>NC_043746.1:19809573-20149573 GCF_902148845.1 Salarias fasciatus | reverse complement strand
AGCCACTGCAGTGATTGAAGCATATTGTCAAAATAATACAAAGCATTACAGTTTGAGTTTGAATCAAAATTTACACCATTCTCTTTTTATTCAGTGGGAAAAAATGCATTTCTTGTCCTTCCCTGATTGGAAGATTTTCAGACCTCTCTTTGGCTGCTGTGTATAATGCACAGTTGGAGAGGATCGGTTCTCTCCCCCTTTATATCCCTCCCTTCCAGAGGCACAAACATGCACAATCAATTTGAGTGAATGGAGGTCGAGTGTCTCCCTATGACCACTGGGAGAGAAAAGGTCCATCAAGCATTGTGACAGCCATTTACCTCCATGCTGCTGTAGTCCTCTCTGATCAACTGGCAGAGCATCTTTTAGATTGCCTTTAATGGTGAGAGGGAGGGGGCACTTTGCTTAGATCTGTCAGAGAGAGGAGATTTAAAGGTTGTGGAGCGCTTGAGAAGGCACTTAAAGATTTTGGCTCTCTTTGGCATTGGATGATAGCACTGTAGAACAAATTAAAACTGAATACAGAGCGGATGTGTGTGTAATACAAAGAGCTTTGGCTACTTTGGAAACTCTGAAATGGTAATCGGTAGCTGGATAAGAAATTGTGGTGGCAAAGCAGATTTTTTTTTTTTTCAAGGCTGCGGCGGTTGGGGAAATATGATGAAAGTTTAGTGGCACGTGGAAGGGAAGAGGTTTGGACTTAGTTGAATGTATGACTACCAGATTCGCCACAATTTATTGATTTTGTGAAACCAGCTACCTCAGTGAGAGCTCTGCTCCAACAGTCCTTTATCATTGGAAACCCCCTACTCAACTGATTTGGACAGAGATTATTGCCATTTTATTCCCAGCAGCTGGACATACATAAGTTATATTCATGATGCACATTAAGTTGAATGGAGGCATCTCAGTCATAGCTGAACGTTATCCATGCTTAATCAACTGCAATGATTTTTTTATTCATTTTAAAAGAGATGGTATTCCAGATTCAACTAAGTGGAAAGGAATCTGATTGAGTACTGACCAGTCTATGTGTAATTGGTTTCTGAAGCTTTTTCCAGCTTCAATGTAAATTCAGCTTGCCTCCATTTAAGTCACGCTTGTGGTCATCTACCAGAGCTTTTTACTGGCCGAGGCTGTCCATCGGTATTCTGCACCATTGGTGTCACCTGACTGCTCAAAGCTGAAGCAACGGACAGGAAAGACTTCTTTAGATTACCGATGAGGCAGGATTTACCCTCAAAGCAGTGATATCCTCTTTCTAGGCTGTTGTTGTTATTTACTTTCTGGCTGTTTAGTAAACCAACTGTCCAGGTCGCTTCTCCTCACACAATCCGAGTAATGAGTTTTTTGAGCCTCCACAGCCTCTCTACCAAGGAGAATTTTGCATGTTCAGTCCCATCAGTGTGTATTTATTGTGGAACAGCAGATTCCTCTTCTAGATTGACATTTATGAAAGCCATTAATGTTAAAACATGTAATTTGCTGATATTTTTAGATAGTTATTATCCTGATGAACAACTATCCTTCATTTCTAACATTGGTGACCATTTTACCGTTTTTGTCATGTTTTATAGGACCACGTGTTTCAACTTTTGCTTCCATTCCTAAAATCATCTGGTTGGCTCAGTGAAATTA
Organism: Salarias fasciatus; assembly: GCF_902148845.1. Classification (NCBI taxonomy): domain Eukaryota; kingdom Metazoa; phylum Chordata; class Actinopteri; order Blenniiformes; family Blenniidae; genus Salarias; species Salarias fasciatus. The sequence continues at coordinate 20,147,935 of NC_043746.1, read as the reverse complement.
GCATCTCAATCGTTTTAATTCCAGTCATTCATAAGATATCCAAACCAGAGCCAAATTTAAAGTTGCTTGCTTTTCTTTTGTTGACATTCTATAGATTTCTTAAAAACTAAATTGTTGTACATCAGAATCACCGCTGTATCCTAGTTGTCCTCACTGATCATTAGTGATTAACTAACTGTGGACATGAGGATATGTACAGAATCTGGCTTTTTTTCCCCTTTTTGACAAAGCTTTAAAAGCGATCATGCTGGAAGGGCTATAAAGGAGTAACACAGCCTGTGATATAGTGCCCCAAAGACTGAAGGCAGTTGTTTGTAGACATTTCCAGAGCTTGTATTATTGTGGTGTTATGTCTCACAGTGCTTGTGTTTCTGGCCAAATACATTCTTGAAATAAGAATTTTCTTGTTTTTGGTCCCTGACCAATGTGTCTTTCCAGTTAAAGATAAAGGAAAGCTACAGCGTATCCTGTTGAGGTTGATGTAGTATGTTGCAACCTGTCCAAAGGGGGGAAAAAATGTCTTCCATCATCTATATTTGTAGAAAGCACAGTTTTAAAGCACGGTTTCATCCCCAACTCTGTGTTATAAAACCACAGTGATTCATTAGAAACACTTTGCAGAGCTCCCGAAGGGAAAATTATGTCAATGCCTCTGCATATCACTTCTTACAAGATGCCTGGCTGCTTTTGTCAAGTCATACCCTTTCATATATTGCTATCACACTGGCACACCATCTGCTCGGCTAGTGTTTCAGACTGTGTACTGGGTGCTTGATTGTTTGATTGCCTCACCATTGATCCTCAATCTCTGCAGTAGCTCAGAGTAGGGTAACGTTTGCTGTTAATTTATGTGTCTAATGCTCACTTATGTGTGCCTTCCAGAAATCTTGCGCAGCCATTGCATTACAGTGGTGATGCTAAAGTCAGGCCGAAATCTGCTCTGGTTGGGGAAAAAAAGTTAATAGCTTGTGTGGAAGATCCCGGTGAGGATCAGCAGCGTTGGCAGCAGCAGCATCTGGTATTGAGTAGCTAAGAGAGCCTGGCAGCCTGAAGGTAACCATCTCAGGGGCACCAACCGTATCTCTGACAGTGCGCTTCATTTCTAATCACTTTCATGATAAGCAACCACACTGGGAACCTTAAAATTGGAGGTAAGGGGTTCGCAATAGCAAGTTGAGGAGCTGTGTGAGAGATGAAGTGAGCCATCAGCCTTGTTGTGCGTCTGCTGTATACGAGCAGTGACTGAGACGGGAACGTGGCTGCACCGCTGCAATGCTAAACCCAGCTGACAGTCCCTTTGAGCAGAAAAGAATAGAGAAGCAGTTTGAAGAGGCTAGATTATGCCGCTCATGAGGGAGTTTGCCGAACAAGTTTTCTACATTTCCATAACTTCTCCCAAAAAAACAAATAATGAACGCTTCAGTCCTCTGCACTGGTCCCAGCATTCTGTGTAATCTGTCGTCCTGTGGGTGTTGGAGACACCATCGGAGACTCATATTCTACAGCTGATGCTATTTGCCACATCGAACAAAAGGATTCTTTTCTACCGTTTAAAAATAACAGTCTCTGTTTCCTTCTTTGTGCTCATGTGCCCATTTGTAACACACACCCACTCTCACATCGCTTTGTAGCAATAAATTCAGTTGTGTCAAATCAGTGGTGGCTTTTTACAACAATTAATCACTGTCTTGAGTTCACTTGGTTCATCCAAACTTTATACTTTGTTTTTTTTTATATATATATAGCCATTATGTTTAATGAAATTCTGGTTCCAAAGGTTAGAAAATAACTCAGTTATGAAGTTGCTACATTAAATGATTCTTTAATTGAGTGTAAGAAGGTGGGGGGGGGGTTATAAAAATCTTTCACTTGCTCAGTAATGTGTCAGTCCTTAGAGACAGAATAATTCTGAGTTTTAGCTTTTACTGTGACATTTTCTTCCCCTCAAACAGCAACAGAAGCGCTCGAAAGTAGCGAAACATATGGCATGATGAATCACCGGAGGGATGTGGCACTCCACTGCCGTACATCTCTGATCTTACCTGTGTCCACTGCTGCTTCACAGATTGTATTACAATAAATTCATTGCCTTAGCATTGGATGATAAATTGAGTTTCTAAAATAACTTTTGTGGTGCAGTTGCAGTTCATGCCCTACTTTTTTTTTTAAACATAACACTGACTTTCACATTTGCTGTAGAGTCTTTTGTGAAAATTACTGTCGCTTTTATTGTTCTTTTGCTTGCTGTCCTGTAAATATATGTTTGTGTACAGGTTGACCCTCTCAGCCAAAACCTGTTCATTTCCAACATTGATATGTTGGACATTTCCCCCATAGCTGAGTCCGTGGTTCAGTGGTTCGGACCAGAGAACAGGGGTGTCCAGAGAGATTGCTTGTCTGGAAAGCAGCCATCACTCTCCTGTAATAGAGACTGAGAGCCCAGATTTATGTGGCTCTTACTTTCGGAAGAAGAAATAGCTTTGGGGGGGGAGGGGCTTGAAAACAAAATAGTACCAGAATGGATGGACAGAATGTAACCAAGAATGCATTATTAATCGGGGAACTGAGGTTTTCTGCATTCTGTCTGCCTGACGGGGGCCTTTTGCCTCTCAGTGGAAGTCTGAAGAAATAACAGTATGCTCTTTCATGGGGAAGCAGGTCTGAAAGGCTGTGAGGTTCACTTTTGAAACCACGTTTTTCAAGACAACTTCGCCCTGTTGGGGGACAGCATAAGGCAGGAACTTTCCATTTGTGAGAGGCATGTTTTGTGGCGATTTTTCTTGGGGGTGTTTCTTTCCATTTGCATGTGCAAACTCTCACTCACAGATGCCCACTGTGCAGAACCTTTGGAGAGAAAGCCGTATCTGAAATGTCACTAGAACAGCACTGAAAGGTTTGGTGTTGGAGCTCAAAGGAAGCCCTGTACTTGCATGTTTACTGCACTGAGGCTGGCCACAGTCAGACCCCTGCTGCCAGATAAATGCAAGGATTTTTTTTTTTCTGCACTCAGCACATCTTACTGGCCAATATTAGTTCTGTAGCTTTTTTTTTTTCCTCCCTCTTTCTGAGGAATGAGAGGTCAGCATTTATGTAAGGATGATACAACACCAGTCTAACGTTTTTACCAGCGGATGGGGTGTAGTTTCCAGTCGGGTTTGTTAAATTATAGCTCTGTCTATTTTGGAGCATTGGAATGCCGGTTGAGGGCAGCGATTGGGTGAACTTAAGAGCCGTGTTTGTGACATGATCATTGCAGGTTGAATTGAGGACGGAGAGAGATCACAGGCACACCCTTGACATTCAAACACTCCCACTTTTTTTTTTTTTTCCCCCAAACAAGATTATATATTCTAGTGATTCTTTGCAGTCCATTCATGATTCAAAATATCATGTTGTACATCATAAATGTTTATGTGGACAACGCGTTTTGCAAGGTCAGTTGCTCCTTTCCAGTTTACTACCAGTGGGCGGCAATAATTATCGGTGGCAGATGAATGTTCTCTTACTTCTCAGCTTAATGGTCCATAAGCACCATTCCTCAGCAAGACAAAGAGTGGCTACTTTCCTAATGATTTTTTTGCTAAGAAAAGTGTATTTTTAACGTGAACTGCTGTCCTCTGCCGGGGTGCCTGAATTGGCTCCTTGAGCACACCATTAGTTTTAGTTTCTGGAAAACCCACACAAAAACTCTTACTGTTCATTAACCCTTTTTGTCAGAATGCACCATTAGTAGTTGCTGCTGAAGGTCCAGCTGTACTGTTACCCCCACTGGCAAAGTGTCTGAACTTTTTTGTGGGGGACTATACTGATGTGAAACACGCAGCAAAGGGTGGATTTGATAACTAGAGTCACGTGAGTTGTCATTGCACCTGTCTGGATTTTCTTTGAGGTTACATGAGTGTGGAGGAAAACGGAGGAAATTGAGAGCACATGTCACATAAAATACTCGGTGTTATTGCAGCACATGTGTAATAAGCTGTACTTTACTTTGGTTATCCAGGCGTAATATAAAGCAGTGGTTCACAGTGTTTTCTTTTACTTTTTTCAAATATAACAGAAACGCTCTCTGGTCTCTCATTTGCTAAGAACTTACAGTGGTGGCATTACAAGCGTTTTAAAACAGGACGCTTCAAAATGAGACAATGAGGACGTTCACTCGGCCCGACTCTTTATTTTGAGAAATGTGTTGTTAGAGTCGTCTGACACATCAAGCATAAATCTAACAGGCACAAACAGACTCCACAGGGGCTCCCAGCCAGGGGGATAGTTGGAATACACTTTGTTGATATAGCTACTTTGATAGTATAAAATTGTTGAATATGAGCATTTACACAGATTTTGTAGTTTGCTTTGCAAAGTGATTTTGTTCTGAACAAAACAGTTGAATGTTGTTTGCCTTTTTTTTTTTTTTTTTTTTTTTTTTGCATCCAGTGCTGTTTTTGTGTTTTAATGGCATCTTTGTCTCATTATCTCCTGTTCTTCCAAAAAAAATCTATTGATCCTAAGAAGAAGAAAAAAGTGCCAAAAACTACTTGCAGTAAAAGCTCAGAAAATTTCAAGTAATCATTTCGGTTGATAGATCAGAGACTAAACTTAAATCCTTAAAAAAAAGTGAATAGGCATAATCAGCACAGAGTGGTCAGGCATATTTTGCATTCACCTAGTGTCACCCAAATAAGAGTTGAGTGGTACACAGGTGTGTTTGGCTGACTGAGTTGAACCTGAAACTCCGCTGCACTGCTGCCAATGGCTGTTGCTTCTTCACTGAGAGAAAATAAATCACCTTGAGGTCTTCGCTCAGCAATAAACTGTAAAGACAGGCAGAACAGCTGCCCCACGCTATTTGAAAGAGCTTCAGATGAAGGACACCACCACTTGCAGCCTCTAATTGAACAAACAGGTGGAGCTAATATGGTCCACTTTTTTAGTTTTTGCACATGCATGCGTTTTCTTTTTTTCACGCTTTTGTCATTTTCAAAGTAATTTTGTTTCTACTTCAAACCCTGAACGAGGCCAACCATTAGGAAAATGAAATGACAAAATGATCAAAATAAAACTGCCGGTGATGGACTCACTGGAACATGTTCTTCCAATCATTCAACCCAGTTTATTCGCGGTTTTCTTTTGCCTCACATATTGAACACTTCAAAAAAAAAAAAAAAAAAAAAGCTGATGATTTTTCCAATGTGTCAAAAACAAATATGCTTTGTGTTTTGTTTTTGACACAATAGCGTTCACAGTGGTAGTCAGACTGGAAAAAATAAATTGTAAGTTGGTTTTTCTGCTTTAAGTGCTTATTGATCTTTGCCTCTTTGTTTGTGCCAGTAAACAAAAGAAAACTTTTTGGCCTTTCATAAGCTGTCTCCCATCATGCTGTGCAGTATAAAAATGGGTATCTCACCAATTCGATGAGGACACTGCTTGTCATTCACACTGGAGACGGACATACGCCGAGGGCAGCTGATTTAGCATCATGGCAGTGAAACACAGTCATTACATACAGGCACGTAATTGGATTCACAAATCAGCCATGGCTTCAGGTTTATCGTGGCGCTGGCCTTTATGGATCATATTTCACAGACTGGTGGGCAGTTTGTCACAGGAGGCTTGGTGGTAACGAGAAACTGGCGATAGCAAGGAAATCTGAGGAGCATCTAAACTTCCCCATTCCTTCCCAGAAAACACCCAGACTGAATCCTGAGGCCGAGGCCCCCGTGAGATCTTGTCAAATATTATAGCTCTTAGGTGAAATGGGCTGAAATATGAGGCAGCTGTGTTTTTGTGGAAATGGTCCTTTTCACTGCATCGACCTTGGTTCTTGTAACCGCCTTTTGTTTTGGCTGACTCTGTTTCACTTTTGTGCTTTATGTGAGCTTTGCTTTTGAAAGCCTCCCATTCTGCGCGTATCCATTTCTTCCTGTAAGGATGTTGCCTCCTTGTAGACAAATAAAATCTGCTCTATGTAACGGAGAAGCTGATGATAAAGCGTGTGTATGTTAGTGAGACTGGGTGGGAGGAATGGCTAAGCAGAATTTCTCTTTCCTGTCTCCGTCTCAGCCGGCTTGAAACATACTGCGGGCCCTCAGTCATGCTTCTCGTGCTTGTCCCAACAGAAGTGAAGCCGGCGGATCGATATGAAGATTAATTATTGTGTCCGAGTTGAGGGCTGCGCCAACAACCTGTATTTTTCAGGCCTCCAGTGAGTGCCCAAATACTTCCCTTCCTGACGAGCGCTGAGCTTTAGCTTGTTAGTGTGGTCTGTGGACCGAAGCTGTGCCGGGAGAAAATTGGCCTGGCCTCGAGGGGTGACACGCCGAGGCTCAGTGCAGCTCAGCCCAGCCCCCGCAACAGGAAAACCTGGGGTCCCGCAGCATTTCCCCAGTCTAATGTAACCTCCTGGATATTACGCATTAGGTTAACTGTCCTCCGAGGTATCCGAAATGAAAGGGTACCCTGTAGGCTGTCGAAGAATTATATCTAGTTTTCTTGAGCTCTGCGGCTTGAAATGAAGCATGTCCTTGTTTCGTCGGCCTTGAATCAGCTGTAGCTGTCTTTTCAAGAAACTTCTCCAGGCTACGAAGATTTACAGTCAAATTCATGAGCATATAAATACTTGAAATTGAAATGACTCCCTATTTATATTGCAGTGTATTATTTTAGCCTGTGTTCCGATAGGAGGATTCCTCAGTAGGGTCTTGCCATTTATCAACGTGTCCGAATTGAAGCACATTGATATATTGTGTCTCCAAATGTCCAATATGTAATGTCAATAAATCATCCCTCCACATTGCATGTTCGGGGAAAACCTGAACTGCCTTGGCAGGAAAAATTGGCCAACAGCAGAAAGATAAATTTTGCTCATGAAGGGTAATGGAGCTCTTTATTCTGCTGAAGATATGGGAGAATCATCAGGTGAACTTGAGTCCGTTGCAATCAGATGTCACTTTGAATGATCATCGGTTAGTTCGAAGAGGATGTTAATGAAGAGAATCTCAAAGCAGCATCTGTCTCTTGATTCCGTCCCGTGACTAAGATTTCCGTGTCCTCGTGAATTGATTTTCACATGCCTCCTCAAAGCGTAGCCGCATTGTTCAGTGGATGCTGTGATTATGGCGACTAATGTTATCCGCTCTGTTTCAATTCACATCTCTGTAAGGAGAAGATCGGAATGCTTTTAACAGTATCCCGCTGTGGTTTTTAATTCTGGCTACTAATTTTGGCCACTAGGTAGATTATCACTGAAATTATTCTTATGGCGTTTGAATGTTTTTCTTCCAGAGGTGGGAAGTTGGCACAACAATTTAAAACATTAAAAACTAAAAGGAAAGAGAAGTGAACTTTTTAAAATGAAGGTAAGATGGAGCTTCTCAGACAAACTATTCCACCACTGTGCTGCTCGGAGAGAAAAAAACTGAGTCTCCTATTGTCTGTAATTGTCCAGTAGGGATTGTCAGTGGTTACTATTAGAGGATCTCAGGTTACGCTCAGGTCTGTGTGGGAGTAGCAGCTTTAATGAATATATAGTGGAGGCAAGCAACACAGAGCTTCAGCATTATTTATTAAAATCTTGAAATCAGTCCTGAAGCAAACAGGAAACAGTGATACTTAAGAACCGTGAACAAAGTCTCATAAACAGAAGACCCTGACACCTTACCGCTGGGGGAGTGATGTCGTGGAGGTTACAGAAGCTGACTTGGGGTCAGAAGTTTACAGGGTCGAAGCCCCCAGCTGAGAGGGCATCACTCCCTGAGCATGACCTTTGACCCCTAAGTGGACTGTGGCAGTCCACTGCTCCCAGTATATATACATGAGGTAAACTATGAATAGGATGGATTAAATGCAGAGAATTTCCCCAAAGGGAGCAATAAAGACAACTTCTTCTTCGTCTTCTCGTTCAATGTCTTTCTACAGCATTCCCCACAACTTTAATAATGTTAACACCTGTTAAAATAGCATGACAGTCATTTCAAATAGATGGAAGCCATTGAAATTGGTCAAATTTTGGCAGTATTACTGTAGTCATGTTTTTCAGGAGTGAGACAAGATTGAAGTGAGAAGAGTTTTCTGCAAACCTGATCCTAGCAGTGCATGTACCAGCGTCAAGCATGGCTCAGAGCGACTTCGCAGTTGCAACAAATTGGTCTAAATGTGAACAAATCATGAACTTCCCTCTATATTGAGTGATTTTTATTTTGCCACACTGCTTAAGAAACCGATACATCCTGCGCTGCCATTCTTCCCCATGCGTTGATGTAATTCAGCTCAAGTAATGCATTTAGCACAGCTTGAGAGGCGCTGAAGAAGCGTTCAGATTGTTGGTCATCTGTGAGTTTGTTCATTTTTGGCCAGGTTTCAAATGACAGATGTACCCTTTGATTCGTGTCTAAGGACGTCTGCCAATCCAGTCACCAGTGTTTGTAGTTGTGTATAAAATGGAGAAAAATAGACTCACTGACGAAAATAGTGTTGAGGAATGACATTGGTGCTAAGTAAAAGTGTTTATTTTGGAATTTAAAGCTAAATATAGAATATGCAACAAATAATGAAACAGTATTACGCTAGAAGAAGGATGACAATGGTTTGATATTGTTTAGTTATTTGGAGTTCATTATCGAACCCCTCTGTAGAAAATCTGATAAAAGAGAAGATCCAGTGCAATGTCTACATCGCGAGTGTTTATTTCCAGCATTTCTATATTTGGCACTGAAAAGTTTCTTGTCATCTTTTACATCCACATTGTTGAAGGGAAGTTTCAATCTTTTTCGAGTTTCACATAGTTTTAGGATCATCACCATGCTCCAAATTGTCACACTAGTCACACTGTGTTGCACAGAAATGGAGAAAATACAGCTCTTTCCCGGAATTTTGATGCTGCGCTCGTCTCTACCTGCCAGTTCACACACAAACATTCCACTTTCGGATCGCTGTGACAATGAAGTTGTCAGCATTAACGAATATGAGAACAGCAGATTGAGTTTGTGCGCACACACACACACACACACACACACACACTTGAAGGCTTTTTCCTCCTGTATTTGTACTGCCGTTGTGGAAGTGCAGTCGTTGCTCGTGGCGGTCCTCTGGGCCGCTGAAAACGCAACTTTTTGAAAATGGCTCCCAAGGTGAAACTTTCTGGGAATGTTGTGGCTCCGACTCTGGATACAGGGGAAAAGTTTTCTGACAATCAAGATACAGAGGGAGATTTCGGCAATGGAGACTGGTGTCAAATTGCAAGCACTTGCTGCTACATTCTAACAGGCTTGGCACAATAAGCAACTTAGGCATTGAGAAGAAAGTGAGTTTTACTCTGCAGGCATTCCTGAAAGACAATGATTTTTTTGATGAGGTAATTAGGTATTTTTTGTAACTGAAAATCATGAAAAACTCGACAAGATCAAGAAAATGAGCCTACTAAGGAAATGTTTTTAACTTAAAATTGCCTTTGTTTCTGTCAGGGTCATTTTTTCGTCAAACAGGTCAGGTAATCAAGTCAGATATTAAGCTCTGCATGCAATCCAAATAAATAAAGATCAGCCGAAACTACATGTCAGTTAAAGGCCGGCTCGCTCAGGTGCCCTCACGCCGCGCAGCTTCGGTTCTCAGGCTGTAAGCAGCCGAGGACTTTGAGACGTGACAGGTAGACATCACCGAACTAACCCGATCTAACGCCAACAGCTTTTTGTACGTATTAAATGATCCGTCATTGCCATCTTGTGCCTGTCACCCTCTTTCTCTCCTGTTTTCTTTCTCAACACTTTGTCCATTAATAACAGAGTGGCTGCAGTCCCCAGTCTGTCTACTCTGACTGATGAATGGATCCATGGCACGAGGAGGCACTCAGTGAACAAAGAAAGCACACAGAAGTGGAACCACGCTGAACCAGATCATGGCCTCCGGAGCTGTCCTGATGCATGATCTATAGGGCTTCATTTGTTTGTGCTGTTTTGGTAATTAAACAGGGGAGGCCCACCGAGTGGAGTCTGGCTGTTGGCTGAGTTTCCCTCCCCTAATCTTCCCATAAGACCAGATAATTAATGGTGGAATGGCAAGAGTGCCCGCAGTCCTCCTGTTAATGGAAGGGATTCATCTTGTTTACTCAACTTAGTTCTTGTTTCTTTATTCGGCGCTTGGCCTCCACCGTGTCATCGGCGTTGTGGTCGAAAATATAGAGATTTGGTGTTCGTCCAAACATCTGAAGAGTTCTGGCAGAGAGAGCAACATTCTCAGCTTGGATTTATCTCTCAACCTGCTTGTCATACTCTTTCAACCACACATTAATTAGATTATTATGCAATTTGTAAAAGTTCATCTATATTATTTTTGCTCAGTCTTCCATCTGAATTCAAATGTAAACCAAAAAAACTTTTAGTGTGACATTTTAATTCTGATTCATTAGTTTATAATTGAGGGATAATCTCGCTGTGGTGTAGAGCTAAAGATACTTTTTAAAGAATAAATAATGCAGTACAGAGTGAGAGGTTTTTGCTCCGCTGAACTCGAGAATGTTTTCATGCATAAGTGATATATAATTATTGAGTGTTGCTTCATTATGGTATATATTGGCTTTGCAAGTCACACAGTGTCCCTCACTGACAACAAATTAACTCTTCTCTAATGAGAAGAGAACTTTATCAAGTTTTTTGTGATATTGAGATCATAATTTGTTGAGTTTCTTTTTTTAATGGAGGATTTTATTCACATTTTGATAAAAATATCACAGAGCATTTTCTCCGTGGGGTTGAAATCCTCCATTTTCAGATTGATGTTTGCCAGCAGCCAGTCTTTCATGTCTCCACCCTTGCTGACGCGCTGCTGGGCTTCATGCAACATCATTCACACATGTATATAACAATCGTGCTTTTGTGTTCGGCGCCATTCATCTGCGGTGCCACTCTCAGTCTGTTGGAAAAAAAACAAGATCTTGTGAGAAAGTACTGCATTTTTTGCAGTACTGCTACCTCATCTTGAAAGAAGTGTGTGTCTCCTATAGACTGTTAAATGATTTAAATCTGCTGCTGCCCCCTGCAGTCATTGTTATTAACGTGTCTGATCTGAATTCATTCACCGTTATTGACATGTTGTTGGACTGAATGTGCCTCGTCACATACAGGAGCCGGACATGTAGCCTGCAGGTAAACGGGGCTGTGAGGGAGGCAGTATCTGTGGCAGGAGTCTTCCTGTGGGCAAGTAGCTGCCCAAATCTCCCCCGAAGCAATATTTTGACAAAGGCTTTTTAAAAAGCTGAGCTGTCAGCGTCAGCCTCCTGACCAGACCCTCATTAGCCAAAAAGCGGCACCAAGAGAACAGGAGACACCTCTTCAGCAGCACTCCAGAGAAAATGCTTTTCGAACTGCAGATTAATTTTGGAATGGGGGATTCAAGGGTGAGAACAAGGTGTCAGAGCTCTGGTGAAGTGGGTTTCACTGTATAAATGACATGTCACACAAATTCTCATTAATGTGCTTTCAAGAGAGAACCTAATCCCCCGGAGCTGCTTAAAGGTAAACACAACAGTATGGGGATGAGTGATAGTCCCGTGGCAGACGGCCTGCTTGGAATTGCATTTAATTGCCTTTGCATAAGAAGCTTCACACTTCACAGGCTGCTGAAATCTCCCATAAGGTCCTCGATTCTTTGTAATAGATAAACCGTGGCACTTGGACGGCTTGTGGAGAGCTGGTTTGAAATCAACAGTGGACCAAAAAAAAAAAAATTTTAAACACGAGATTATGAAGGCCTTTTTAATTTTGAGCATACTTTGCCTTTGGAGTGCCCTCAAGGTCAGCTGAGGAGGAAAACGTACTTTTTTTTTTTTAAATTACTTTATTCATAACTTGAATTTCAGATGTGCGTACTTGAGGCATTATTGGACACAGAATCAATCAATATTTCGACATGCTCTGTCTGATCCCTCGTGATGCTCAGACATCAAACTGTCTGAAAAGTATTGTTTTCATTTCAGTCGGTAAAATTGTCATGCACAAGTGTTTTTATTCGTAAAGCTGGTTCCCGTTGAGGTCCTACGTTTTCTTTGGATTTCAGAGGAGGTCAGTAAATGATCCCTATTAGCAGTTATGAGTACCATTTGAATATTCCCACAAGATACGTTATAAACAGGGTTTGTCTTATCTTTCACTGTCAGCATCGCAGAGATAATGTGGCGTCGAGGCATTCGTCATCGTTCATTAGCGATCCTGAGATGGCATTTGAGGAGTACAGACCACTGGCACGGAACTGGGTCTTGTAGAACAGTCAGGATTTAGATTCTGCGCCGGTCCGTCATCCAGAAATAGCACAAGCTGTTGGCTGGTTGCTCGGGGACAGGGCGGGTACTGGAGGATTCAACGCATTTAGAGGCCTATCCGTTTTGGAGTTTCACTAAGGCTTGTTCTATATAATGAAAAGTCAATGTAATCTGTTTGTAATTCCGCCACAAATCACAAGTGCATCAGTAGATTATCGTGTCTATCCCGTAAAATCTCATTTGTGGTTTTCACTTTTTAACATCGGGAGGTGGAGTTCCAAGAGGTTTTAAGACTGCTGCACCTGTTTGACATGCTTGGAGTGATTCAATTTTCCAGATTAAAAATCAGCGGTGTCGGAGCTGCAGTGGAGGACTTTAACTTATAGGTAAAGGTAACTTCGCACAGTGCCGATGAAGTCTATTACCGCCAGCGTTTCACAGTATGCCGAGGTTTAAGTGTGGTGCGACATTCATGCGCTGGGTGAAAACATACTGGGAATGCTTTATGCAGAAAGAATTCTCAAAAGAAATTTTCACTGGCTGTGTGACCTTCTGCTTTAGCCCCAAGTGAACTTCAGAGGGGATTAATGTTTTAATTTAATATAATTCAGTCATGCAATTTGTATTTATTTTTCTAACCACTGCAGAGGTTTGTGCCGTTGTGATGAACAAGAATTTGTTTATACTGTAGCTGGCAGGAAATTCTTCTTCTTAATTCTTTAAGACAGGGTCTAAAGTGAAAAGAACAATTGCCAAACGATTGGTTTAAAATAATGGTCATCAGATGAGCAAAAAAAATGTCCTGTAAAGAAGAGTTTGCAAACATCAATGTAGCCAACGCAAAGAAAATTGCAAATGTCCATTGTGTGTAAACCGGGTTTCATCATTTTACTCCTCTGATGAATCTTTGTTAGGATTCTGCTGCTGCCAGATGTCGGTTGATCTTTCTGTCAACCATGGATAATTCATGAATCACATTGGGGGAAAAAAAAAAAAAAAACAAGACATGGGAATTTATTATGAACAAAAACACTCTACAGCGTGTAGAGAGAAGCTGGTCGCTGCTTCTTCTGTTTCACAAGTACTCTATTGATTGAGAAGGAGATTGCAATTGATTCAAAAAGAGACTGAAATCACTGAGTCACTCGAGTTGAAATCATGCGGCTGCTCTCGAATCTCAGGGATAATGCGTTCTGCACACGGTAAGTAATGATCTGTGGCAACACGGCCACTTTATCTCTGCTGAAAACAAGGCGGTTCATGCGGCTCTACATTTTTTAAAGTCAGACTGCAATTGCCAACGTTTGTACACTCGATTGTCACCAGCAGCCATCGCAGTGTGCTCTTTTCTTGTTTTGTTTTTTTCAAGCAAATCATCTTTTCATTCTTCTTAAGTTTACCAGTTTTGTCCTTGCTTTAGGAATATCATGAAGGAGCGCTGCTGAGGTTTTCACATAACACGATAAAACAAAAACACTTGCATGTTGTGAGCAATGCAGCCTCTTAAAACCCCAAATAAAATCAGGGGAATGCTACTCGGTGATAGCTGGCAGATACCAGAAAAGGCTTCTCGCTTTATTGTGTTCCTCCAATGGATTGTACCTCTTAATGGATATATGCTTCAAATGGAAGTGGAACTCTTTATTCATTACGCTGGTTGAGTGGACACTGCTGGGCTTGGTTGCCTCCTCTATAACTGTATAAGTGTGATCTATAAACGGCCTAATTGCCTTTGTCCTGATCTCTTTCACAAGCAGGCCATTTACTGCCCGCAAAGGTCATTTCCCGTCCTATTCCTGTCCGATTCGTCAGGGAGACTGAGCCGCAGCAGAGTGAAATACCACAGATGATATTATTGCAGTGTTATTGTCTGGATTATCTGTCAAATTATCGAAAAGCAAGTCCCTTGAGAGACGGTGTGGAATGTGCAAACAGCTGGGAATGTCCGACTGATTTCAAATAGGCCGGCAGATGGTTATCAGAGCACTGAAGGCTGCTGCGCTTCATTTGTGCAACACGACTCCTCCACCAGGTCAAAATTAGATGAGAAATTATAGATTAATTCTGGGTATATTAGCCTGACAGGGGAAGAAACAAGCAATCTGAATGAACATTAGCATAGACATTGTCTATCTTTATGTCTGTCAATGTATCCGTTTCTCTACACTTGGTTAGTTCAGTTTGAGGCGGGAGAGGAGGCTGGAGTGGACATGAGGGAATAAACAAAGACAGTTTCAAACCTGCACGCAGATGTTCACACCGCCTCATAATTTCAAGATACCACTTAATCTCACATGCATGTTAGATTTACGAAAGCAAGAGGCCTTTATTTGTTTAAGCAAGCAATACTCTCAATGAAAACATAAAAAAAACCAACTTTAATTCGTTGTATTTTACAAGTTGCAGTCACAGTGTTTATTTGCAACTAATTGCTGTGGCGAGGCAGAGAGAGGGAATTACAAATAGGAAAATATCTTTCTGCTGGGTAACACGTCTGCAAGGATGGACGACAGTTGAATTCATTGGCTCATGTTGACTGGTATTTGCTTCAGAAAGCTGTTGAAATAGCTGTGGTCTCATTGTCACTGAGCTTTAACCAACTCGGCGTGGAGGGCTTCTGGAGCCATTCCACCTTGACTACAGATAAAAGCAGTCGACACCAGGGACAGGTCGGACAAAGAGAGACACACATTCACACCTGTGAGGAATTCACTTGTTTTTTTTAACCCTCAGTTGTTCCATTATGATTCTCTTGGCTCCATTAAATTACATACAATACAGGACTTGCAGATTTTGCTCTACATGTCGTATCACACAACAATCGCCGTGAGGGCAGAGGGCAGCCATACAATTCCTGGAGAAAAGGCTTAGCTCTGTTTATCTGCAGCCAGTTTTAAGAACGGCCCATCACGATTTGTATTTAAAACAAGCACTTTTGGCTTCCACACAAAAGACACCACTCACAAAATGTGTGTTTTTTTTTTTTTTCTTTTCTGGCACTTGTTGGCGAGGGAGATGAGCAGTGAGGAGACAGGTTTGACAAAGTAAGGCTGTGATCGAAGATCAGTGGGTAGATGTGAGCGCAGTTTCTGCAGATCTTGGGTCTGTGATGACACTTTCTGAACCCGAGTTTTTCTTCCTCTTTAAATGATGTTATTAATAGGGTATTTGCAGTCGGATATAAAAATGCACGCCTCTGGTATACATTAGAGGTGCAGCTAAGAATTGAAGTGTGTTTTTGATCTATTATTATGTCTATACAAAGTCAGAAAACAGTCAAAAGAACAGTTATTGTGACCAGCAATCAGTCTAAAACTTAGCATATTGAATTTACAGTGATGAAAGCCAGGAAAAAATAAATAAATCTGCACAGTCTTGGAAGCTACACTGATCTCTTTTGTTGATAGAATGATAAATGACTTCAAAAACAGTTTTATGAATGTATTTAGAGTTATTTTGGATGCTGCCTCGCATTTATTTGATTGTTCTATTCTTTCGGCTGGCTTCTAAATTGCTGCCATTTTCCACTTCAGATGATCAAAAATCAACAATCTCTTTACATTATCTGCCCCCTCCTACATATATATATATATATATATATATATATATATATATATATATATATATATATATATATATATTTGACACCAGCTAACAGATATTTGCTGGCAGGAACATTTAGAAACACAGGTAATATTAATCCTGCAGCTCCAGATCTGTCTCAAGCTCTGAAACTCTTGGATTTGCAGCATTTGCAGGAATACAGACTATATCTTTCCAGCAACATAAATTGTGTATCTGTGTATTGTCATTTTCATGCTGTTTCAAATGTTAATACGTTTTTTTTTTTATTCTTCCAACAGTGGCATACTTTGCTGGTGAAGCTTGCACTGGGGGTCACGTTAAAAAGATGATTCACTTTACCCTTTGTCACTACGTCTCTCTTTTTGAATGAGTCAGAGCTTTGCCTTCGCATGCATCAGTGGAAACCCCGGGCATTTGAATAAAGCAAATAAATCACAGCCTTCCTAAGTGGGTGTTTACTTGACTGAGCGCAACCTATCGTGACCCCAACTGCTCTCTGCCTCCCTAAAGTAAAACAAAGATGTTGTGCGAGCTTGTGCCCCACTTAGGCGATTTTCTCTATTTATGCCTTAAATTTCGCAATTCTTTTGGAATAGATTCTCCCCGACTTGTTGCCCAGTCATTACAAGAAGAAGTTTCTCTTGCTTCACTGAATAATTCCTTCTGGCACGCTAAAACTCTCGGTGCCACAAACACCTTCCCTCCTATTTTCCAGTGACAAAACAGCGAGAGACTTCAGACAATGAGTGCTGACATTTGCTACCACAGGGTCCATTAGCACTCTCATGTGTGACTAAATATTGTTTTGTGCACTCGCTGCTCCAAGTGGTAGCATGTCTGTAAATAGCAGGGATAGAACAGGGCTGTAATGCAAGTCTGTGCAGAAGACCTGCATCTTTATCAATGATTACTTTGAAATGTTTCGATTAACGGTTTTGAATCTGTGATATAATTTTGAACTGCTATCAATGGAAAGAGAGGTGTTTCTTTGTCACGCCGGTGTGTGTTTTCAGTGTGTTCTGTTCCTGTTTTCACGTGGAGCTCATTTCGTGAGTCGAATCATGACTGCGGTCGTTATCTCCGCGTTTGTTTAACACTTCTCGCACAAAATGCCACAATTGAGTTGTGTTGTTAAAATGATTTTCTGAGTAGACTCAGTCATTATGCTTGATTACAAAACCCTGAACATGGTGAACCGTCTGTTCTATTCATTATAGTAATGCGCACAAGCTAATTGGTCAAATCGCTCAAGAAACAGATTGGAGCATATTGATGAACACTGCAAACAAGAGGCAGCTTACCCGGACGAGCAAAGCCGCTCTTCTGGAAAAACTAAAATTGTAACCACACATTTAAAGAAACCGGTATTTTTTCCAACCATAAATCTATTATCCCTTTTTTTTTTTTTTTTTTTTTTTTTTTTGCCTAAGTGACTAATGGGGTTATTTTTTTCTAAATTGTTTCGGTGTTGAATGAGAGCCTTTCAGATGGTGTGCAGTGCCATCATTTTGGGCATTTGGACCCCTCAACTCAGATATTTCTCAGATTGAAGGTTGTTGACATAAATAGTCAAACATGACTAAATTGAGCAATAGTTTTCACCATTATTGTACCATGCTTTCATGTGTGGCGTTGCCTGTTGGAGAGTCAGTTCAGCCAGTCGTA
This sequence comes from Salarias fasciatus, assembly GCF_902148845.1. Lineage (NCBI taxonomy): Eukaryota > Metazoa > Chordata > Actinopteri > Blenniiformes > Blenniidae > Salarias > Salarias fasciatus. The sequence continues at coordinate 20,130,441 of NC_043746.1, read as the reverse complement.
TTACTGTCTTGCTTTCTGTTTCTACTCATGAAACAGTTTCTCAAGGAAAAGTAGCGAGAGGATTACTTCTCCTCTTTGACTGGCAGAAATTATCTCGGTCAAAGAGTTCACTGGAGACAGCAGTCTGGGAGGCGCAGCGTACGAACACAGGCGTTAACATCCACTTCAAGGAAAACAAACCACCACTACAGCATGTCGCCATCAAACACAGGTAGCATGTGACAGCTGAAGAAAGTGTTGCTTGACATTTTGTTGACTCAATCCGAGAAAATGGAATCACAAGGCCTTGGTTGAGTTGTGTTTTTGTTTGACCTTTTGCTTTTCTTAAACACATCAAACTCTTTCAAACATTCGTTCTTCCTTTTCACCAACTTTTCCACGGTTGTCTTCATCCGTCAAGTCAACACGTGTAAGATTCCAAAGCAAAGTTTCTGTTTGGAGTGATGAATATTTTACGCAATATTGTCAGATGATGATATTAAGGATGCGAGCCTGTCGGTAGCAAAAACAAGCACTTTTAGTGGGCACACATCGACAAGGTGCACTCTACCAGAAACATTACGCAGCAGCCCGCTAGCTGAAGTGCTCTCGCTCAATACTGCAACAATTTGAAAAAATTGTTGTTCACATTAGTCTCTTCGACCTGAAATGTGTGAAAAATGTGGCCCGGGTTGGAAAACACCAAAGTTTCTTTCTTTCTTTTTTTCTTTTTTTTTTAAATATAATGTTGCTAAAGGAATGAGAAAAACTTGTTTGTGTCATTAGAGTGTCTTCACGGCCAAAACGTCTATAGCTGTTGTGAAGTGAAAGCCTCGCCTCACAAGGAAGGAAATGTTGTATTGAATCATGGAACTGATATAATGGTACATGCTCTTATGCTGTCTTCCCAAGAAGCCATTCAAAGTTCTGCGCTCGGTTGCAGAGGTGAATGACTGAAGAACTTTTTGAACCCCCGACACCACAAAATTGCACATCTGTGTCATGTGGCGTCTTGTTTACGCTGAGGCATGTTCTTAAATCACAGCAGTTGATTTTTTTGTGAACCCGTTATCATTCCCCCAAAACAGACGGCACACTCTTGGTTGGATTCACACTCGCCGTTTACTCTCTATCTCAAAACCTTGTGAGGAGTCGGGAGGAGAAGTATCTGCCACCAAATTGTCAACAGAGTGGAGCCTGACGAAACGGATACCGCGTCACATCACTGATGGCGCTGATTGCATGCAATGCAACGTCCCCAGCTGTCGAGTTCTGAGCAGGGTGTCTGATCCGGTTTCTCTCCAGAAAGCCTGAAAGGTGGGAACTGTAACTGCTGAAAGCCAGTTTTCCCATCAGTTCTATGCTAATCAGCGGCTACATCAAGGCGGCATGTGTGTCCCTGTTAGATCGTGATCAGCATCAGTCTTCACAGCGAGGACCTCGGCTCACTGGACCAGAATTCAGAGCTCCGACTCTCAGAGAATGACAAGTAGCCATCTGGTAATTCTTCTCTCTCAGACCTGCACGGCAGCTACAACCCAGAAATAGCATCAAAGGCGAAGAATTGTCTTTTGAAAATGGGCCCTTGCATCTAGAGCAAGAGAGATCTCACTTGAATTGTCACTCAGGGGGTCTGATACATTTGGATACTGACTCAGTCACTCTTGTCTTACTGCAGACAGAGGGGAAGAGCGAGAGAGCTGCATGCACAAGACAAACAATACCAACAACCAAGGAGCACTTTTTACAAGTATTAATTGACACACAAGGGAATAAGTCTCCTTATCTCCTCTCCTTGAAACCAAGTACAGCCTCTGGGATGTTCTGAAGCATACTGACAAGGTGTGGGCGTGAGCTTCAAACCTCTCCTAAGCATGGATTGAAAAGAAGTCTGTGAAGTTGTGACGCCAGCTGAGTCAAGACGTTTCTGAGGAACAGCTTTGAGCTGATGGGACCAAGTGATGCTCTTTCTCATGGCTGTAGAGCCTTTAACCTAACCTTTTGCCTCTTCTTTAGAATTATACAGACATCAATTTGATGTATTCTCAGTAAATTTCAGTTTGGAAGGCAATTCTTTAAAAACTACGGTTAAAGGTAATGGATTTATAAATTAATGGAAACGCATAAAGGTTGAACGAATGCTTTTAAAAATGATTTCAGGTAATACTCCAGTGACCTGGGTGCAGAGAACTGAGGTAGAACAGGATCTAAGAAAAATGAAAGAACGGATAAAACAAAAACTTGTTGTTGCTGCGCTTTGTACAGTTTTGTGTGATCATAGATCTTTGACCTCAGCTTGAGTCCAACCATGTGATGGACAACTAAAATATCCTTTTCAAATGAACTTTGACCTTTTTAGTTGTTGTGTATTTGTCTCATCTTTAATCATTGCTATTCTTTCTCTCCCTCTGACTTTTTTTTAGACCAGACAAGCCGAGATGTTCAACAGAAAAACAAATATGTCACTGCTTTGAAGAAACAAAAGGCCACAGCAGAGTACATGGTGCGGCTTTGAGAAGCTTAGCGAGGGCAGCTGCTCTTCATAAATCTCTGCTGTCCTCTGTTTCAGCCCCTTTGCACATTCAGAATATGGCCACCATTAAAGAAATTATGGTGGAGGTAAAAATTCAGAATGCACCAACCATGAGAGGAAAAGCAGGAGAGAGAGAAAAAAAAAAAAAACAGGGGATGTGAGTCTCTGTACACCGAGGAGAACAGAGAGCCATAATTAAGAGAAGCTCGTGCTCGAAAAGACAGATGGGAGGGATCAAGAGGTGACATTAAATAAAATGGAGGTTTATGAAGAAGCAGACGTTGCCAAGAGATGGCGATATACATTTGACGGCCCAAAAAGAACAGCCAGTCCCCTCGCTGACCTAATCCTGCTTTACTCAGGAGGAATGACTTGATCTTTACTGTTGAAGAGCACCAATGTTTTTCTTAAACAGAGTCTGTCACAGGATGAAAAGTTTCAGCTCTGACAGCTTTGCGAGCTTATTTTGAACGAACGCTCGGTCTGTCAGAAGGGTTCATGTGTAAAAAAAAAAAAAAAAAAGGAGAAGGGCTTTACTCTGCAGCAGTTTTAGCCAAGACTAAACTCTGACCAGGCATAAATGAAAGGGCATTACGCCGCCAAGCCAAGTGTTCTTTAAGAGTGGTCATTACCAGCCGTTCGTCGGCGCGGCCAGATGCACAACACAACTCTTTCAGTGGACCATTGTTGAAGTCCGTTGGTGCCAGTGAATGTCTCATTAGTCTCTGCGCTGGAACACACGGACACATCAACATACACTGGATGTTTTTCTGACAGACTGCAAATAGCTTCAACGACTATTTAAGGCAAGAGTGAGCATTTCCAAAGGCATTAGCATGAGAGCGCCGGTGCCAGTCATAACCCATGCCATGGCTGTAATAATGATACAGCAATTGCCCACGTGGCCAAGATATCCTTGGCAATGTGGCCTAATTGTTGATAGCTTTATCTGACCGTGCCCTGCCCCGCATGCATTAAAGTATTCAGCCTTTCAAAGGGAGAGACAGATGGTGGGAGTGTTGATGTTCTGTGGCCTTGCAGACGGTAGAAAAGAACTGGTCCCTTGGGAGAAACCTACATTTTAACTCCACAACCTCCGACCATGAGAGCCTTTGTAGATTTATTGGTCAAGTGTTCGGCATGTCTCTCAGAGGACACAGCGCTTGCATATGTAAGCTAACGTGACCTTATCAACTGCTATGTTGTCTTGTTAACACACGTAGGGTTGTTCACTCACTGCATTGCAGAAAGGGCATGGGCCTTTGACAGTAGAAAGCGGATTAGTCTGCAAACCAAAGATTCTTACTGAGTTTAATGGAATAGAGATGAGTGGATGGGAGATTTAAATAAATTAACCTTCAGTGAATTCCCACAGGCTTGGAGGAATGACAGAGGGGGGGGGGATGAGGAGGAATTTGTTCCTTGTCACTGATGTAATGAATAGTTATGACATTATTATGGTGGGTTGGTGCTGTTCAGCGTGCACGTTACCCAGAGTTTGAAACGCAGCAGGGTTTAAACTCGGCAGATATTAACAAACAGAAATATTTTGCCCTTCTTTCGCATCAGTCTCTCCTCTGCATGCAATGCACTGCAGCTCCACATGCCGATGTATTTGTCGAGGTTTTATTACATGCAGAGCGGAAGTGAATTTGTAAATGCACAGTGAGACATTCCAGCACTTGTATTATTTCAAAATGTCATCACAACATCTGGGAATAGATTAACCTTTACCAAATTCCCCGACAGTAAGAACAGAATTCTTCCGACGTAGTTGCCATGATATTAACCCTGATTGGGATCTTTGACATTTAACTTAAACACGACAAATGTTGATTCTGTCAACGCCAACTGTGGGCAGAAGGTAATAACCTATTGTTTTAAAGATCACATCAATTAATGCTACTTCACTACTTCTCAAAAAGAGCCACACAGTCAATGTTAATGTGAAATCCAGCTGAAGAACATTTAGATTTTTCATTTTTTCTGTGCTACATTTGGCATGTTGTAGGTTTTGTTGTGATCTCTGTTAAACTTTAGTGTTTGATGTATTGGCTTGAGACTGCAGGTATTCAACAACTTCATTCTTTACTAATAGTGACTCTTTAGTTGGACCAAATCTTCAAAATAAAAAAAAGAATCTATATTTTAATGTTCTTTTTGGAAGGTTTTTATAATGTAGCATGAATAACGTGTTCAAAGTCTGTTGTGTTCAGGTTATCTTCAGCATTAGCTGGTTTGGCTTCTGCAACTAGTTAGTGCATCTACAGGTTATAAAAGGTAACAGGACAGTATCAACGACTGATCGTTATGTGTTCGGAAAAGGAGCTTCAGCTTGAGGCCCAAATCTTGTAGAAAAGAGGGACCATTTTTACATCTCATTTTAGAGCAGAGCTGAAACTGAAATGTAAAGCTCTGCTGAGTCAGAGGAAACAGCTGCTGCAGTGCAGGAGACATTTCGTCATATCTATTTGGTCAGATGTGCTGCATTTTGTCGTTGAATTGATTGAACCTTGTTAATTCAGCCAATGATTAATCGAGCGCCTTCTGAGGAATGAAATTTCAAGTTTTTGGGATTCAGAAAATATGAAACTGAAGATGAGTAGCAGGAAAAAGGATACAGCGGATAATATTGTTTCAGTGTTTAAGTGGTCCGTCATATTGTCAGATATGTTACCCTGTTGTGAAATTGTTTCAGATTCGTATCACTCCTGACTTTACATCAAATTAATTTCACCCATAGCTACATTCCCAGCTCATGCGCTCTGTGTATTAAATACATAACTCGTATAAAACGGACATTTGTCTCCGTACATGTGTATCTGTGTTCGCTGTGTATGTGTTTTTCTCTTATTATGAGATTGTCAGAAAATGAAAGATCGCCCTGCGAGAGCCCATGCAGTACATTTATTTACAGCAGAAACTCTTCCAGTTTGTGTGCATGAGCTGGTGACAGGATGTGCGTCTCCCCAGCAGAGACCATCAATCTATGGTGATTTGACAGGTCTCCATGGAAACGGTCAAACTTAACAACAGCATCCTGTACCACCTCCAGTTGGACCCCACGGGTAAATCATTGTCAGCGTACCCACCATACTCGGCGTAATGAATTCTCTGCTACACTTTCTCTCGTCACGCATTGAGTTGCAGTCAACGCCGAGCCTTCACCAGATCAGGTTGCTGCCTTAATGTTATTTTAATTGTCTCTATTTTTAATGAGAGCGGAGCGTTTGTCTTTGCCAAGAATGAGGTCTGTCACTCCTGATCAAGAACACTACCTACTGTTGTATGATAAGCATGTTGATCAATTTATTTGAGTACAAGCAATAGTGGAAATACTGCAAAGAGTGTCATGGTTGCACCTATAAATTGTTTCGTCAAACATGAATTACCACACATTGTGGATGCAACATGATAATATGATTTTCTCCCCCCCCCCCCCCCCCCCCCCCCCCCCCCCCCCTTCATCCCACCCCCCCATCTTTACAAGATCCAGCAAATGAGAAACGGAGCAGGACACTCAACCATTAATTTTATTAGTTAAAATGAGTTTACGCCGCCCGATAATGCACTTGTACATAAAACGATCCTGTGCACTTTCCCCTCAGATGAAGTGCCTGTGGTTTTAACTGCTCTTTGTCATTGCTATAAATACGCGTGAAGTGAAAAGCTTGGCTAATAGTCTCTGGAGCATACCACCGCTGCTTGGCATGCCTTGCCATCCATTGCTAAGCCACATCAGTCAGACACCTTGTTTATGCATCTGTTGAGGGCACTCAGCAATCACAACTTGACGGCCTCATACCTTTTTAGGAAGCTCGGAGCTCGTGCGACGCCGTCCCCTCGCCACGCCGGGCCCCGTTGTTCTGACGGACGCCCGGCGCTATGAATAGAGTGATGTCTCATTTTATTGTGGTCGCTGATCTGCGTGGAAGCGATTTGAGCGAGGGCTGACGGAGGTCTTGTGACTGGACCTCATCAGTAACCTTCCAGGTGACTGAGGGCTAATTTGGGATCCCGTTTGTGGACTTGCCAGCTGCCACCCATCAGGATCAGGAGTTATAGGCTGTGACTATCACATTACTCTGATACTCAGCTGCCAACTTTGCAGTAATTGCAATGCAGTTTGATCCTGAATGTTATCATCGGGTAATTCTCTGTCACTACATTGGTATTTATGTATTAGTAATGGAGAGTGTGACCTCTGTGGTCTTTATTAATCCTTTTGTTGGATATAACTCTCCACCCCCAGCTGCTTGTTAGCCACCTGTCTGGACGGCTATTGTTTCGTCTGGGTTGTTGGCATGACCTTTAATTGATATTAGTGCTTTGACAGTTAGTGGTTTGGCAAAAACATAAATCAAGATCACATTGTGCTTCGCTGCATTGTGTTATGTGGCTATAATGCAAAGCTGCACACGTCCTCTGGTTTCACATTGCGTAAGTCATGGGTTTCATGCAGGTTTAGGGGCTGCATACACAACAATTTCATCTTCAGCGGACCAGACCAGTAAAATAGTGCTGCGGCTTTTCTTTGTTGTGGAGCAGAATATACATGATAAGATTATCCTTGTTTTTGCAAAATGAATCAATTACTACCAAAAATGACAACAATATTAACATAAAGTCAATGTTTATGATACCTTCTGGTGCAAAATACAGTAAAGTTTCCAAAAGAATTTTCAGATTGCTGTTGCATTATGCATGCATTGTTTGAGTAGGTGTTGTGTTTTGTCTGCTACTCTTAAGAAATCGGTTATATTGTTCTCTTGAAAATGTTTACGGTTTGCTTGCTGGTTTGGTCGGCCGGATTGGGGCTTTTTGCAGGCTGGTTTTGGCCCACAGTTCTTATGTTTGATCTCCGTGGCTTAATTTGAGTCTTTCCAGCACTTTTCTTTGTTTCATATATTTATAGAATGTATTGTTTTAATTGGCCCACTGGTACAAATCATAAGGGAAAGTTACTTTAGTGCAGAAGTAATTTAATTGTTTGATATTTATTTCACAGCATTTAGTGGAGGTTTTCTATAAATACTCCTGAGTTTCCAACAAGTTGCCTCTGAGATCTTTTCTTGTATCATTTGATAACATAATTACTAAAGAGAGCAGGGTTGTCTTTTTACCGGCCATCCCAGTTAAATGAAACGCGTTGTTTCGTAGTTCTTGGCATCAACCCGTACTGCTGGTGTTCTCATCACTGAAGTCTGCCTAGGCTCCGGTCTTGTGGGACTGAAGGGAAGACAGAACAGAACAGAGCCGTACAGAGACAATCACAGAAAGAGAATGAAGAGTAGAAACATTTGCCATCTTTTTTTATAATGGAATAGCGTCTCTGGGAGTTGTTGCCTCCTCTTTTTCTCGTCTGCGTTAAATCTCAGTATGATGGGTGTCTTCCTTTCTACAGCATTAAATCTGTCATGTGCATCCAACTGTGAGCTCACAACCTTTCAGAGCTGAAGTGGTACTCGTGAAAGCATTTCCCTGTTTGTCTCTTTATGTATACGCTATTTGCTTTGTGTCTTTGACCAGCCAAAGAAGAGAGATCTGTTACGTCTAAACAGCAAAGCAGGGTTTCCTTTGTCTGCTGTCTGACGCAGGACTCTCGGATCCAGTTGTGGATGATCTGTGGCCCTTATCGTGACGAATTTTGCCGTTTTAGTGTGAAGAATAAGTGTTCACATTCCACACGTCTGGCACGAAAAACTAACTGCTGTTAACTAAGTGAACAGTCAGGAGGTTAATTAATTTCTCAGGTTGGGAATATGATGATGTTGCGCGCCACCATCTGGCCCCTCGCCTGGTTCAGATGAGTGAGTGCTCAGCAAGTCGCCATGCTCTCTATACATTTCTCAGTACTATCTTTACATTAATAGTCCAGTGCTGAGCTCCCCACATTATTTTATTAGTTTATTAGCTGATAGGAGTGAGATTAAAGGCTACAGGAAAATTGTACGACTGCGTTGGTAACAGTGTCATGGCGGTGTAAGCCCTGCTCTGTGGCTGAGAGATCACAAGTTTGATCCGAACAGCTCACACAGAGTCAGAGTCATTACTTAAATTACACAGTCATTATTTAATGATTCCCTTCTCATAATTCTGTGTTTGAGTTGGCTTGATTACACCTATGCTCTGTAATTGGTATAACGTTCACACCCAAAGACCGAGATCACTGCTTGCATGTAATTTGAGGAGTGCTGTTGTTTCACCGCCTGCCGCTGAATACATTCATCAGTGGTTTGTTTTTTTTTTATTTGAAAAAAAAAAAAAAGTTGTCATCAAAGATAAATGAAGGATTTTTGCTGAGTTTGTTTGACTCCAGTTGCACGGTGGCTCACTGAGTTTCAGTGCTTATTGTAATGATCCCGTTCTCTCCTGGCTCACTTTACCATTAATGGCGCATGCTGATAATACAGCCTTGATTTAGGATCGGCTCGGAATCCTTTGTGGTATTCCTTGCGCTGCATCTTGAGGCCATAAAGTTTGTCTGGGCTTATTGTCTTCATTTCCCTCATTTACCCCCGCAGCCCTTCTGTCCTCAATCTCCTCCTGCTATTTATTTTCTCCCTCCTCTGGGGAGTGATACTGAATGACATCGCTCCTCCCTCTGACCAGATGTTAAAACTTAAACACACCATTCATCAGTCTGCAGACGCATGAGTAACAGTGGAGACAGGGGCAATGACCCAGCAAAGGCATTGTTAATACACAGGTTTGCACAGTCACACACTTCAGCCTCAAACTTCATCGCTCTTCCTTCATTTCTTCTGCGGTGGGTAAAACGTTTGAGTGCTGCTTCTGTTCAGTTCATAGCTGGAATCAAGCTTCAGATGCATGATAAAATAACCATGCTGCTGCTGAAACCTGTTTCATTGAGACTGGATTTGTGGAAAGCTTTTCTTCAATTTGCCTCTGAGCTTTTACCGTAGCAAAGCTATCACTCAGGTGCCAGATCAGGCAGTGAATTTCAAATGAAATGTCCTGGATGTAGTCTGCCATGTAGTTTGAAATCACACATTTGAGTATAACAGTTTTATTCTTACCTGACGCACTCTTTGTCCACGGTACTCATCGCATTTTCTCCACATCTTTAGAAGTCTTGTTTCGTTCTTCATGGAGAAAATGTGAAATTTTTGTATCTCTGAGAGCCAAACTGAACCTCTGTCCTCCAGCTTGACCTGAACCACCTCTCTAGCCGCTGAATATGTGTGGTTTTCTTTTCCTGCTAGCTGTTCGACGCTGTTTCAGTCTCTCCGTGGCTTCCTCTTGCCTGTCTTCCTGGGAGCGCTTCATGCCATTTCACGACTGAACGGCTGTCTCTTTAAATGTATACTGCGGCTGTTTACTGGAGACAGAGTTAACACTGGCAGGGTAATGGATTTATTTCATTCTCCAGACTATTGACGGTCATCTTTAAAGAAGTGTGACAGATGGCTGTTGAATAGAGATCGACTGAAGAGATGTCTGCGTGCATGTGTGTGAGCTCAGTTGGGAGATCTATTTAAACTGACGGCAGCAAACAGTCGCTATGCCTAAAACTAACAAATCTGCCACCCACACATTTAATGTATTTCAGAACCTTATTCCTCACATTGCATTGCCTGGATTGTAAAGCACGGTTCAGCCTATTTTCTGACACGGCTTATTCTTTTTATTGTAGATGCATAAAAAGCAAAGCATGTGTGTTTCACATGTTGGAAATTTCACTGACTGCAGCTCGATAGGTCAGAGAAAGATGAAGGCCCCATTCACACGTTTTCAAGTGAAAATGCAAAACTTTTGTGGCATTTGAGGGTCCGTTGACACAACATTGGCGTTTGGCCACTGAAAATCCAGATTTTTGAAAGTGTTTCAACTCTGTCTCCTTGTAGATGGAAGTAAACACAGCTTTTTGAAAACGCTGCTATTGTCATATTAAATTGTGATTTTGCACATGCACGAGGTGATGGACAATCGGAACAATGGCGGCCCTTAACAGCCGAGCAAACTTGTGTATTTGCCATTGCTGATATTTACATCTTCTTCTCTGAGCGCATATGGTTTTGGTTCATTGGCGTTGATGTGGATTACAAAAACACCAGCAGCACCAGTTTCAAAGGTTGCCATGTAAACACAGAACTTTTCTGAAGCAAAAATTACCAAAAATAGCTGAAACTGTTATTTTTCTGGCGGCCCCTGACATTATTTTCCTCAATTTTTCTCACTTTCTCTCCGAGTGTCTCACCTGTCACTCACTGTTAAGCCATTAATCAATCTTGTTATTGACCGATTGAAGCCATGAAAACTGTAGATGCAGTTGACACAGAAATCTATAATCTCATTACATCTGGTGTGACACGAAAACCAATGCGTCTGTCCTTGTTGTGATGAAAATATTCATCTGCAGCTGTAATTGTAGAACATCGCATCCTGTTTTTGTATCGGAGAGTACTTTTGACAAAAACGGGCTGAAGTTCAGTGACGTTTCTATTGCTGTCTGGGTTTAAAACTGATTAGAGTCCTTTCCACCTCTGATAGAGCCACAGTAAAGTGGGGCTTCTGATCTGCTGTGCCATGGATGGAAAACAAATCCCAGCATAAAGAAGTGTCATGAATTTTTCATGAATTTAGACCCGAGTCCTTCCAGGACCATGTTCTGAATTACAAACAAACACGTCCCTTAAAGAGCACGGAATAGCTGCTACATTAGGCGGAAAACATCAGCTAAGTTGGTTGTCATTTATTTAGACACGAACACTCTCTTTCGTCAGACTGTTGGTTGTTTTTTATTTATTTATTTTTTTAATCTTGACATGTAAGTGTCCCCATTGTTATGCATATGTGATATGATGAAAATAGAACTGCTGAAGAAAACATTGCTTCCACCGCGCTGTGATAAATTGGCCTCATTATGCTGTATACCCCAGCTTGAATTTTTCTCCCAACAAATGATGGGCTCGCCACAGCTACATCTCGGTTAAAATTAGAGTGAAATGCTGATTTTGTGGATGTGCTATTTTGGGAAGGGGCAGTTTTCCCTTTCCCTCACGTTAACGATCTACACGTTACCTGAACTTTTGTTTCAACTTCCCGTTTTTCTATAAAGTTTTGGCCTTGTTAAAGTCGACCTTGATTGGTAAAGAAAGGAATGGTACATGTGTCATCGTGTCTAAATATTGATTGAAATGTCAGCCAACTACTGTATGCTTGTGTCTGTTTTCTGCCAAGGGGAGAAAAAAAATCCATTTGCTCCATACCTCGACATCTCGGTACTTTATTTCATGGTTTTCAGTATCTTTAAGGTTTGCTTTTCTCAGTCGTTCTGGTTTGTTAACTTGGCATAAAGGCTTCAGCTAATAAATATGTTCTTCCTGTATTTAATTAGTTATTTTCTTGATGGTTTAATTAAATATTTATGCAGTGAAATGTCAAAACTGTGAATAATTTCTTTTTCAAAGGGTGGTCTCCTCGATTGCATTTTCATTTTTTCAAAAAAAAAAAAAACTAAAAACAATTGAGTGCTTGCATACATTACGCTGCCCATTAGCAATGATTAATTATTACAATATTTCTTGGTGTGATTTATGTTTACATATTATTCCACATAAATGTAGTTTATTTGAATCAACTTCAAGGGTCCGTGGTGCAGAGAATTGAAGATGTTCACAGAGTTTTGAGCATCAGCGGGCCTGGCGTTCTGCATCGTGGCTGCAGAAACTTTTGCGTTGTCTGATAGACCCCATGCTTGCTCTGGTCATCTTTGATGCAGGAAATGGAGGGTAAAAAGGGCAAACTGCAGCAGGGACGCCTGCTCCCCCACCTGTCCTGACCTTTGGAAACGCTAGTTAAGAACATTTTGAAATCTTCCACTGAAACCTCAGAAGTCGCTCCATTATAAGAATGTGCTTCTATCTGTCTGTCTTCCAGGACTCAACACTCTGCCCTTCGATCCGTCAACCAACAACGACCCTCTCCAGTTCAACGGTTCAAGCGGACCACTGGTGACTGATTGCCCACCCTTGGAAAACACTACTGAGAATAGCAAGAAGAGAAAGCGAGCCAGCCTGCCTCCAGGTATCGAGAACAGCTCTCTCAGAAGTGTTGCGCCGGTGCTGCAGGATAACGCCGCGCTCTCAAATCCACACCACTTTGCTCTCATGTCAAGTTTTAAATGCGAGTGTTTGTAAAGCCTCCGTCCAATCAGGAGAGCTTTGTTGCAACGAGCTTCATGTTCCCACCACGAGATTCTCCTGCTTGATCCTTTCCCCCCCAGTAGCTGTTATGGGAATTGTTGCATAACCGTGTTATTTGGTGGCAGTATGGGGAAGAGAAAAAGCAGCTTAGGTCAATCTTTGTTGTTTTTTTTTTTTTTTTTCGATTACCTTGCCATGTCCTCAGGCTCTGGTTGTCGAGCCTCTTTGGAGGTCAGGCAGCTGTTCTGCTGTGTGTGTGTGTGTGTGCGCGCGCATGCATGTGTGTGTGTGTGTGTGTGTGTGTGTGTCTGACTGCCTGCTGTCTGTTATCATGCCAACTCCACCTGCCAATAACGGCACAAGCACGCCTTCAGACCCGTCGCCTAAACACTGACCTGCCAGCCAGGCAGGAACACACAATGAGAGATAATGTCTTTGCACATGCATTGTTGTTTTTTTTTTTTTTTTTGTTCTTTTGTTTTGAAAGAAGCCACTGTGAGTAAACCGTAATTTGAGTAAGTGGTGGGTTGCCTGGTAGTGTGTCAAATTAGAGAAGGAATTTCTAATTAAAGAATTAAAGAAGGACTGACTAATTAATTGCTTTGTAAGTTACAGAGAGAAAGAGAAGCCTCAACACAGAGGTTTCATGTGCCTTGCTTTCTTTGCGACGCTAATTGGACAGGATTAACGCTATACACATTAGCGCTGGCCTAATCAACTGCTCCCATCTTTTTCGTCACATCTTCACATGGAAGAGTTCACGGCTTGGTAGCGTTTCATTTCATTTTAATTCACCGCGTCAATTGACCACGTGAAAGCCTAATTGGGCAATGCATCACAGATAATCGCGAAACGAATAATCGTGATTGAAAGGGTGGATTCTTTTAAATTAGGGGTGTCATACATAAGGTCCATGGGCCAAAACCGGCCTGTGAGAGGCATAGTGATGAGTGCGCAGTGTTGTTTTAGATAAAAAAGAAAACTCAAACCGTTCGTGTTAAGGAGCTGCAACTACAAATGAGGTGTTAAATTGGTCTGCGGAGGACTGACGGCAGTTCTTAAGTGACCTGGAGAGCACGGAGTGAATCAACAGAAATCTACTCGAGCCGAAAAGAGAGGCGCACCGTCACTGCCGGGGTGTGATGTCTCAGTGACATTTAGCTGCTGAAAGAGAAAAAAATCAATTTCCTTTTGGAAAACTTCCATTCAGAACAAGACGTGACCAGGAGAATCTTCCCCACGTTCGTCCCATTTAAACACATTTAAGCTATAATTTACATTATCAAAAAGCTGCAAGTGTCAACTGTCTCGCAGATTCTGTCAAAAATGTATGCAGCAGCCCTTTGTGAAAAGAAGTTGTGTGTAAATGCAGGAAAACATGCAGTCTTTTGAATATTTGATTCTGATTTATTTATAAGCTGTGAGCCTCTTTGTAAGATTTCCCTCTACAGCACCACAAGCCTCGTATCCTGCAGTAACAGTATCATTGATATTATGCAAAATCACTCTGTCAGTACACCCAGTGCAGGATTCCTCTGCCATTGTCATCACAGAAACAGAATATTTTATGTGCTCATCTGCTCTCTTTTTTTCAAACAACTTTATTGAAGGCAGAAATATTCCGAAGTTTGAGAAAGTGAGAATAATGAAGAGTTTTAATTTCTCTCGTGGAATGATTTTTTTTTTTTTTTTTTTTTTTTTTTTTTTTCTGAAGCTCAGGTTTTTTTTAGCATGAGCTCTGAAGTGGATTAAAGCTCTGCTTCTGGCTGTATCCATTGTCGTGTTAATGGGGGCTTCGAATATCATGTTACTTAAGTGAGCATGTATTTGAATCTGAAATACTGAGGAAACATGCAAACTGGCTCTTTTTGCTCTACGGTGACTCTTCTAAACATCATGCTGCTCGAATGCATTTCCTTATGATAGGATATTGCTTTTAGCTTCAGGAAAGTTACTTGCTTAAGTCGAATAAATATCATTGTGTGTTCAGTTAACACGGAGGATTAACGGGAGGCGGTGTTTGCCAGTGGCGTTTATTTTTCTGAATAGTTTGTCAGATTCCACCCGCTGATAGCTCCACAGTCACTCCAGGCTCATGTATTGTACATGAATTGTCTGCATTGAGCTTTAATCAATCTTCGGGAACTGTGTTGACATTTTTCTCAATCAGTCAGCGACAGCAGACAAGCGACATAAATGAACATCATTTATTTCATCTGGACTCATTACTGGCTGAGAGACTACTGCTGCATTTACATCTTTATGTTTCATTTACATTTGTATTATTTGTTACTGAAAAAGCCTCATGAAGAAATGTCTTCAGTCTCACTGTCAGAAAGGACCCGGCAGGTAGAATCGCAGGCAGCCATCGTTTGTAAATCTCAAATCCAGCCGCTCCCAGTGACTCTGTGCTTTTGCCATAACCCATCAACACAAGTACGCATGTAGCTGTGAAGCACACTCGTGACATGTCACCGTTCTGATGGCAATTACGCCTCCGGATGAGCTTTGACTCGACCCCACCTTGACGTGAGACCATCAGGTAATGCTCCTCGCCGAGCCGAATCCCCCCTTGAAGGAGCTGGAGGTAAGTGGAGGTCCCGGGCAGCTGGGGAAGTGGATTTTATTGACTTGGAGGGTTTGATTCTGTCTGCATCCCCATCGTCTTCCGTCTCCGTCAGGTCCTCGCCCGCCGATAGAGCACCGACTCATTACCAGCCGTACTGATTGAATCTCGTTAAGGGACCCTAATGGATAGATTTTTCTCATTACAATTGCTGTTGCACTTGATAATCCATCATGCAATGTGTGCAAGCAGCCGTAACGACACTTATTCTTCTCTTAAGAATTACACAGCTGCATTTTCTTTCAATAAGCGATTAAGAATTTAAGAAGGCAACAAGCTGGCTCTTTGACGTGGCCCTTGAGGAATTCCAGTCATTCCAGCCCTAATGACGCCCCGCTGATATATTATTTAGCGATGATCTTTAAATGTCCACACCAAACGCCAAACAACAAACTGCCAGATACAGTAATTAAGAGCCCTCAACTCTTGTGAACAGTCGGAGGAAAATGTTTGAAGTTCCATTGATATTCTGTCCGCTCACTCGCCAAATCGCCGCTGTTTATCCGGATCCACTCACTTCACACCGAGAGTGTGACTAACATATTTTCATTAGAAAGTTACAGAAAATTGGAGTCCAGTGGAAATCATGCCTCCTAGGTTGAACTTGAAGGTTTATTAATTGTAGTTAGAAGAGGGGGGAAAAAAAAAACTTGATTTTCTGTTTATGGGACTGAAAAGCTGAGAGAATCCAACATTACACTTTAGTGCTCTGACTGGCATTGGAGACATTTTCACCTTTCCATGTTTTTTTTTTCCTTCGCCATTGTCTTTCCTTATTTATGTGTATTTGTCTGGCCTTTAACAATCCATAATAATTGCTGCCTTGGGGCTTCAAGCACACAGCAAGGATTTTCCTGACTCAGGATTTTCCTGACACAGTAAGAAATGGTCATTTCACTTCTTTTCCTGCTGTGTTGCAGCTGCAGGTGGTGAAGACAATGAGCTTTTGAGATGATCTTTGTGTTTTTATTAAAGCAGTATGTCTTATCTTAGTATAAATATGCATGTAAGTAACAATCACAGCTGGATTCTGGTTCTGTTGATCATTCAATCAATATGTCGATTGGCTGGTCGTTAATTAAAAGTAACTATTTCATTGTCAAAATTAAACCAGCAGTTCTTCATTCTAAAGTTTTTTTTTTCTGTAAAAAGGGGGTTAAAAAAATTCTCTTTTAAAGCGGTATTTGTGATTGAGCCATTTTTCAAGCAGCGAGAGTGAGGAGCTCCACGGCTGCAGGAGGTCTTGTCTGCTTTGCTAATGAGGTGTGTTTTCATTCAGTGCCTGCAGCACTCCTTAACTAACATCCTGCACATTGTGTCTTCAATGAGACAGCTTGAAAACAACTTGGAGGAAATGTGCTCCCATCGCCCAAAACATACGTGTGCGACATCAGGACAGGAAATGATCTGTTATACGTACCTGCTAAGAAAACCTTTCTCCCCCCGTTGCCACACTTTAACATCTCCGTTGCTTCCACTGAATTCTGTCTTTGTGTGGAATAGCCTCATGAAGGAGAACGTTTGGTCTTTTCCTGAATTGTTTTGAAGTAGCGGTACCTCTATAACAAGGTTGTTTGACAGGAAAAGTCTTGTGTAGTGATTAGAGTTGAGCTTTATTTTTACACCGAGGATTATGTGTATGGATTTATCCAAAGCATTTCCGATGCAGCATCAAAGAAAACTCTTCATTCACGTTTCTTTTTTTTTTTTTTTTGTTCTTCCCTGTGCATGAAAATCAATTAATTAAATTATAACACAAATGTCAATTCTCGCGTCGTTTTTGCCAATAAAAGAAATGTGCTCTCACCGATCCAATCTCTTATGCATTAACCTTTAGTGGAAGCTAAAAGAGAAATTGAATAAAATGCTATTGATTCTGCAGGGGAAAGGTTAATGTCATTAAAGTAGTGAAATAAAGAATACATGTTTTGTAGGTAGATGGTTCTCAGATAACTGCAACCTGCTGCCAAAGCATGTTGCAGGATGGGATTTATGTGCATCCATTTCTACGTCCCACAAGGAAAATGTAACAATAATGGCAAAACATTAAAATGCCCCTGTGGAGCTTGTTAAACAAATAAAATATTAACTGTGGTTAGTTTTCCCTCACCAGCTGATGATATTTATGTCTCCACAAGGCCTAACACCAAGGTTTTATTTCCATTTTTTCCTTTAGATGTGATTCACTTTGGTTTAATATGGTAAAATTATAGACTCATGCAGAAAATAAATCATGTGTGAATTAAAATTTTATAAATATCTGTGTAATCGTTTGAAATCGAAATGTACTTCATCTTAACGTAAGTTTCTTTTTGACCTGGCTTCATTTGAAACTTTAAAGCTTAAGTAAAAAATCCACCTTCGTTGCCTGCACAGCGATGAGGGTCTCAACTGATGTAAATTTAATCGTCCAGCCATGTCCGAAGGTCTGTACAGCCCAGGATTTATGGCTGCAAGCAGCGAGTGGACAGGTATAAACAAGTCCACCAATGTAGACCGTCAGTGTGGTATAAACAGTTTAGTGTAATCACAGCCGCAGCTGCAGAAACGTTGTGTTAACAGAGACTTTAGGCCTGTAAAAAAAAAAAAAAAGTTAGTGGAGCCAGTCCAGGTAATGTGTCAGTGCAGGGGGACTCCAGAAAAACCAGCACAGTGCTGTTAAAGTAAACCCGGCTCAGTTTATCAGTGTCATCTGGCATTGTGCTGCATTGGTGAACTCTATACAGTCTAACTGTCCCAGGAGACGACTTTATGATGCTTCTCTTCATTGTTAGATTCAAAACAATTGCATTAGTACACAAGTACATTTGATGTTTAATTTAATTTGATTTGAGTTATTCGCGAAATGCGTCCTTCACATGCAGTCTGGGTTTCTCTTGGAGATTGTCCAAAACCATTTTATCAGTCCCAAGGTCTGTGAGAGAGTGTACTTTTTATTCCAGCCTCCTCCTGGTAAATGGTGTCAGACTTACAGGTTTTCTCTCTTGTAGAACACCAAACCCCCGAAATGAAAGACACTTCAGCAACTGCACGTGGTTTCCACATGTGAAAAAGCACGCTATTACACTTTCTGAAACGACATCTACCGGTATTCTGTTTTGTGGCCTCTTTGGGGGGGAAGTAATGGATTCGAGCATAAAAAACTAATGCGGTGCCATTGACCCGCCATGCAAAGAGCTGTTGGAAGGTAAATAATGCACTGGACTACTTAAGCTGTCAGGGATGATGGTCCATGGAAATATACGGCTGTGTCATTGTCCCACTGAGGTGTGTGTGTGTGTCAGTGTCCTGTTGTGATTGCTGTTTGCTGAGGCTGGGGGGGGAGATCTACAGCTGGATGTCAGCCTGTGTGATGCTGAGGCCACACAGTGACAGGCCAGATTTAGAGTGATGCTGATGGATGGGAGTCACACAGACTGACGTTTGGAGATGAACTCATTAGTTCACAAGCAGCCATGCATGGGGTTATAAAGGCTAATGACTGAGAAAGTCTGCGGCGTTCAGTCTGAGGAGAGCAGCTGCCAGCCTGCGTGTGTTATTTCAGTACTGTATATGTGCTTTTAACTCTGGGAGAGAGCCGTGATTGAAATGCATGTCATGCCGCAGAGAGCCCGCCCTTCTTTATCCGTTGAGGATTTCTGGGCTTCAGTCAAAACATAACAGTTCAATTGTCTTTACTGCTGCTTCGGGAGAGGAAGACGCCTGCACGTCTCCATGGAACTGGTTGAGCGCGCACGATCAGGCCATTTACGAGTAGTTAAAATAGTTCTATATACCATCGGATCAAAGAGGGCTTCTTCTGATGAAGATCAAAGAAGGTGATATCAGATCCTGCATTTATGATCGCCTTTACCAGTGATAATGATGGTAGGGGATTTAATGTTGAAGGTGATTCTCCGTGACTTCTTCCACTTCGCTCCTCTATAATTTTTGAAATCGTGCCGTTGTGCTCAGTGCCACTTTGTCTGCCGCTGTGGTCAGGGGATTTAGCGCCATTTCACCTCCATCTTGCAAAGCCTACAAATGTGTCTAAATAATTCAGTGCCAGAAGACGCTCTGCTCTGGCGTGTTTGTAGACTCAGGCTAATGGCAAAGCCTTGAGCAAAGCTCATGCTCTGGAAGGATTTGGATTTTTTTTTTTTTTTTTTAAAGAAAAGAAACAGAAATCTCTGTCAGGCCTTTAGATTTCTGCATAATCAAGGCAAACGGGGCAGAACTGCTTTGCACATGACCTTCCTCTCATTGTTACCTTCTTTTAAAGCACAGCAACAGAGAAGAAAAACAATTAGATGGAATTTTCGCTTCCCTTTTTTTTTTCTTTTTTTTTTGCCGCAAGGAAACGGTCAAATAATTGTTCTATTTAGCTGGGTTATCATTTCAGCCTTCCTGGTAAATTGATTTCATATCGACCCATTTCCTGCAGCAGACAGTTTTAGAATTTGGCAGTATTGTATCAGGATCGACTCAGTCTAAAAAACAAAAATCTTGTGGTTTCTTCTAAATTTTCAGATTCAACCAGCAGTTGAGTGCATTTTGTCTGAAAAGTTCAAGTACAGCATCCATAGCAACTCCAGGTGTACATGTGCAGAAACAGCGTTTCAGAAAAGTCACATATTCCCCAGTTTACATGACGATGAAACTTGTACAGGTTTAAGAAAAAGTTGTGTTTTCAGGGCGTCTGAGCACTTTTGTCTTGTTTCTTGTAGAGAAACAAAAAAAGTTTCCCGTTTTCACTTGAGAATGTCATCGTGTGAATGAAGCCCGAGTGGTTTATTTGACACTTCACCTATAGCAGCCAATGATTTTGTGGGGAAATCAGAACAAACTCATGTACACATCTTCAGAAGAAGTCTGTAATCTGTTTTTCACTTCCTCTGCGTCTCGACCGTCCCCGCCCCCGCCCTCATTTCAGTTGAAACACAATCTGCCATTTCCTCTTGTTGAGTGCATGTTCTCTAACAGAGAGGGCCGGCCTGAGATTTAAGGGCTCAGATGGTTCAATTACAAATGTAAAAGCAGTTGAGAAGCTTTATCTGCAGTGTTTTTCATAAAGCCACCAGCGGCTGTCGGATCTCTACACGTCTAGGACGGCCCCAAAACACCAAAGAATAAATGCTCTCCCAGATAGGCCGGATTACCAGATGAATTATTTATATTGTCTTGGTGGATGAGCTTTGTTTCCACTGCAAATGAACCCAAACTTGGTTTTAGCTAACCTCGGGTGCTTTTTGAATTGATTTAAACTGTACCATAAGATTGCTGGGCCTTCGTTACAAAGCCTCCTTTCTGTGGTAATTGCAGATGAATGCAGTGATTTGATGCAACATGACAGCAATTTATACAGCAGGAAGAGACATGTTGACTCCTCTACATACACAGAGCTGCGGCAGAGTTTATAAAAGCGAGTGGGGGGGGGGGGGAAGCTACGGAAGAGACTTTTTGAGCATCTTTTATTTATCCTCTGAGCTTTCCTTCATCTGTGTCCCCCCTGAGAATCTGCAGGAATCTCCCTGTCCTTAGCCAGCGCCGCGCTCACAGCAGCTCGTCCATCACAGACATCCCTGCAGCTCCCCTCCTCCTTCACCAACACCTCTCCCTCCATCTGTACATCCATACATACATCCATCCATCCCGCCCTCCCCTCGCTCCTGTCTTCTCCTGAAGCCTCCAGCCGGGTTAACTGATCCACGCTCGCTGCTTCTCACTGTCCGACATTAGTGCTCTAAAGCAACGTGTGGAACGTCTCCTGTGCTCCTCCCCGTCTTCTTCATCCAGCTTTCTCTAACTGTGAGGAGTGCGCCTACAGTAAATAATCACATTCAAGCCAAGATTATTCCAGTAGAAACAAGATATCTAAAGATAAAATTTCTCATCGAATAGTTATAAGTCTGTGGCTCTACACAGTTTTTTTCTTTCTTCTTTTTTTAGCATCAGTTAAAAATAAAATTGCAGGGTGTTTACATGCAATACAGAAATCATGATAGATAGACGTTCACTGGTTATGGAAAGTCATCCGCACTTTAGAAATCATCTTTTTCCAATTTTATAACTGAAAATGAGACCTTTTTGTGTTTAGAACGGGCTTAGCAGCATGAAATACCAACGTGGTGTTAGCTTCTCACCTTATGTCAGCAACAGAAGAAGGAAGCAACAGTAAATCTGAACCATGTCCTCCGCCCAGGCTGAGGGGGCTGCCGCAGCATGGGAGCAGTAGGATGAAGATATGCAGCTGAATGGATTCACAGCGGTCACAGTCTGGAACAAACTGAGCAGTTGCAGGAGGCCTGACTTGGTTGAAAGCAACCTTAAAAGTTTGCGGTTGTCACTTTTCTGAAAGCAGCAGCTGCCAGATAAGGCCAAATCTGAATATGAAATTCATGAACACATAAAAACAAGGCACTTTGATCATAAAGCATCTTGTTCCTGTAAAGACACGGTTTGAGTCACATGTGAAGAATGTTTTTTTCTCATCTTCCATCTTGGTGGAATCCCTTGCTTCACCGTATAGCCTTATGTTATAGAGGAGGAAGCCTCCGTGTTATTGGGTGCTCTGTCATCCTTGTAACTCAGTGTTCATCTAAAGGCCTGTTCAGGTGCAGATGTAGGGTGCCACCCATTTATTATTGATGCACCGCCACAACAGCGGCGCGCTTCCTGCTGACTGTTTGTCGTTGTCAGTGCTGTTCAGGAGCAGGCAACATAATGAAACGTCAGGTGAGAAAGTGGGAGAGAGTGGGTTTACATTCTGACAGACGGTACAAACTGCTGTTTGAGGAAAACCTGTAATGCCGTGGGAGAGCTGAACTGTGGCTTATCATGTGTTCTCTCCTTGAGGGGAAACACATGAGTATGCAAGCCTGGAAACCAGCAGAGCTCTATTTGTATGCCTCATTTCTTATCAAGAGAAAGCCAACATACTTTGAGGGAAAAAAATAGCTCAGAAGAGAAGTATATATCCAAACTCCACATGGGTTTCAGTGTATGTGATCTTATATGGACACAACTGATGAAGAGTTTGCAAACCGTGGCTTTCTCCTGGATAACAATCGCTTGGGTTGCAAATTTTATCTCTTATTTATTAATGGAAAAAATGGGTTTATCCCGATTTTCCTGGCTGACTCTCACTCTTAGTTTCTCTTGAATGTCTTTATTAATGCCTTTCCTTACTGCAATGATCCCTGACTTTTATTCAGTCACCTTCTCTGACTCAGAGCCATTTTCTAAAGGGTAACAATCTCACTTCTGCCTGCCAAGACAAACTCAAAATTACATCATACAGGTACCTTTTGTCCACAGTTTGAGAAGCCTGATGGATTAGGGGAAAGTCGGCAGCAGTGCTGGATGTTCCTCTCTCTTTTCCGTCTCTCTTTCTCTCTCACGGAGTTTCCCAGAGCATCTGAGAAAGACAGATATACTCTGCTTCCACAATGTGTCATTATACGCTAACTAAAACCCCTTCTCTTGCAGCAGCTTTCACTTCTCTGGGTTTATCTTTTTTTTTTTTTTTTTTTTTTTTTTGCGTCTCTTTCATTTATTGTTTCTTCATCCATCCTCATCGTCTGAGAAGACGATATGGTTGTAGGACATTAGATAGAATAGTTAGATGATGAAGGAGGCTGTCTTTATTTAATTAGGCACATGCGACTAACTCAACATTTACACGACGTTTAATGTGAAAATGCACATAGTTCGGTTCAGGAAAACTTCAGTCTTTTCATAGCAACATTTTGAAAATGATATCTGTTCATATGGACACGGCAGAAATGCTGAAAGTGATGAAGTTATCTTGACAGGCAACGTGTTGGTGCTGTTGGTTGTTTATAATGAACCACATGCACACAGATATGCTTTGAACTTGAGCATACAGACATTCGTAGGGACAGCTATAAATCTACCAAGTCTCAGGAGAATATGAACTGGGAGTCAGAAGTAGCATTTCCTGTGGTTTCCATGGAGCGTTTTCAAAAGTTGTTTTCCCCCGTTTCCATGGAGTCGAAGCATTTTCAAAAAGTTCTGCGGCTTGCCGTTTTCACAGTCGCCTCTGGAGACTGTCTTCATCTGGTTGTGCACATGCAGCTGAACCTGTGATGCGAGCTCAAGGCCTGCGGCTTTCTGTTGGAAATGTCTCATTATCACAGCGTGCAGTGATTTGGCTAAAAAGGATAAGAAAGTCTATTGTGAATAAATGTAGATTGACATTAAAAAGAATCGAAATCAGGATTCAATCTGAGTTTGATAACACAAAAGAGCCCTTTGAAACGAAGAATTTAGGAAGCTGTTGTTCTGAGGAGTTTCACAAACTGTACACTGGGATCAAACAATTGTTTTTGAAGTGTCAGTTTTTATATATTGCACGGGCCGCCGGGTATTCTGGCATGCTGATGACTGTATCAACACAGCGGTGGCTTTGTTAGCAGCCTTTTGACGTCTCTCCCCTGTGCACGGCTTCACTCTCCCCTCAGGTGTTTGTGTTGTATGAGGAGGGCTAATGGGTTTAATCTGAAGTCAGCTCACCAGATGATTAGGGTTGTTAAATTCCAAACTTTGTTGTAATGGCATTGACCGGAACCGTGTTTGAGCCATTCGTCAAAGCCACTGGGAAGAAAGCTTTTGTTGTTGTGAGTTTTTCTAACAATCCTACACTCCTTCTTTCTTACATTTGTTAAATCCGTCCACTCCTCCTTGATAAACTGAGCTTTATTTTGGTCAGTTAAAGGTCTTCATGTCTTCGTCTCTGCTGCCAAGTAGCTTCTCAGCTCGGATAATAGATGCCAAATAAACTGTGAAATGAGTTTGCTGTGAAATGATGGAGCTTTGCCTAGAATGGTTTCCATAAAGACGAATACACCAATGTTTCAATCAATGCATAGGCAGAGTTCCATGACAATATGGCGTTGGTTTGTTCATGTTCCCTCTTTTAGCCTCAGTATTGGTGGTCGGCAGTGAATGTCTGCTGTGATTCTACAGTGGGACAGAGTGCTTTAGAAAATGCTTTGACTGTGTTGTTGTGTCTAATCCCGGCCAGTGGAAAATGGGCTTACCAGGCATCCACTGTTTTTTGTCCTCCATAAGCTCTGTGTTTCTGTCTCTCACGGGTCTTGTCACCCAGGCCGCCATTGGAGGGAGAAAAAAAATGGTCAACCGAAATGACTGTGATGACCTCCATCCACAGAGGGCCTTACTTGAGGAAGCACCAGACCATGATTCATTCAATGCTCCGTGACTCCATGGAGGTCACCGCTCGCTAGAATTGTGTCCGTGGTCTTAAAAGCCAGTCCGTGCTATTATGTGTCTCCATTAAGTTTCTAGACCAGTGATGCAGCTGATGATGACATGTGACAGCGGCGGTCCTGTCCACACTCGCAGCCATCGGGGCGGCAGTAAACGCACGGAGGGCTGATTCGTCCTCGTTCTTCTTCAATGTTGATTGGTTGTTGCCATTCTGAGGAGCACCAGCCAAGGTGTTTACGTTGTATTACTGCCAGAGAGCGACCATTTGTCACTATATTTGCTTTCCTTTAGTTGCATCTCGTGTTTTTGGGTTGTTTGTGTACTAATGTTTTACTCGAGCTAGTTAAACTGTTCTGATTGCACAAAAATATGTGTGGCGATGTTTTTCTTCACATTCTAGGTGCTGAGTGTTTAAAATGTTAGCACTTGCAGTATAACCATAAATCTCAATCAAACTGCATGTCATGATATCATTCGTATTTCCATTCCAGATGGATATAATTGTGCTTGAAGTGTTTGGCTGTGATTCTTTGATGTTGTTGTTGTCTTGGAATTCATTGTTATTTGACAGGATATTTATGTTCTGGACTTGCTTTTAATCTGTGAAAAAGATGAAAAAGCTTCTTAGTTATGCGTTGAAATGTTTTATAGAGCAAATCGCCTGCGTATTTATCTTCAGTGAAAATAATGGTTGCAGCATCTTATCTTCTACTTCTAAATGAGGTGTGACTGAAGCACCGATCATCCTCGCAGCAATAGGATAACAATTTATCAGGAATACCGTTGGGTGAATAAAAGTTTAACCATCAATTATGGGGCAAAATATAATCAGATGAGAACTGTATTAACGGATAGGAACACAGAAACGATGCATTTGTTCCGGTTACGGGTCTTCAGATCCCTTGGTAAAGACATGCCGATGCATGACATCGGTTCCTCGGCGAGCAAATGTTCACAAGCTGGAATTCCATATTGCCGGTTTTATCCATGTCAAGATTTGGTGCTTTCTAATGAGATAATCTCTTACATTGTAAGCAGTCTGAGAAGGATATCTCACATCTCTCACATCTCGTGGTGTTGTTGTGGTCCCTGTTACCTTGATCCTTTCACTGGGAGGCTCAGATGGGTCTGTTGAAAGCGAGACAGAAGCTGTGATGTTAGATTTCTGTTCCTTTGTTCTTCATATGGAGCTTACTGTCTGTAGTGTCATGTCTTGGTTTTAAGTATCCTCTGTAAACTGAGGCATTTAATACAAACATACACACACACACACACACACACAGCTGAGGTCTGTAGCCTCACTAGTCATCATTTATAAAAAAAAAAAAAAGAAAAAAGAAACAACTAAACTATTGCAGTTCTCAGGAATTGTGAAGTCTCTCCAAGAGGCTCACACTTTTCAAGCTGCGCTCTTCCTCCAGCAGCTCTTCTTGTCACATTTTCTTCAGTGTCAGTCGTTACTATGACACACTCACCGAGAGACGCCTGGATGAAGAGGCGTGGCCAGATAAGAGCTCCGGCGAGTTCACTGAGCTGTTGACATTTTCTCACTGCAACTCCCCCGGTTCTAATTGGCTACCGCTGATAAGATTCCCTTGTTGTAATTGGCAGCTGCTGATAAGATGCTGTCACTTTCAGCAGCAGCAGCAGCAGTCGGCAGCATGGTAAGATGGCAACAGCTCAGGAGTCAGTGGGTGGACGTGGCTAAATCCAGGGCCTGGACCTTGTTTTCCAGGGAAGCGGTTCCAATCAAGGGTTGATGGAATGTCCCTGACTAACTTGTGAAATAGAGAATTACCAATTTGAATATTGAAATCAACATTTACTCCGCTAACACTAGAAAACAGTGCCAATAATTGTAAGAAAGGTCACATTCTACTTTTTTGTTGTTATTTAGAAGCTTTGGACAGTTTTTATTACTATTATAATGAAACTGTGAGTTCAAGATGCATTCAAGATAGTTGAAAAATCTGTATGTAAAAAAAAAAAAAAACTGCATGCCAGTAGTTCTGTGAAGTTCTATTTTACTGTGCAAAGGTTCAATTCGAGTGAAATTCAAATCAGACTGCTGTTGGGTTGTTGTTTGGGTTTTGCAAAGCTGTTGCTTTAATTAAACAGCTAACTTTAAAATGAATGACTGCTTTAAGAACTTGATGAATATTCTATTTTTTTTCCCCCTGGGGGCTGCAGAATTAATCTGTTACTCAGATCGGATAGCTGCTGTAGCACTCCAGCTTGTTTGCTCGTCCAGTAGCTACACATTGACGTTGGTCACTGTCGTACAACATTTTTTAATCACATTTCCGTCAAGCAATCCATCTGTCTTCAGTTTTCCTTCCAATTGAATGCAATAATTAAGAGTCCAAAAAGCCTCCTCGGGATGTTGGGGGTATCTCCACCTCAGGTTTTCAATGTACTAATGTTGCAATGTTAAACACGGCTTTGTACAACAGTTCTCTCTTCATGTACAACTGACTGTGCGGAATCTGGGACACTTTTCCATGTTGAAGTTTCAGGCCACTTTGTCATGTTTCCGGCTATACTCATAGATTTAACAGATGCTTTGCTGGCAGAAGTAGCCTCAAATCTCCTGGGTGTGCGCTTGAAGTGCTGATAAAGACATTTCTGCACTATTGTGTCCTCAGTCTGGAAATCTTCGTAACTAATACCCTCTAACACTTAGAATAAAGTTTCTCCTGTTCTCCTAACCCTACCTCTCTTCTGTCCTCTCTGAACCGGAGAGCATTGCTTCCTATTGGCTGCATCACTTTTTTTTGGAAGATCTTCAGGAAGTAATTATGCTTCTGTATTTAGTTAATGGAAAGCACAAGAAGCTTTGGCTGCTGGACAAACTGCGCTCTGCAAAGCTTGCTGCAGTCCCCAGAGTTTGCCTAATGGATGAGTGTGTGGGTGTGTGACTTGGATAGACAAATGTCTTTACCCACAGTTCGTACTGAGAGTCAGAAATGCAACCCACTATATCCCAAGAGTTTGCATGTGCAGTGCTCTTCTGCGGCTTGTAGTCACAGTGACTTCTTCTTTTCATTTTATCCCATCACACATCAATTAATCAGTAAAAAATAAATAAATAAATAAAAAAGCTTTGGAAAGTATTGAGAAGTCATTCCTGGCCTCCCAGGAATGTATTTTTCAGAGGTTTTTTTTCTTTTTTTCGGGTGGGATTTTGTCAACAGGAAATATTTCTCTGTTGTCATGGAGATTATACGGTGGATTTTAGATCTCTTGAAAGGTTTCGAGATTTGCCTGAAAACATTTAAACCATATGAAAACGCTGCTGTGCACCACGGCCGTAGTAAATAGTTCTGCACAAGTAGATGGACAGTGACAATGCTGGCAGCCTTCAGAGTGTCCTGACTCACATTCTCCTGGGACCTCTTAGTTTTACAGCTGAGTCACCTGGAATAGCAATGGAAGCTGATCGTCCGTCCATGTGAATGTCTGCATTCTCGCCAATGTCCATGCTTATAACTTATTTTTCTCTGCGCATGTGTGTGTGAGTCGCTTCATTACAAAAACAACCAACAGCACGCAACATAGAAAAATACTATACATCATTTTCTTCCATGTAAGTGTGCATTGTTTACAAAATGTATAGACGCGGAACGCTAATGATGTGAAAATGCAAAAGCAATGTTTTTTCACTGAAAATGTCATGCAAATAGGGCCTCAGCCTCCTCAAACTTTAAAGTTATATTAAAGGATGTTCTGACAGTGTCCAGGCAGTTTTTAAGCAAAGACTTTGGCCTAATCTAAGCACACTTCGGTATCTTTGTCTGTTACGGACGTGCAGCCTGTCCAGGATGTAGCCTGACTCCTACCTCGTGTCACCTGGGACTGTCTTCAACCCTCTGTGACACTGAGTTGGATAAAAGTGATATAAAAAGGACAGAAATAAAAGTACCAAACGTTTGGTATTGTGTGCCACTTCTGCTGTAGAGGAAAGATAATTTAGGGAATTTAAATATGAATTAATCCACACTTTGAACAAATTAAACTTAAGTAACTTATTGTGATGTACAGCGGTGATTGTCCAAATCCTAATTAAAAGATGTGAAACGGTCGCCTTTCAAGGTTATTCTACAGACACTTTATTTTTAGGAGGCCACATCGTGAAGGGTAAAAGGAAAAAGAAAAAGACTGTCAGTTTTTAAGCTTGTAATTGTTTCACAATTTGCTTGAGGACTTTTCCAGCTGCTGATTAACCATGACCATCAAAGATGTTCTCTCTCCAGGCATGGCATAATATAACAAGCTATGAAGACGGAAAGCTCTGCTACCACAACAAAGACTGACACGATTGAAACTTTTTTTTTTTTTTTTTGTTAACTGAGGCCCTGGTCCCTCGTTCTGACAGTTTAAACTTCAAAGAAAGAAAACGGATTGTTTTTCTTTTTTGGCTGTCAGGCTGTCCTTCAGGCGTCAATAGACACATTCAATTTGCGTCTCTTGTCCTAAACAAGGCTTCGGTTGTGTAGTGACGACTTGTGAAACAGCACCGACTCCTACGAGGATGCTAACTGGACATAGGCTGTCCTGAAAAGTCGTGAGGTTCTTGAATAGTTTCCTGCGATCTAACCAGATTCAGAGCCTCAGTGTTTTAGAATTTAAACTGTCATCTTGGTATTTTCATAGGTATCGTTTGACTTTTCATTTTATTCCATTCGTATTCTGCGTTCATTCATCCACTTGAGATCCTCCTGTCTTCCCTGATTTTAATGAAATTGTACAAAGAGCTGAACACATGCCCCCGTACTGTTTAAATACTCATAATAATCCTCACTTTGGGTATGCTTTCCTTCTCTCCTCCATGTTCTTGTGGGAGTGATAAAAGACGCACTCACTGACAGCACAGAGGAGAAAATTAATCAGGCCCCTCCGAACTTCACACTGGGCCACTCCAGAGACTTCTGCCAGCGAGTCTTCAGGGAGAAGGCAGGGGATTTCTCCATGACACTCACTTTCTTCTCAGTTCCTCTGTACTCTCCTGAAAGGGTTCATCTTGAAAGCAGGGATTCACTTTTGAGCTTTTGTTTCATAACAATTCACCAAGAAGTCCGAGTTGTGCAGCTTAATTGGCCCTTCATATGTTAAAGTTTGGGTTAGAGCGGAGGGAAACCTTTTTGAAGGAGAGTGAAAAGAAATATGAAGCAGTTCACTACTTTCCAAAGTCCCCGCTGTGTTGATAAATGATAAACACAACCTTATTAAAGAGCAATAAGTGACAAACGCAGAAAAGGAAAAGTATATTATGAAAGGAAGGTCTCAGCAGTACAGAACAGACGAGAGATAATTGCATTATAAACAAATGTTTCCTTCTGTGAGCGATTTAATGAAGTTCTTCTCAGAATAGTCTGTTGTTGAAGTTAAAGTCTTGTAGCGTAAAGCGAGCGGAATATTGCTTAATGTACTGCATTTTTTGGTGGATATTTGAAGCCATTGTACGAATTCCAGCTGGCCTTCTACGTTCATGTTTTTATTTCAGTACAGTGAGACAGGGGTGGATAAACTAACATGACCAACTGCCTTTGCAGTAATCCCTTGTTAAGCAGATAATCTTGGTAACTTTGATCAGAAAGGGCTTTTAAGGATAGTTTCTTTAACTTACAGCCATACAATCCTAAAACCATCCAGTTTGTGGATATTATGAACATAGTTAGTCACTTCATAACCTCTTTTTTTCCATAGTCATTTACATTTTCATGCAGCATTCCAGTTTGTTTCAGTTTTGACCGTCGACAGGATTTGTATTCAATCAAATACGGTGGCGTGTGTGTGTGTGTGTGTGTGTGTGTGTGTGTCATAAAGGTGTTAGTGGTGAGCCGGGTTTTGAGCACAGACCCCTCTCTACCTCACACAGACTTAAATAACCCCTGTTTAGTGAGTGAACTTTAAACAGCTGCTGCATGGTGTGGAACCAGAAACAAATCCCGAGTCCCAGCTCTCTTATCGAGGTATCAAACTACACGTCACGGTGCTAAACAGCTAATCCAGAAGTGCCATTTTCACCTCCTTGTTGTTTTTAGGTTACGAAGCTCCCACAGAAGAGAGCACAGAGATTTTTTTTTTTTTTTGTCCAAGATGAGTTATGTGGCTGACACATGTGGGATCAATTACAGTGCACAGCTGTTGGAGTTTCCCATCAGATTTAAAGAGCTCTGAGTTTCGTACTATAGTACAGTCCGATCCTTGGCTTTGTTTTGCTCTCAAAACATTCCATATATTCTCTCGCCATCTGATCAGCCTCTACTTGCCAAGCATTTTTTTTTTAGTAGTTTTTTTATTGCTCTTTTCTCCAGGACTTTTTCTTTTTTTCCTTCAGTTCATTAGACTCTCATCTCATATGTTATATGGGTGACTGAGCCAATTCTGAATGCACTATGTTAACTTGTTGTCTGTGCTTTATTCATTATTGATAGTAAATCCAGCAATGGTGGGCTTTGTAGTGTTACTGATGTTTTCTTGGTGGAATTATGAAATATTGAAATATACGAGACACTGTGTGCCCTGTTTGTACCACTGCATTCTCTGTTTTGACATCGACAATAAATCGCACTGCCGTGTGGCTTTTTCTCAAGCTTTAAAAGCACTTAAAATGACGGGTCGGTAAGATGGCAATGATAAATCTACACAGCTGGAAATGATCCAGGAAGAGGAGGTTGGCTTCCATTCAGAGGAGATGGTTTATATGTTTTCTTCTTCAGTGTCTCGTACCAAACTCGGTTCACCTTCCATAACACTTGATCTTATTTTTATTGGATGGAGATACTCTGAAATATTAAACTTTAGGGAGAGACAGCTGCGTCACTTACTCTGTATTCCATGCATCAAATCTGATTTCTTCAGTTTAGGTCCAGGCTGTTCAACACATTTTATTTCAGGGGCCACATACATGATCGACCCAGGTTGATCTTCACTGGTTCTGATTTTGGCCCACGAGCCGTATGTTTGACACCCCGGTTTAGGCTCTGATCTACTAATTGAACTGAATTTGCTAGTTTCATCTGTTGAGAGGTTGAATATCATGTCAGATGCTGTAAAATATCAACTGGCTAGAAATAATTGGTAGAAGTTTCAGAAACATCCAGGCCTCATTAGATTGAACCTGAGCAGATTTCAGTGACACTTTTTGTTTTTGTCTTTCTGCCTTTTGCTTTTATTTGAAATAGGTGTAAATCTTGGGATATAACGAGAAAGGCAAGACTAACTAGTCATTTTAAGATTGCATTGCATTGCGTGGAGATTTTCACTCAACGTGGGATACTACAGAGCTTCTCATTAACTGTTAGACTCTGTCTGAGAACTATTGAAGATCTCCCAGGAGCAGAGAGATTCTGTACCGCTTTTGTTTTCACAGTTGTATAAATTAGTCGGTCTTGTCTTGTTCCATATTGTTTGAAGCCGAAAGTATCAGCGCGGCTTCCTGAATAAACTTTTAAATGTGTATCAGTTTGTTTTGATCAAAGATTAGACAGATTTTTCTCTTGAACAGAAAGATTATTAGTCACAAGTTACGTTCAGGCGTTATTTATAACGGATGACAGAGGGTTAAATTAATGTGCACATAGGCCTGGACTTCTCATTTCATTCACTGGTCGTAACACCAAGGTTTTGACATCTCAATGGATTCCTTCGGAGAAAAGTGAAGCAATTACAAGCTAAGTTTTTACACATTGCTGTCGTATTGATGTGGAATTATTCACTTTGCCAAAACGCTGCAGGATTTCTTCCCAATTACTCCTCATGAAGGGCTCAATTTTCTTCCTACTTTTAATCAGACACGCTAAAAGTAGTAATATCTTTAAATGGTTACATCAAAGCAGAATAAGTTTTGAGTGAGTTTGTTTAATATATAGTTATCCGGCTGAGAGCAGTGAGAAAATATAGAATCAAATACGGATTCAGTATCAAGAATGTGAAATTTTAATTGAATCGGTTTCCCATGGGTCTTTGGAGAAATCCATAAGATTGTAACAGCGTGAGTTTGTGGGGGCTGGGGGGGGGGGTGAAGATTTAACGCCTATCGTCTGTGGCCATACAAGCGCCACCATTCAAGCGTCGGTGAACTGTGACTGCTCTCACTGGAATGTGTCACCCTTATTTCTGTCAGGCTTGATGATTTGCACCCAAGCTGTTTACTTTTCAGGCCACCAGACCCCAAACTTACACTCCCACACAGAAAGAGGTGCAGCTCAGGCTCCGGAGGTACCGAGCCCCGTCCACGGGAACGCCATCGCGCTTCTGTACGGTTCCTCTTTTTCCACTTGAGCCTGGAATGAGTGGCGTCCTGTTGACGTGTGAAACGCGGCAGTGGAGACATTTACAGAATGAAGCGTACACAGAACAACAGCAATGCAAGCCTTCCCAGGGGGAAATCCAGAAAGCTGAGGAGGGACTGTATACGTGCTTTCATATATATGAATTCAGTATCCATTTTTAATGAGCGTATGTTGAGTTACATGGAAACATGTAACATTTAGAGGCTTGAGGAAAAATGAAAATGTCACAACAGAGTGTTATTTTGGATATTTTCATAAAATATAGATAAAACAAATGTGCCCACCTACGAAATGAACATTTTGTTGAGATATGTTAATATCCTGAAGGTCACCAAAAGAAAGACTCAATTATTTGTATGATTTTCTAAGGCAGAAATAAATTTAATTGAGTAAGCCTTAAATAATAAATAAAAACAGATCCATTATATTCATTATGTTATTTTTCATGGTCGGTTAATTAAAAATGTAATTGGTGCTGACAAAAGACTGCATATATAATGACACATCCACAATGAAATCCAAACACTGCGTCTCTGTTCTTGTCACCGCCGTCTGCCCTGCACTTATGTCTGTATAAATGCTGATGAGGTTTACTGCGTTAAAGTCAATTCCAGACTGGTCCGTGCGAGCTGTCCAATAAAGGTAATAGGATCCTTTTATTGAGCTCTGCCTGCTTGTACAGTAAATGCATGCAGGAATAAACACGGCCCGTCTCTGCGAGGGCGGTATGTTTTCAGGCACTTAAGCATGTGTATCACATGAATTGGTGATTTAGGTCTCGCATGCTTCAACGCCAGCTTTTCAAAGTGATCAGATTTCCTATTACACTCCGGATTGATGTTCTGGTAATAGTCTGTTTCTTCACATTTATGCCATTAGATTGCCGACTCACAAATCACTCTTTAATTATGTGACAGCCTGGCCAGTTTGAAAATATTTCAGCTTCATAGTCTGCTGCCGACACTCATCTACCCCCTCCAGGACAGTGGAATAGGTGCTGTACATCATTTGCACATTAAAATGAGAAGCAATTTCTTTTGCTCGGTAATGAGATCTGTAGGTCTCGGTGTTTCCAACGGGCGCAGCGTAAATGTGAGATAGATATTTGGAATGAAATGCACATCACTGACTTGGCTAAGACTGTGGAAAGATATTTTGCATTGGACTTCATCCAGTTTTATGTAGTGTATGACTGGTTCATTGTGCATGTTTAAATTAATAAGGCAGTAAATGACAATAGACTTTTATATTATACAATGCTTCAGTGATTCATTGTGCATGTTCAGATTAATAAGCCAACAAATGAGAGAAGAGACACAAAGCTCCACTCCCGTCCGGAATGTTTGTCTCACGAATTTCCCAGCTGCACCACTTTTCTCTACCCAGGTGTGACAGAAATACAGGACAATAATTTGCCGCGATGTAATTGGGCAAATCTCCGCCGCTGTCAGTGTGGACAGAAGGATGTCAGGCTTTCTCCACAACAGCGTTCATTAAAGAAACTCCCTGTCTCCGAGAACTCATCGTTCCTGCGGATTAGCAGCAGCTGTTTGGTGACATCATTAAGATTAGTGCTGCAATCCCGTCAGTCATGCAGTTATTCTCCCACATGCAGCAGGACGGCTTGGGTTTCGATGATTAGAGAGATTTGGATTAATCTGTTCGTCAACCTCCAGAAGTGAAAAGAGCAATGCATGAAATGCCTTGGCCTGAAATGAACTGCTTTTTACAGGGAAAGTAAAACCTTTTTAATGCAGTTCTGGTATTTATTCATATTCTAAACAATTGTAAAAAATATAGGATTGGAACCGTGGCGCACAAATCCGCACAAGATGATATTTCCTCCCTCAATCACCTTTCAGTAAATCTTTCCAATTTCCGTTGGCTTTCTTGTCTCATCTCATGAGTCATCGCTTGGGGAATATAACTCGGGCCCTCTTTAACAATTCAAATCAACTCTCTGGAGCTCATGACGCAAGTGCCTTTGCTAGTATTGAAGACAACCTCAGTGAGGACAGCAGAAGTTTATAAGAGGATGCACTTAATGTCAGTCAATCACCGGCGGCTTGTAGGTACGATCTCAAATCAACCAGAGTGCCATTTAGCATTCCTTTTAAGACCCAGATGGGCTGGCACTGTGGTGGTTTCTTATTATGATTGTGGTTTTGTAGAGTACTGGGGAAGGTGGCTTTTCTGTAGAGGGAGTTAAAATACGAGAGTACAGTTTGGAATGAGTCATTGTGGGCCAACGCTAACAGGAAATTAAGCCAGTGGTGTAGTCCCCAGTACTGTTGGCTCATAGAACCTGACCCGGCTTATTTTGTGCCACGTGTTGTGTTGTGTGCTTATCTGTGTCTATGATGTTTCATTCAGTTAGGGGGGAAATGTCAGCAATTTTGTAAAACTTAGTGCATAGTGCCTGTGAAATAATAAGAAAGAATTGGGTCATTGACCTAAGAACTGGCTCTATTTGTCCAATTACAAATTTGGTTCCCGTCAAATAAAGAAAAAAACAAAACACCACCATCATGCCTGTCCACCTCATTTAGAGACCACTGTGTGTTAGAGTTCTTGGTTTTAGCAAACATTTCTAAAATGATCTATGTGAGGAGCAGAGGCCCACCGTTTTTTTTCCCCTTTTTTCAGTTTATTTTTTCAGCACTTAAGACACCTGTGTTCAGAAAAAAAAAAAAAAAAAAAAAGCCGCCACCATCACGTTCCATTATTTACCAAGAGGAACTGACAAGTCTGATAGATTAGATAGAGAAATTGCTTTGTATTATTATAATTAGGATCCTCTCAGGGCAGAATGTAGGAGCAGATGAGGAGGCACGTTGTTTACATGGTGGCAATCATACTGGCAATTAGTGGAGGAAACACCGGATAAATATTTTCATTGCTAACTGATGCTCAGAAAGAGGAAAGCCTCCTCTTGTTCTGTTAGTAACACTTAATGCTGTAAACTCGCAGCTAAGCTAACTAAAGCACCATTTATATGATATCATTTTCATTTAGTTTTAATTGTATTTTGATTCTTGGTTTACGTGTCAATGCTGCTCGGAGCCTCTAAAAATCCAACAGTTTGGAAAGATATTTAATTACAATTTAAATAACAGCTCCCACTAGTGGCTCAATGGCAAAATTACATCATTTTCAGCTTTTCTGCTGTGTAAACGCGAGATCTATATGAAACTACAATACATTTTAACATGAGACATTGTCAGGTAAACATGGCTCTTGCTTCAGCTGTTGAGAGTGGTGAAAAGGGTCTGAATTATATCATTTTTAGACCTCAGCACCTCACTGGAAACCAAGGTAGCATGAGTTTAGGCTCATCATCAGTTAGACTGTCGGTGCAGAAAGTGCTTTGTCTGTTCCACTTCCTACAATTACAGTTCTACTGCATTCCTGCAGCTTGACGAGCATCGAACTGAACGCTTACAGCTGCAGTTAAAGTTCAGATTTTTAATGTGAAACATCTTACAGCACTTAGTCATCATCACTTAACACATGCTAATTAAAAAGAAAAAAAAAACAGCTCACGTAAGCGGGTGATAGGACAGAGAAGAACCAAAAAAAGAGTGGACTGCTTGTTTCCTCAAAACACGTCGCTCTTTTTCAACCCGCATTGTAAATTCCTTGAACACATCACATCATCACCATGCTGATAGTATTGATGTGTGTAGAAGTTACAGCCCTGTTTATCTCTCCTTTCATGCTTTTTATCTCCTGTCCCTCTTCCCCTTACCTCCAGATATCTGAGCAATCTGTTCTTGTCTGTCACCCCTCAGTCTGATAAGGAAGGGGAGAGCCGCGCTCCCGTCCACGAGCGGATGTTCCTCCTTGACAACGCCGACACAAATACAGCGGCCTCCGTTCCATTTGTTATAAAAATAGCTCCTGATAAACCAATAGGAATAGTGTTTGTTTACCACAAGTAATCTGCTTATCAGCCAAGTTTTCAGTGAGACTTCATCCCTCTGCGATAAACGCTGATGTCTGTTCAGTCATGTCGGGTTTGGATGGCCACGCACCCTTCTATGTCAGCTAGCATGAGATCTTCACTAATCGTGCAGAATTTTTAGGAGACTCAACCGCAGCATTGAGCCATTCATTTCACACCCAGTGATGAAACTCATTAAGGGAATTGAAATTAGGCGTTTAGCTGCTCTTGCTGTGCAGAGCTTGTTGGAGT
This sequence comes from Salarias fasciatus, assembly GCF_902148845.1. Taxonomy (NCBI): domain Eukaryota; kingdom Metazoa; phylum Chordata; class Actinopteri; order Blenniiformes; family Blenniidae; genus Salarias; species Salarias fasciatus. Next base: position 20,093,411 of record NC_043746.1, on the reverse strand, counting down.
CGTGGCGGAGCAGCTGTAATTTGTTGGTTTATTGTGTCAGCAGTATTATCCACTTCCTCTCGGTGTCGACGATTTCCTGGGATTCATGACTGAAAGCGGGCTTTGTCATTTTTGATGTAAATATTGTCACAACAAGAGAGGCATTTGTTGAGCACGAGACTCTGCGGTGGTGAGTGAGTCCCGTCACATCCACGCTCAGATCAGGCTGCTGTATTTACCGAGTTAAAACTCCTGGGTCAGTATCATGATCGACACTCACTTCACTCCCCCATAATCAACGTAATTTAAAAAAAAAATAAGCAGTTCATTGAGTGACACAGTGTCCAGCCCATCGCTGCACCGCATGCTTCACTTTGATTTTAATTGATGTCCATCACTTTCAGACGAATGACAATAAACCACTGGCCTGCTTTCATTCGTCATCTTAAAACTGACAGATTGTCTATAAATCTTTATCAGATCATATGCAACTTGTTGAAATGGTGTTATAAATCACCCTGATAGGGGGCCTCTGAACGGGAGTCCAGCAGCTAAATGAACTATTTCAAAAAGGTCTTTTGATTCATCAGGTTGACGTCGATTGCAAATAGTTGAGCTTTTATAAACTCAAGCACATGATTGCTCTGTAATAGTCATTATGCGTTAGTCATTAGATATGCATGAGTCTTTTTTTCCAGTTGGAGTTTCACCTCTACTGAGAATTGGGTTTAGGTTAGTTCCTCCAATCCAATTTTATAGTCGGTAATTTGATTTGACAACCTCGACTGCCACCACTTCACCGAGGCCACGCTCACCTGTTGGACACAAAGGCAACACAAATTCATTCACAACCATTAAATTCCAATGGATTCATTTGCATCAGCCACTTGCTGGCAGGTTTTTTTTTTCGTGCCTCACATTTTTGAACAGGGCTTTAGGGACTCTGCGGTATAGTCAGATTTTTTTTTTTTTTTTTTGGCAGCTCACAGTTCAAACAGGGCCCCGTCCCATTTGAGTTCACTGAGCAAACTGCCCGTGTTTGTCTCTCATTCACGTCTGTAAGGTAATGAAATCACTTTTTTTTTCCTGATAGCAGTGTGGAACGACAAGTAGTGCAGTTTAAATAATGACATTATTACACAGCCAATTATTCAGCCAGCAGCTTTATCTGTTGAACAGTATTTGGCCTTCACAGCCTGTTTATTCCTGTCAGTCAGATTAAATATTCTTGTCGTTTGTCCTCAAACAAATTGGAAGGAAAAAAAAAAAGCGTTGAAACAGAACGTACTGAAGCAAAAATTAAGAATTGAAGGTGTGGTCATGATGAAATGATCAGTTTATTACAAGGCTTCCTGATATCTGCTGCTCAAATTAACAATGAAGGCGTTCTGTAGAGCAGATTCTGTCGGCCCGGCCCATACACCTGTCTGACTCCGTCCTGAGGCCACTTCGAACTCAGGAAGCTGATAAAGTTTGTTTTTATTATCTCTCAGAAATATTTATTTGACAAATGCTTTGGCGCCAGAAGCTTTCAATCTGGAACAAAGTGTCTGATTGCTGATTGCAGTTTGTGATTCTCCCTTCACTGTCTTTATCCGAGTACTGTCATTTCCTCTCACAGGAACATAAACATTCTTGTTGAGGTAACAAGTGATTCTGGATTGCCCATGTGGATGAGCGTGTGTGTATGTGTGTGATTGATCAGCGACTTGCCTGGGATTAGATCCAGCTTCTTGTGAACAGAAGGGTATGAAAGATTAAAAAATGTAAGTGTATTTTAACCGTATCGTTTTGATCAGGTTTTTTTAGGCAGGTGGAATTCTTCAACAACAACTCCTTCTAACTTGTATTGCTGACATCTGATTTCTAATAAGCTACTTTTTACTAACGTGTATTGCACCATCTCTGTTGTTTATGCTCTATTGGGAATAAAATATGAGTTCATTAGATTTGAAAATTGCATCGCAGTCTGCTTTTATTTACATTTCACTCCAGATTGCAACTTTTTAATGAATCGGGGTTTTTGCAAACAAATCACAATTTATACTGAGAGTCTTCTTGTATTTTTCTCACACTGACTGTCAGTGTTGATACAAAAATTCATCAAGGTTTGGAGTGAAGCTGAACTCCTTCTCAAAGGATGGGATTTTAGAGTTTCTGCCACTAAAGTTAAAAATTCCTTTCAATCTCTGTATATATGATAAATTAATTCGTTAATGAAAAAGAAATGCGAGGAGGAAGGTTTTTTTTTTTTTTTCCCTCCCATGAGCCCCTGCTGTCCTCGGGCCTCTCCTGTCATCTTTACATGTTCACTTTGTTGTCTCTTTTCCAGGTCCTGGGTGAGATGTGGTGTAGTGTAACACTCAGGGCACTCTTGACTGTGCCACCACTAATCACCAGACCCCTACCAGTTTTATCATAATTAACAGATCAAAGACGCGGAGAGAAGGGCAGTCATACATTATTAAACAGACGCAGTGTGTGCGTGCATGCGTGTGTTCGGCACGTAAGTAATGGAAAGGAAAAAAATAGAGTGATCTTTATGAGCACATTCATCTATTTTGAGAAGACTTTCATAATTCATTAGAGATAAAGTTGTACAAATTGTCCTCCAAACAAGGTTTCACAGTGCTGCATGCATCCTAATGTGTTCCTCTGTTTTCATCATGATGTCTCCTTTCCACATGTACCGTAAGCGATGTGGTCCTGTGACCTACCTCCCATACTCTGAAACACACTTGAAGGAACACACACACACACACACACACACACACACACACACACACAGACCCGCATGCAGGAGAAGATTAAGGCCAAAGAGCCATGCGTGCTCTCAGAGCGATTCTGCTCTCAAGGCAATTTTTTTTTTCTTCATTTCATGCATAAATATGGACACTCCACACATACCTTCAACTGGAACAATGTCAAACTCTCTTCCAATATCCAGTCTTTGTACCAAAGAGTCAGAATTTAGTCAGCAAAAAAACATCTCTGTTTTATTTTTTCCTTTTAGTTTGAGGACTTGATTTGAAATTTAATTTTTCTTGCCTGTCTGCTCAACCACTTTGTACTCAGCGATGGCATTATACTATGCATAATTGTAGGTTTTTGCCGTTTCTTCTTCGCAGTAATGACTATCATCAGCCCACTTTATTCAGTGGCACAATGGCCGATGTTCAATTTGCAGGAGCTGACATTTTTACTCCACTCTTCTTTCTGTCATTTTGTCTTGTCAGCATCACATCTGTCTATTAAATGTGACTTATTCTCTCTCTTTTCATCTTTGTCCCTCATCTTTTTAACTCCCACTTGAATTTGCTCTCAAGGGGCCGTAATAAACCTGTAGTTAGCTGTTAAAACCACGCGCATTCTCGACTGGATTGCCCCCAGCGTCTCTCAGCCTGCTGTTGGGGCTCACGGCCAATGGGCCTTTAAATGACTTAATGTCCTTTCCGCGTCCTGGGGGACCTTTTAGGGACGCTGAAAGCCGGCCTGAGCCTGCGGAGAGTTAGTATCAGGAAAGCCTTGGGCTGGATGGACCCCGGCCTAATCAAATTCACCATTGGTTTATTGCCGTGGGCTGCGCCCAGATTACAGAAATGTATCGTGATAATGTCGGTGTAAAGTTGCACATATAACTGTTCCTTTCTGACATTAACTCTTCCACGACTTCTTGTACTTCTCACTCTTATCGATTTCACTTTCTTTATCACTGTAATGTTCAGTGGAAAGAAAGCGCGAGAAAGAAAGTCGAGCACCGTTTGGACTCTTGATAGTTTAAGGTTTTTATTTTTTTTTAGATACTAACCTCAATACATGTTTTTCTTTTCATCTTTTATATCGTCTTCTTCTCATTAATGATAATTTTCTATCTTTATTATTTTTAGTCGGGCCTTTTGTCACATTTAAAGACGGCGATAGGATTCTCCCGTGAAAAGAGATAAGCCCTCACTATGGCTGCGTTTAAATCCAGCCGTGCTTAACTGGACTAACGTCTTGAAAGACCAATCTGGAGAAGGTCCGCCTTTGGATCTCGGTGTCACGATTAGATTGTTCGGCTTATGTAATTAGACGTGGCATTTGAACGAGTCCAGGCTAACTTGAGTGAACAGCAGAAAATAATCCGGCGTGTTCTTCCTCTTCTTCCGACTTTTATTTCCTCTCTTTAATCGCTATTGATCGTCACTTTCCCTGATCATTTGGCCTTGAAGCAAACGTTTAAATTCTGAGATTCAATAAGGTGCTTTTAATTCCACACAGACAAATGGCTTCAGGAGACCAAAGCAAAGTCCTCTAATCTATATTTTCTTTCATGAAAATATTTACTCCCATTGATTCTTCTATTGGCGGAAATGTCCCTGGCTCCCACGCCTCTTCTTTGGCAACTGTGTGGATTCTTTGAAGCGGCTGTTTGCGATTCTTCCTTCAGCTCAATGTATTGATATGATGATGCAGGAAGGGTTCCTTTAAGGGGAGCCGAGGCCGACTCCTGCCCTCAAGGTCACTGGGCCGCAGCCAAATCAAAAACCTCCGTGAGTGACGTATTGAGGCGCGAGTCTGAAAGGCGGAATTGATTTCTGGAGAAAAGCGTCCGTGTGTTTTTTGTTTGTTTGCGGGCGCGAGCGTCGGGAAGCCTGAAACAATGGATGGCGGGCTAAAGGATGGGTCGATGCAGCACGGGCAGCAGACCAACAGGAACGGTTTTGAATGGTGAATAGAAAAAAAAAAATGAAAAAGGGTGACGCAGGCATTGGACGCGCTGAGCACACGGGTCCAGTGGCAGAGACGGATGAACTGTAGGGTTTGTGATTCAAATACAGGCTATTTTCAGCTGCAGGGCCGCGAGGCTCCTCTGTAGAGGAGTCAGCCCGACATGCTCAGAGTGCACCTTTAACATCCGTGACCCGACCAGTCAAACGCGTGAGGCTTGAGTCGCACAATCAATAGGTTTTCTGTCGTCGAGTGAGGAGCAGAGATGAATTCTGCTTCAATGTCTGACCTTTGCAATGATTCCCTCCAGAGGCAGCTCTTGTTGTGTTTTCATTTTGAATTTGTGGATTAAATGGAAGGACAAGTGCTCAAACAGATTCTCCCACTTTCGTTTATTAAACGAAAAAAAAAAAAAGAGTCCCCCTTCACCTCAGCAGCGTTATGTCTTGCTTCTGCTTCTTCCAGCGCTGTGTGGAAATTCTAGGTGTCCCAGTCCTTTTGATGTGATATTTCCTATTTTTTGACTCACGGTTTCACTGACAGCCTGGTCAGGTTTCGGTGGTTGTGTTCAAATTTAAACAGAGTATTATAACTACAGATACAAAATTCTCTAAATTCCCTAAATACGATGTCTTTAAATGCGCTTATATGCACTTCGGCCTGACGACAACCTGCTGGGACAAAGATGGCGTGTAGTTATGTAGGTCACTGTAACCTCCCTAACATGTTAAAAATATCTGAATATCTCTGGAACACTTTGTAGAATTCAGCATTGGATTTACTCTCATTCAGGAGTGAATTAATTATCAAGGTTACCGTGACCGTATATTTCAACCAGTTTTGGAGAAGCTGCCGGGTGGTTGTTCGATTTTCTGTTTTATCTGGTTTTGTTTCCAACTGGATTTTGGTGTTGGAGTGTGTTCTTCCTCCTCCCATAATCGGCTGTGAAGGATGGATGGATGTATGGATGGTATTCTGAGTTCTGGTCAGAGAAAATGAACCATGGGACAAGTTTGCTCTTCAGTCTCATTCTGACGTGAACACAAGAAAAGAAAAAAAGTTGTTTACTGCTTCTTTTCATGAAAAAATACTCGCAGCAAAGTCTTTATACACCATATTATTAACTTTTATTGCTTCTGTTGATTCCCAGACTATGCTGAGGGCTTTTTAACAGCATCCAAAAACACAATTATTTTCTCACTTGTTTGGCCTATTGTTGTTTTTATGCTCCAAGTGTAAGGATTTAGTTAGATTGAGGGCATCACCTGTCAAACCTCGAGCGTGTGTGTTCATCGGTTCTGCAGTAACAATGGTTAATGTAGTGTAAACTGTTATAAAGCTGCTATTAAAAAAAAAAAAAAAAAAAAGCTGACCGCCACTCGTCTTCGCTTCCTTTTTAAGTCCTGCAGACTGTTCCCAGTTAATAGGGTTGTGTTAGTTAACAAGCCTGTGAGGTCTGCGTCAGCAGCATTAGCACAGGCGCACCACGGGCACAGTGGATCTCATGGAGCCACTCCACGGCAGCGACAGCAGCCGGCTCTGAAATTAGTCGCTCAGAGAGGGAGGCAAAGGAGCAAACAGCATTATTACACATCGCCAGCAGTGTCGGAACACCAGGAATACAAATATAGTGGTTGTTGTGCACACAGACGCACACATTTTTCTACACAGGGAAGCTGCACAGTGGGCTTTGCTGCAGACCCTCTGAGGTGTGAAGTGTGCGCAAGGTGCAGCACTTCTCATTATGAGCGGCGGCGTCGGCTCTGGCATCGGGAGAGACGAGGGCAGCTCGGCTCAGCCAGCAGTCACAGCAATTTACAGGTCTGTCAGAGAGAAAGAGGTCGACCAGAGGAGAGAATTAAAATGCATTTAAAGCTGTGAAATAGACTGCAGATGGGGGGAAAATGAGCCGCCGGTTGATTTATGATCTGCTGGTGTTAACTTTACTGCAGGGTTTTTCTGTTATAGGAACCTAAATATGTTTGCTTTATTATGCAACACTTGGCACCGAACCCCGAGTCAGGGGAAGCCGGTGCGCCGTGATGTGTGCACATTTGTCGTGCTAAGTTGGACATTTTTCAAAGTTTTCCAAGGTTTAGTCGCGGGCTGCCTGACAAATGCCTGATAGCATCAGGATTTGTGCTGAGCGCCGTGCTAATCTTGTTTTATGCTTTATTATTTTCTTTGGTTTGCAAATGAAAGCTCTGATCTTTCACTGAACTACTCATTGGCCGACACGTGTAGATTTATGGATTCCCTCCCCCAAACTCCTTCTGCTGTTCTGAGCAGTTTTCTGCTGAATTTCTACTAAACTGCGGTCCAGGTCATTCACACAGGAAGTGCCAAAAGGCCAGGATGTTGGATCTCTGTGTCATGAACCAAGAAACAGCACCCAGGGTGGATATAATGTCAGTGACAGCGCTGCTCACTGTGCCTTGAGAGTGGAGGCAGGGTCACGGTGTTTCCCCTCTGACACAATACAGGCCAAAAGCAACAATTTGTTGAGACGACAACAGTTAAAACAATCAGACCTCAATCTTTTGCCACAGTGTGATGCCTCCTCTGGCATGACCCGAATGTTACAATGGCTTCAGAGGTCTGCAATGATACGAACTCTCCTCACTGTCTTTTTGTGTGTGTGTCCTTTCTCAGAGGGCATCTGTAACATGACAATGGACTCCAACTCGATGACAATGCCAATGTCCGATCCCAACGCCTGGGCCACCGCCATGAACAACCTGGGAATGCCTCCAATACCAATGACTGGGCAGCCACTCATGCCAGGTACTAAAGTTTTTCTTTTCTACACAACCAAATTCCACCAAGGTGTTTTAGGGCAGCGTATCAATTCTTGGGTGGGTTTTTGTTGTTTTATAATGCCAGTGCACCCTTTCCATGACTAGACTGCTCATCTCAGGAGTTTGTCATGCTGCAAAGATTAGTTTGCTGGTTCCACAGGTACAGTAACAAGAGGTTAACCATCCGTTCATGTATCATCTGAACTATTTTTTATCTCAACTGGTAAAGGATCTGATCCCAACTGACTGTAGGTGAGGGTAGATTACACCCTGAAGGGGTTGACAGTTGTCTCAGAGAGAAAGTCATTTGCATTCACATTCACACATACTTTAACTTTTAGTGACGTTAATGAACCTGAAACTCAAGTTTTGAACTGAGGCACAGGATTCGAACCCAAACCGTTTTGTTTGTCTCATATCACCCCTTACTCCATTTCAGTGCCTGTTATTTGATTCACGTTTTTGATTTTGGCTATCGGGACGCAGCAAACCGTTGGCATTATTAAAAATAGGTAGCAAATTAAACATTGTTTATGGTTCTTTTTAATTTCCCTTGTGTGACATTAAACATCCAGCGTTCTTATTTGACAGCAATTCAAGAAGTCATATGTGAAGTGGATTTGTGGCAGTGTTTGCGACAGCATTGCTGGGGGGGATACATTTTCTGCCAATTTGGCCTTGAGAGATGAGGAAGCAGATTGCTGTGTGTGGCTGCACTGGTCATTTAAAGCAAGTATGTTGGAATAAACAGGATGAGCTGAGTCACCCAGAGCTGGGATTGTGAGCTGGTAATCAGTCTGAGGATGGCATACTCAGACAAGCAGGCTCTGTCTAACAGGCCAATGTGACTCAGTCCAGCTGGGATCAGTAAAAAAAAATCAGCAGGACTTTGTTTTCAACCTCCAAGGGCTGTTTAAGAAAACACCAGCATTTCTCCTTGTAGTCATTTATGCGCAGCCTCCGTGGCCTCTTTTGTCTCGCCTTCCTTCACCCTCTTTGGGCGGCTGTCATGGATTAGCGAAAAGCAGGCTCAGGTCCTCCTGCAAACCATCAGTCTTAAACTGTTAAATTGACATTGATGGGTTACAGTAAAAGTAGAATATGAACCGCAATTGGTCTGTGGAAAAACTCAAATTGAGTTTTCCTTCTAAACTAATCAGGTTTTATAGACCTGCTGCCAGCTTTGCTAAACAGAACATGCATGTGTTTCTTTCTCATTTCCTGGCTTCTGTGTGCATGATGTACAAGTTGGAGATAAAATATGTATATTTTAACAGACTTTTGCCTGGATTAGTGTTTTTTTTTTTTTTAAGATGGTGATTTTTTGGGGGGGGAAGAGAAATCTGTCAGAAAATAATTGTAGACTCAGCTAAAACTATTTTGACACACCTGTTCAGTCATTATTAAAGAGCAGATTTATCACTCTACGATTCAGGCCCTGGTTAATGTTTATCGCATGCTGTTCTCTGAGCGCGTGTAGAAGTGGCTTCATTATAAAAACAACCAAAAGTGCCACTGAGCTCCTGTTTCCTGATCAGCTGCTCCAGTATCCAGCTCACCTATCTGTTACATTAGGTTCAGCTGAACCCTCCCTCTCTCCATTTCTGCGGAGTTACTCTGCCAGGTCTCTTCTCTCTCTTCAGTAGAAAGCCCTTCCCTAAAGCCTTTTATAAATCGCTTCCCACTTCTTAGCAGAAATGCACTTTCATATTTGAAATGTGCCAGGCTTGTATGTGTGTGTGTGTGTGTGTGTGTGTGTGTGTGTGTGTGTGTGGAAGTGTGTGTTTATGCACACTTGAAGTGTTGTGAATGCACCCCTTGAGAATTGATATGGAAAACACACACACACACATGTATGTGCACACATATATGGAATCAGGCAAAACGTATTTCAAATACAGGAAATGAAGCTTTCCCACAAAGGAAAAGTGGCAGAAAAGACGTTTCATCAAGACTGAGAGCAGGGAAATCGAACTTGATAGAGAGGCTTCTCAGAGAACAGCCCTCCAACTCAAACAACCACAAATCAAGCGCCTCCTAGTGGCCATGTTTTTTTACGGGAGCACAATCTGTTTTCAGACCTATCCGTCCCTCTGAGATGGGATCTGAATTGGACGCATTTTTCATGCCTCTGTTTGTTTTCATGTAGTCAACCTAAATGCAGCAGTATGACAGAATTTGTGGCGAAGTCCCAGCAGCATAGACGCAGGATGGCAGTTCCGGAGCCGGGGGTCCGTCCACCGGAACATCAAGAAACCAGTGTACCGTATCACTGCCGCAGCGCAGACCTCAACTCATTCTCAAACCAGCTGCTAGCAACTAATTACTTTATCCAGCAGCATCAATAATGCAAAGCGTACCTTCCTTTGGTTCAGTTCAAGTTCCACTTGTACGTAGCTGGGTCAGACCGAGAGCAGACTCGCACTGAGACCACTTCCTCTGCTGGATGTTGGTCAGCATCCAGCTATGACTGCTGTGGTCAGACCTGCTGAATCAGGTCAGGCCGAGCGGAATGATGAGCCACACACCTCAGCTTAACCAGAAACATTGATTCACATCTTCATAGTCGAAATGTGAAGTTTCTATTTCAGCATGTGTAAAAGAAGACTGATGACCTTCAGCAAAGACTTTTCCTTTAACTTTATCCACATTAGTTGGAGACCTTCTCTCCACGGCAGCCGATTAACGTCACCGCATGAAAAAGGAGCGGAGTAACTAAAAGCACTAATGATGTTCATGCCAGTGATCCAGCAAACACAGCATCAGGGCCGTGAAGCTTGCACACAGAAATGGAATGCAGCAATTAGTGGCGGCATTAGCTGCACCTGTGTTTGGCGAGTGGAAGTGTCTGCTGTGAGAAAGGGCAATTGAACCGCTCCTCCGACCCGCCGACAGTTCGGTTTAGATTTATACTCATAACCAGGTGCACATACCAGTTGGAATCGGTTCGTGTTTGTGTAATGAGAAGTAAAACTCACTGGGTAAATGAGCTGAGTCTCTCTGGAGAGCTCATTGGGGATCAAACGGTTTATGGTTTAAGATAAGGATTACGTTCAACTGCTGCTGTTACCTGAATGGCGTCAGATTTTATTAGCTTGTGAATGACGTATTTCAGATTAATCGCGTGAGAGCAAAAACTATGACCTATCAATCACTCATTATATTGAGCTTTAAAATAAAGCACATTATGAAAAAAGAGGAAAGTGTCCCTCTGTTTTTAGGCCCCATTTACTCGGCACTTCAAATGAAAATCATTGTTTTTATGTTTTCTTTACACAACAATGTTTGGGGCGGGTTGCATTGGTGAGTTCACTGACATTCGCACGGACACACGACCAAGTTTGATGACCAAAACATTGTCTTGTAAACCGGGCCTTAGAGTACTAGTTTTCTGCCTTATCGACTATATCGAAAGTGTTCTTTTTTGCCTTTGTTTGCCTTCATCGCAGTGTAAAGCCTGTTTGCCACCATGATCCCTGAGCATGAGTACTGTTCTCTCTGCTATAGCCCATTCAAAAACCATATAACCAGGATTTGTTTTTCGAAATTGGCATCCGCTCCTGTTCAGTACAGAGAGTAGCATTTGGACTTTTATTTGAAGTTATAGTGTCTTTGTGATGGGTACATTTCAGAAATGTCCTGCTATTCAGTCGTCTATGCTCCAGAGCAATTTAACTTTTGTTTAGTCTGTACTTGTTGAACATGAGGAGTCGTGTGTCAGTGGGAAGAGATGTATTTCTCTGCTCCCTGGTTACGTTCCTCTTGATTATCATTTACAACGGCTTAGAACAGCCAGACAGCTCAAGGTCAGCCACAATACAAAGTCCTGACGTATAAATTTAGTTTTTCATGAAGTGTTCTGCTCTGATTTTAGATTTAACATATAACTAAATCACATCTACATGCCTTTGTGTTTTTGTCTTTACTCTTTCACAGTGCTGGTAGTCTGCCCAGGTTTATAATGAGCTCTTTTATGAAATCTCAGTGTGGACACACACACACACAGTCTCAGATTCCTCTGCTGTCATGCAGAGTTTTTATTTTTATTTTTGTTTTTTCTAGCAGAGCACCTTTGCCTTTGAAGTAATCCAACTGGATTAGTTATTGATTCCCCATGATGACAGTACATCATCTTTCTCTCCTTTCTGTTTCACCTCTAAGCAGCAGGGGAGGATTCACTGTCACTGTCTCAGTCCTTTACTCACGGATGTCTTCTTCTTTTTTTTTTTTTTTTTTTTTTTTTTTATCAGATTTGTTCTTTTTGTACACTTGGTCATACATTTCCTGCATGCAGATTCAAGTTTTCTGTTTGTGTTTTTTCCCCCTCGCACTTTTCGACTCGTTCATTAAAAGAGGCTGCCTTTGCCGGACTGCTTTCATTACGCATTAGTTTGTCTCTGTTTCATCCAGTGTGAGCCTGGAATATATTTCTTCATCATAGAGCCTTTCCCCGCCTGCAGCCAAGTGGATTTATCCAGACAGACAGCTGGATAAACAGACCACTGTGGGCAGAGCCTTCAACACTGCAGCCCCACAAATCCCAGTGCACATCTAAAATCACAGCGCTTTGGTGCCTATAGGCCGACTAGACAATGCTAATGTATATTAGAATGTAATTAAATGTTTGCATTAGGACAAGTGTGAATATAAAGGGCCAGACAGGACTAAGGATGTGTGTTTGGGGTATAATGTTTAATCCATGATGCCGTGGATTTTTATCGTCTGCATTCAGAAGCTTAATGGCACCAAAGTGTCACTTGAAGTTATTTATGCTGATCCGTATTCTTATGTGTGCTTTAGCAATATATGCGGACATGCATGTGAAGTTAACTGATGAGCGCAGAGCGCAAGTGTTAATATGAGCTGCGTCTGTTTGTCCTGTGATGCACTGTAGGCATGTCGAGGGTGTAACCCGCCTTTGCTCTTAGGCCCTATGGTTACGTGACAAGTTTTCATGTGAAAACACATTTGTTTTGAATTTTTGTTGAAGAAAAATTACCGCAAGAGTGTTCTGAAAATAGTAGTTCTCATGTTGGGCCACTAGTGGCTGCTGTTGTTTGCTTTTCCAATGAAACCATACACATATGTACACAGAGAAGAACAAAGGCAAGTACACAGACATTCATATATACTAACGGTGCTCCATGTGCCACAGGTTTGATGCCCCATAGCTGTCCAAAATAAACTCTCCCAAACTGGCAACCTGCATGTCACTCTCTGAGAGGGAGGGGGAAGAACGTTATGAGGAATGTTACTGATTAAATTCTGTGTAATCACTCTGAAAGAGCCAAGAATCAAAGTTCTATCACATGATTCAGCAATGATGTCTGCTTCTGCTCAGTGATCAGTGAGGAGGGAGTGTTGACAGACAGGGGCGTCACCAGGTTTTCAGGAGGAGGGGGCGCTTAGCCTTCAGGAGATGCAAAGGATGTGAGCAAACGTAGCACATGAGCACAAAGCTTAACAAACAGCTAAAGTCTAAGAAATTATTCAGTATTATTTCAGGTTTTTTTTTTTTTGTTTTTTTTTTTTCTTCAATACAGTACAACAAGAAAAATAGGTTTGCTCAGTAACAGTATGTTTACAGCAGCAGTTCTCAACATGGGGTCTGCAGACCCCCAGGACTCCTATGGTGCTTTACTCTCCACAAATATCATTGCACCCCCACTTTTCCAATTTCTGCCTAAATCTCTGCTCTGGAGGTCATCTATGCTGTTGTTGTCTGTCTACTTGCACATGTACAGAGGAGAGCTGGGCTCTAGCAATCCCAGTGTTTAAGAAAAACTGCATTTTCTCCCATTTCCATGAAGATTGAGTTGAAACGTTCTTTGAAAACTTCCACCTATGGAGTCATTTTCAAAAAGTTGCGTTTTCAGTGGCTCCGCGCACCGTTTGTCATGTAAACCAACTCCGGAAACAACAGAATTTTGCCATCTTTGCTTGAAAGCCTGATCGTGCAAACAAGTCCTTCGTGTACTGGCACTGGTTCCTCGACCTTGGCCTGAAAAAAGCAGTATAGAAGATGATTGGATGTGTGTTATAAACCTGTGTCTCTATTTTTAGCTTTTGCTGTTGCCACCTCTATCCGCTCTGCGTACATTACAGACATCTGCTGCATGTCTATAATCCAGAAGGTTCTCAATATCTGTTCTTTCATGAGATTCTTTGTTTTTGTTGATGCCCGGATAAGGTTTTTGTCGAGTTCATCTTTCTTGAAGACAATATTTAAGGATTCATACTTTAGTGTAAAAACTACTTTACATATGGCGCCATGATGGAGGGACTGTGTTGTTGACGGGGCCAGTGAAGCAATGAGACACCATCTTGGATGGCAAAAAATGAATATATGTACATCTATATGTAGATGTTTCCCAGCAGCACTGCACATACAAGTTGAAGCTTTTCAACCGAAAACTTATAATGATGGCAAATGGAATTTACAAACTACTATTGCATTCCTGTCAAAGCGAAGCTCGGTTTTCCATACCAGCCTGAAATTAGTGACCGTAGCCCGCTAGGAGGTTGAGTACTTCCTGCGTTTTGTGCAGCTCTAGGAATAGGGGGCCGCACGACTGCGGATGGTTTACATGCTCGTCTTCCCGCGCTCGGTGTGATCTCAAGTAAGTCAGCTTAAGTCACGCATGTACAGCAATCAGCACCTTTGAGGATTCACCTCCTTCTGTTTCACACGTGCGCACGCACTCACACACCCCGCCGGATAAATGAGTGACTGCGTTGAAGAAGCAGCATGGCATGTGCTCACAAGCAGGCGCACACAGTGGAGAGGTCAGACTGTCTGAGTGAGTCTGTCAGTAGCCTGCCAACCCCTCACAGTGCATCAAAAAAAACAAAAAACAGGCATCCAGCATTTCATGTTCCGCCCATTCATGCTTCCATATGAGCATTCATTTATCTCAGGTGTCGTCTGAATCACATTTTATGAGGTTTTGTAAATAAATCGACTAAATGAATAGCTTTACAGCAGCAGCAACACCTAAACCCGAGCAAGCTGTTTCACAGGACACTATATAAAAAGGGAAAGGACCTAATAAACAGAATGAAATAGAGACCTCTGTTATATATGCAGGTGCATGAGGGGGAAAATAGTAACAGCAAGAGATAAATGAAGCAGCAAGCCGGCGTTGTAATTTCCCAAGATAGTGCAGTGGTGAGCGCCGTCACCTCACAGCATAGTTCTTCTTTGTGCAATTAACATGTTCTCATTGTGCCCACATGGTTTTTTTTCTTTTTTAATTTCCATTGACACTATTTCTACAGCCATCCACAGCTTTTTGCATTCACTAGGTTACTGTTTCTACGAGTGTGTGTGTGTGTGCTTGTTGGCCTGCTGTTGTCTCATGTCAGGATGAGTTTTATAGATTATAGCAGGCACAGAAAATTGGAACCACACAAGTGGAACAAGTCAAATAAAGATAATCCCGAAGTTTACATCCACTTTTGTTTGTTCAAATGTAACAACAATAATCTCAGAAACACTGATTTGGTCAGGCTAAGCTTGATCGAGTCATGGCATCGGGCAGATTTTAATCTGTATCTGAGTGAATTACAATGTCTGGCCCAGCACTCGCAAACAGGTCATGTCACACAACAAGCACACATTTTTCGAAGGCAGCGAAGAAAACTGCAGCCGTGAAGAGCAGGAACCTCCCGGACACATAATAAACGTTATTGATCAGCCGAGCAGACTTGAGGACAGGTGAATGTAAGATATCTGACTCCATGTGACAGGGGGGGGGCAGGGTGTGTCATCTCTCAGGGGATATTATTGATTTTTTTTTCGTCTGGAGTTTTTCAGCGGTTTTGGTGAAACTGAGCTTCTCTTATGACTCTCTGCCAGCTGTTCCATATGTTGGCCCTGTGATGAGTACAATGTAATCATTGTTTAAGTTTGTAAATTCCTTAATGTGAAGAGCAAAGTGAAACTTCATTTGTTTTGTCAAGAGCTGAAAAGATGGAGTTTGATTGCAGAAAATTGAGTTTGACCACTGGGGTTTTTCCCCGGTCAGTGGTGAATGATCTGGTTTTCGTGAACTTCCAAGTAAATGTGGGGAGAATATTTCATAACAAGAAGAAATGGTTTTTGGGAACATTTGGTTGTAATTAGACTGAGTTTCTGTTTTGTATCCGGACCGTTCCCATTAGTCAGGCGTTGCATCACTATGCAAAACATGTCATTATGTGTGATAAAAGTTACGTCACGTCCAGAGGTTAGGAAGCCAGACGGGTGGTGAGCGAAGCCCAGATGAAGTCTGGAGTGTGCAGAATCGCAGCAGGACCCAACATCTGGTTTCAGCATTTCTGAGGGGGGAATGTCTTCCTCCAGTAATGTTCGCTGTGTATTTCCCCAACCCTCACCGGTGTTCTCTCCCTACAGCCCTTCCAGATTATAAGCAGAACCAGATGTACAGCTATACAGTTCCTCTTCTGTACTTTCTGAAAATATCGACCTCCCATGGTGGTTTCTGTTATTTTAAGGTGTTACTGTGGATTCACTTGCTTTTGATCATAAGACTGTGGTTGTAGTTTTTGACTTTTTGGCACGTTAAAATAAATCCATGTTTCCCTGTATGGCTAAAACTTGGTAGCATTGGTTTAGTCTCTGTAATCATAGCTCAAGACCTGAAAACAATGACTTGTGCAGTGTTTATCTTCATTTTCAGTTTTGATTTTGTTTGTTGATTGGTTACCAGTTCCAAGCTCTCCAAAACACAGTGAATATATTCCATCCGTCTTTCAATTCCGGCTGCAGTTTAAAGGTGTTGAAGAAATGCCCTAAGGTGCTCTGCAAATAAGAAGCCTTCAATTGTCAAAGTGACTATAAGCTGTTAATCTATAACGAAATGAAGAGAATCATATACCACTGATTTTTTTCCCCCAGCTTCTAAGTAAGATCCGTCCATCCATTCATCCCTGTGCCAATCTTAAATACAACTTGATCAAACTTTATGTTGAATAAAGCTGTATTGAATCGTTTTTGCAACAACAGATCAGCACTTTACATTTAGCCTAATTTCTCAACCTGAAAGTGTTGCTGTGTCCTTCAGGAAGACCTCAGTTTCTGTACCCACAGTGACGTGCACTCCTCGCACACACTCACACTCCGTCCAGAGTGAGGAAAACTTTCAGCGTTCAACCCACATGTAAGTTTCTCTGAATTAATTTAGCTCCACATACTTCTACATGAATACAAGCTCAAATACTCGGGAGAATAGATAAGCAGACTCCAGGGACTGACAACTGTTCCCTGAATAAACAAGTGCTCCTTTGTTTGCTGCATCCCACTCGTCCTCATCTTTCCCCACAGCTGCCACAAACGCCTGCACCACTGTACACACACACACACACACACACACACACAGAGGAATATGTGAAATCTCAGTGTCACGCTTTATTGCGTCCTCATTTAAAGCATGCGTTTCATACGATACGATCTGAATCAGGGCCGGCTCATTCTCGCGCATTAGCTCACCTGGCTTAACACGAGGAAACATATTAGATGACAGTCATTCCTTTGCCGGAAGTGTTTTCCAGTCCTGGGAATGAAAGTCGTGTCCCCTTTCTGCTGACTGCTTACGGAGCCGCGCTGGTGCGGTGCCAGAGGTTTTTTGGCTGCGTGTAGGCGGACAGAGTGGTGAGGCAACGACTCCCTTCCCTCAGACATGCAGCACGTCTGGAGGGGGGGTGGGGGGGCGGCGGAAATAGAGCAACAGTCATCAGGCTGAAGAAATTATACTTTCTCACCTATCTGCGCAGATGGGTTTTCCCACAGAATGGATATTGTTAAAAGCTCGATGTGTTATGCAGATTTGGGCTGGGTGGTATCAGATAAAGAGGATGGATTTTGGAAGGCGACGCAAGCGTATTATTATTTAGATGTAATGAAATGGGGAGATGGGATAACTCACAAACAGGGTAGGATTTTTTTCCCCCCCCCCCCTCTTCATTATGCAGGCAGCAGCAACAAAGAAATGTGGCTGTAAAATTAATTAAATCGGAGATGTTGGTATCAAAATGCAAAGAGGGCGACTCTTGCCTTATAGTGACGGAGAAGCAGCCACCGGTGGGGTTCCAGGTGCCGCGGCCAGCTCGCCTCATTAGAGAATATTACCCTGCATGCCTCACAGCAAGAGTCGCTGTCCCCTCTTCTTCAAGCTCCCCCCCCCCCCGACACCCAACGCTAGGAGGGACGTTTACCCTGGAAATCAGAGAGGAGGGGGGGGGGGGGAGAAGAAGAAGGGAGGAGGATGACATTAATAGCCAGGAGCCTCATGCAGTCAAATGTCAGTTTTCTTTTTCGCTCTCTCTCCTGCCCTCATCCACCCCTCCCCACGCCCTGATTGACGGGCAGCTCAAAATGTAATTACTCTGAACAAACCTTCAGGAAATGGATTGTTTAACATTAGAAGGACACGATCCAATAGAAGAAGAAGAACGAGTGCAATAACCTCGGAGGCCAACGCCGGCGTGTACATGCGTGTGTCTGCGCACCCGTGCATATTGGCGCGCGGAAACGAAGGAGGTGTCGGCGCCGCGCCGTTTTGTGTTTTCACTTTTCCCAGCATGAGAAAGAATGGAGAGTGAAGCTCATAGACGAGCACAGCGAAGAGGATCAGACAGATGTGTGGCCGTGCGTGGGCCGGCCCGCCCCCGGGTTTCTTTTGTTGTTGTTCTTCAAGAGGACCCTCGTGCGCTCTGAAACGCTCTCTGGGGTTCCGACTGAGTCACAGACCTGCGCTACCTCTCCCTCAATCAGTGCCCAGCACATCTGCTCCGGTGTCCGCTGCGTTTCACGTAATGTCTCGAGTAATATCATTTTCAAACAGAGTTTAACAAAATCACAACTATCGTCTCCAACCACAGATTAATGTACTTTAATGTTCTAAATGTAAGGCTACATAGAATATCTTCTTATTTTTCACCATACACTGAGTTTCTAATTTACTTTTTTTTCTGGATTCTTCAGTAAGAAAGTTCTAAAATTAGAACTCATTAAAAGTGTTTCCTCCTGTGCAAGGTGTGCAGAATTAAGAGCAACCGAAGTTTTGGTTTAAGGACTTGAACACCAGATTGCTTCATCTTTTCATCTTAACTTCTATGATAGTTTCATGGTTAGTTGGAGTCTAAACCAGCTGACTGGGTGAAAGTTAGAGAAAGCCTTGAACAGGTCAACTAATTGGCTGGTTCTACATTATGCCACATGAAACCCAACTGACTCTGCGTGGAGTGATGCCAGAAAGCCAATTGAAAGGAATTTGGCATCTAACCAGAGGTGTTTTAATTAGCAAAGACGAGTATGATTCATTCTAAGCGATAAATTCTTTCGAAGCTTTAATGTAACTGCTTTCAATCGTAAAACTTCAGTGTTTCTGCAGAAACGTGAACAGCGTCGGTGACTTCCTTGTCCCTCTCTGCACACGCGCTGAGCTCCAGGTGCTGAACCACGTCCCATGTTGACTGTCTTCCTGTCCCCCTGCGACCAGACCTCCCACCATGGCGCTGACTTAATTACAGAGCAGGAGCCGTAAACAGGAGCACAGCCATGCGTGAAGCCTGAGCACCGAGGGCTCCGCGCGCAGCGGCGTCGTGATGCAGTTCAGGTCCTGGAGGAGAAGATGTGGCGGTCAGACCTCCTATTGTGTGATATTTTCTCTTCTATTCATCCTCGCCTATTTGTGTTACTGTTCAGTGGAGAATCTTGTCTGTCTCATCAGTCTGTTCCCTGGCAGTAAATTACAATTCATTCAGTTTACCGGTTGAATAGATTAAACATTGCAGTGGCCTCTTATAACTCTGTCCAATCACGTTCTCATTATTTTATACGTGCCGCCCTTCAGTTATTGAATTTGTATTTTGAATTTGCTCCATTGTTTGATTTCCAGCCCTGCAGGCAACAACACAAGCTAAATTGAAGTCATTGTCAAGATGTCGCGCACACGGTTAATTTTCCCATCCGAAAGCCCCCGAACGCTTTGTTCTCACCTTTAAAACAGTTTAATCTGTGCGGATTCATAATTTTTGCCTTCATTCGGCAGATGTGTTGTTTTTAAATTTGGATTGCTCGACTGCAAATATTCATTTCCGTTATATTTGAATCTGTTTACAACTTACCTGATCGATGGTTTTGCCAGTCGAATAGTGTTACCTTTCAGTTCAGCCTGTTTACTCATGTTTCATCTCTATTTGATTTACTGTCAAATTTCTCTGAAATGTGTTTTTCATAAAATCTGTGTCAGACCGTCAGCAGTTATTGCTTCAAATAAGTAAAATATTTGCAATATTCAGATATGGGGAGGAAACATTACAGACAAGGTTGCTTTTGGCAAAAGCAATTGTATTTTCTGTCAAACGGCGTTTCTGTGCCACTGAAGCTTTTCTCTAGAAGGCTGCGCACTTGTTCTAGTATTAGATAAACTGTGACTTAGATATACCCCCATGGCGCATTCACCCACTCATCTTGTGTTTGGAGTGTAGTGAGGAGAGCCGCCTGCCTGTTTATGCCCATTTATGAAAGTGTCACCCAGTGTTTCGTCGCCTCAGCCGCTCATTAACCTCATTCTGCCGTCGCACAACCGGCTGGAAATTAAATTTTCCATTGATTTACAAAAAAAAAAGAAAAAAAATTATCGATTTTCGGTAAGGCAGCTGTTTGACCTGTCCCTGCCTCTATATATTTTTTTTGTTTTTTCATGCTGTGATGGCCTCACTCTACCAAGTGGAAACAATAGATGTTGACAGGCAGCAAATGACCGAGGTCAAATCAATCCCAGGACACGGCCGTCACATGGAGGGCACCTGACCCACAAGAGCAGCGCGGCTGTTTTAACCGCTTCTTTGAGAAATTCCGAGGAAAAGATGACTCCACTCCTGTCTCCACTGAGTATTCCCAAATTTAACTTCATATTGATGAGCGATTTTCAAACCAAAGATTCACTGCACAGCTCTCCTTGCATTATATGAAATAGTTGAACACATGGATGTACAGATGACGTCTTGCCAGCTCTGACCATTGTTTTCGGAGAGGCAGCAATTACAGGCGTCCTCTCCCACGCAGCGTCAGGCCGGCGCGTAACCGTCTCTCTGACCTTTCAGACTGTGCTGGTTTTTTTTGTCTAATTATCGAGGCATGGTCATTTGCTTGTGCACACCACAGCTATGACCATTAAAACAGCACAGTTTAGTCGACCATGTGTGGTAAAATGCTGGCAGCTATACTTTTCACAATCTGAGGAATTGAAAAGATGTGTTATAATTCCTTATGTTTGTTTGATTTTTTGCATATTTTTTTCTACAGACCAAAATTTTCACCTGTAAATGTAAAGCCAGCAGTCGGGGAGAAGTTTTAAGTCTGTATTTCCAGTGCATCCGTGTCTTCTCCAGCAGAAACAGTAGCTGTAGTATTACGTAAGTTGGTTAGCTGGATATGTAACTTTGCACCAAGACTACCGTGTTAATCTAATAAAGCCTGCAGCTAATGCGATGATATCGGGTCACATGATCTCTTTTAAATGTCTCCGAGCTTTCAGCTGTGACACCTCTGACTTGCACGTCCAGCACGCTTCTTTAGATGTGATCCAGAATATATGGTTTACAGCGGGTATTCTTAAATACTGTCATTTTTATTTAGGTTGATGTGTGTGTTACTGATCATGAGTGAATATTTGAAGTGCAAAATATAGCAAAAAAAAAAACAAGGGTTAAAACGTTGCCGCACTCGAAGAAACAGCAGAATGTCGTAAAATTTCACATCCAGGACATGACTGCAAATCCCAGCAGGAAATCTAGCAGAAAACTACGTCCTCGGCTTTCTCCAGTTACAGCATACATTATGATGAGTATCACTGGAGGAGGGAGGAAATAATGGTATGTTAGTGATGAAACATGTCCTCCAGCTACATTGTTGAAAATGGAGATGAGAGGACTGTGGCGTAGCGGGAAATCCTTAGAACCAAGTAAATAATCTCTTATTACACACGGCTCGGCTACGCGCTTGCTTCAGGTCTCCGGCTTTTAATGGCCAGGGATAAATGCATAGGGGAGAGAGCACACACACACACACACGCACACACACGCACAGCCCAGCACTCACTCCAGTGGGAATATGAGCAGCGCCGCAGTGCATTTACACCCTCGTGTAACTGGATTGTTTTCACCATGTGAGCTGAAATCAAGCGTGCTTTGTGTCAATACACTGCATTTGTTGCAATTATGAGCAAGTAGGCTTAATTGAGCGCAGGAGCAAGAGAATATGAGGAAATTTTGCATGAAATTTTGCACGTGCCTGCCGTTAAAACATAATAACATTCGGTAACAACAAGAGAGAAAGGTTTTTTTTTGTTTGTTTTTTTTACTACTAGTTCTACTGAACTGTCTCTCCACTCCAGCTCTCACAATACACACCTATTATAAACTCCCAAAACGACTGAGAACTCCAAGGCTCACAGTATAAAATTGGTTGAAGATAGGAAAAAGCTGTTTCACACCTGAATAGTGGACAGATGCGAAAAAGCCCTAAAAGTTAAATAAAGTCTCGAGCTTATAGCGAAGCTTCGTGGCGTTAAAGAAGGAACAGTTTTTGTCCTTACATGCCAGGCCTCTCAATTTTCCGCGTGTTTTCCTGTGCTTTTTTGTGTACGCGGTTGAAAATTCCAGCGAAAGAAAAACATTAAAATTAAACCCGGCCCTAGGACAGTACTTATTGTGCCTTGCCTATTACACAGGCAGGCGCACAGAATTAGCTTGTCAGAACGTAAAGCATGGTTTTGTGCTGTATTATTTTCAAATGTTTTCTTCTCGAGGAAAAAAAAAAATAATAATAAATTAACTCCTCAGCCCTGAAAGGTTTCAGTGTTTTCTTCCTTTTCAAAGCTGTGTTTGGCATTCAGGCCAGCTGTTGCATCCTCCATCCGCCGCCCCTTATCTCGGCTCCTGCCCTCCATCTTTCTTTTCTTCATCTTAACATGCAGAAGAACTCATCAATCGTCCGACGGCGAGGGTCCTTATCGCCGCTCCCTCTTGCTCCCACATCTGGCTCAGGTCTGACGCAGAGGTCATTCATATATATACATTTTTAAAAATCCGTTTTCGCTTTCATTTAATCGGCCTGGCTTCTTTTTCTTCCAGAAACGGTGTTTTCTTCTCTCCCTCTCTCTCTCTCTCTCTCTCTCTCGCTCTCTCTCTCTCCATCCAGCCTCCTGTTTCATTCCCTCACTCTTGTCCTTCAGCCAGTTTAATCAGCCCAACATATTTATTACAGCCGCTCGTGCTCCGGGGACCTATTCCGAGTCTTCGATAATGTGCATATTTCCTTATTCTCCTTCACTTAGTGTCATTTAATTCACCCATTTTTGCTCATACAGTGGATTTAGGGCAAATTACTTTTGAGAAAATGTTTTTATATCCATCCATTGCCAGTTAATGCTGTATATTGAAGAACATTAATATCGTTTTTTTTTTTCTCTCTCTCCACTGGATTTATTGCTTCTGAAGATCAAAATAGTCAGAAGTGAAATGGAGCCTGCATAATGTTTGCTGCTGTTATTTTCTGCCTGTGTGCGCCATCACAATAAACTAAAAAGATAAATATATTGAAGCACAGATTAAAAAGTCAAAGCAAGGCCAAAATTCTCTCCTGAAAAATTCATAGTATTTAAAAAGCTTTGAAAAATCCGTGGCAGCTTATTTAAATCTTTGAAGTGTTTGTTTTTACAGTGTACAGGGGGATGCACAGCTATTAATCACTCTAAAACATGCTTCCAGTAAAGGTCGAAGACGGCGGATAATTTGTTGTGGAAGCATTTATGAAAGTCTCAACAACAAAAATCAATGATGCTGACAAACGACAAATCAGCCGCACATAAACGTGAGCGTGACCGGTGGTACTGTAAACATCAAAGAGGGGAGTGCGGGTAAAACCGAATTGGGGAAATGAAGAGACTGGTCGCCAAACTGGTGTCGCTGCTTTTATTATCAGACAGAAACAACATATCTTGTCTTATGTTTGAGACGGTTGTTCCTGAGATGTTTCTGTTAGACTGAAATTCTGACAGTCTCACAATTTAAAGAGCTTTGAGATTATTGAACCAACATGACGAAATCCTCAGAAGGAACTCACTTGGAAAATTCAGCTTATGGGGCCGTTTTAGAGGAAGAACAGCCACTTATAATATACACCTTAATAATCAGATTCTTGTCATGTCATCCTGCAGCACCATGGGGTGTTAAAAAAGAAAAAAAAAACATGTTTCCAAGTCATAATTGCACTGTAAGTAGAATATCTAACTCTGGACATGAACGATATTTAACTGGCTATTATAACATCAACATGACATTAACACGAGGAAGTACAACACAGTAATTAATATGGTTCTCACACACACACACACACTTGACAAGATTCAGATCAATGTGCAGCAGCCACCCTGTAAGTTACTTGTCCGCTGTATTGATTCAGAATCAGCCGTCGCATCCATCCATCCACGTGACTGTAAATATGTGTGTATATGTCACTGTGATGTGTTTATAACGGCCCTGGTCAGTGTTACTGTCTGTTTAAAGGTGCAGCACTGATTGCATGTAGCACATAACAAAAGTGCAGCCGCCGTTGACGTCACGGTAGTTATCACAGCATGTTTGTAATTAAATGAACATGATTGAAATAAAATTCTCAGAAAAGAAGTGATGAAATGGTGTTTTATAATGATGAGTTCCCTTTTAATGATCCTTCCTTTTATTTATTTCACATAACGGAAGTGAGGGATGTGGGAAGAATTCCCATTTAATGTCTTTGTATTTAATTAAGTGTTGAACACAGTGTCTGCTGCTGCTGCAGCTGCTGACTGGAAAGAGAAAAAGCCACAAATATGTGTTTGCAAACAAGCTCCAAGAACATTTTAACACTGCTGCATTCTTATCTTAAATATTGTTTTTGTCCCAGATTGTATGACTCAGAAAAGAGTCGGAAACTTTGTGTGAAATAGGTTTTAGCCAGTGTGTCACATTGATTTCGTCTCGTCTGATATATGGCAGTGTACATATAATCCCCAGCCAAGCATTTGTTGTGGTAAATATGCCTGTGCACAGGTGCTATTCCCCCTGCGGCAAAATATTCAGCCCTCAAATCCTTCGCAGGCGATGTTCGTGCTGGGTAATCTTACTTCTGTGTGGAAAAATGTCGAGACGTAGACGCCTTTGTTTGTTGGCGTTCGTGTAAATCAAAGTTGTAAATAAATCGTCCTTTTATTCAAGTTTTTTTTTTTTGTAATGTCTATAAGGTCATCGCTCAAGCAGCGGGGGTGACAGAGAAAGAGTGACTCAGTAAAAACTTCTTAAAATATGCATGTTGTTTACAAGA
The DNA here is from genome assembly GCF_902148845.1 of Salarias fasciatus. NCBI lineage: Eukaryota > Metazoa > Chordata > Actinopteri > Blenniiformes > Blenniidae > Salarias > Salarias fasciatus. The sequence goes on along the minus strand of NC_043746.1, from coordinate 20,068,553 downwards.
TGATTAATTCATGAACGGTGGTGTATTCCATTATGTGTGGGCTGCCTGCGTGTCGCCGCCATTGACAGCCGAATCACTCAAGGGACGAGTGCATCACGTGAAATGCAACTGAACAGATTTTGGATGATCCCTGCTGTTATCTGACCACAGGTTACATGTTGTGTACTTTTGGATTGATGCATCTGATGCATCGTTCTCAGGATAAACTGATTTCTCTCATTCATATTTCTCTCCCGCCTCCAGATTTCGACCCCAACCTGGGCATGATGGCCGGAATTACCCCCATGAACCCCATGATGCCCGGCCTCAGCATGGTTCCTGCACCCCTTTCCCAGGAGCTGCCCGTTATCAAGGAGATCATCCACTGCAAGAGCTGCACTCTGTTCCCCCCCAACCCCAGTAAGTCACAGTATTATGCTAATCCCCTCCTCCCCCCCATCGCTTCGGCCTTTTCTTCCCATGCTTCCCTCTTGCTCCATGACAATGGAGGGCATCCACTGCGGAAGCGGCTTGACATTAACATTCTCCAGACAAGTCCAGCTTCCATCTCACGGTTTAAATTGTTTCATTTTAATTAATTCAGTGTTTAAATCCTACAACAGGCTGTTTCTTGAATAATTGAATAAATTACAAAATTCCAGAACCCAACGGACATCTTTAAATCGCTCGTTGATTCTTAAAGTCGTCCAGAACCTTGTTATCGTCTCTCGTCGCTGCAGGACGCCGACGGAGACGGCAGTCGCTCACACGTTTGAAGCTGTTGTCTTTCTAAACTTAGTCCCTCTTTTGATAAAAGATTGATGACTAGATGGAATCGGTTGTTGTGAGCATCAACACTCGTTCTCTTCGCGTGATTAATTTCCTCATTGAGATTTCAGACACTGCCTTGGTTAAATGTCGTGCCTTTTGCTGGTATTTAGCTGAGATTCTCAATTCAATACGGCGGAGAAATTAATGCGAAACACCAGAGTGAAAACAGTCAAGGTTTTATGAATTAGGCTGTTTACTCTCATCGCTGTTGAATTGATAGTTTTTTGCAAATTTCAACTATTAGGAAGTGAGGAAAGCTTCTTTAATGTACATGCTTTCATTTACATGACAACAGTACTTGAAGCCTCTGAACATGCAAAAGTTTTGAAAATGGCTTCTAAAGTGGGACTTTTTCACTTCGATTTGACGCTGTCACGTTGATGAAATCATCACAGAGGGAACAAAAAACACAGCGAGGAACGCAGAGGTCACGACACCGTCCCCATACTGAGCCATCAGATCAGCAGAAGCTCTCATGTTTCTGTGTTTTGCCAGTTCAGCACCATTCTCGCTGCATTTCAAGCTGCCTTGTTTCTGTTGATAGTAGTAAGCAGACGCTAAAGCTTTAGCCTCCTCTTTGACAAAAAAGAAAAATTAATATAAATAATCGTTATTGGAAGGTGCTCAGTCTGTTCTTTGCTTGTGTTTTTTGTTGTTTTGTCGTTACTTCCAACTTTTAATTGAACAACTGAACATGTCGGCATCACAAACCAATACGAATGTGAGTTGTAGTATTCTTTTATTCACTTTAATCCTCGCTTTCGCCATTAGAATATGCCTCAGAAGTAGATCAGCTTCATCATTCCTCTTTAGTATTTTTCCATCTTCTCGGTTCCAGCCGTCAGTCTGATCCCCGAAACTGCATTAACATTCACACAAAAAAACCTGTGGAAATTTTCAGGGCAAGTGGCTTTGTATAATCCGAATAAAGGTGCGCCGCACTAGTTGTTGTTTATATTTATCTCACTGCCACCTTCCAATTATCCGGAGTCGGGTAGAGAAGTAGTGGGGGGTCCTTTGATTGATCCCACCTTTGCTTTTCAAATTTCCTGCTACAGGAAAGTCTCAGCCTGGGGACTTTTTCAAACAGGCTTTACATGTCATCTTCAAGGTGAACTAAAACAAAAGCTCCTCACTGCGGGTCGCATTTGGGAGCTTACAATCCTTTAACAAAGCAAAACAAAACACACACTTGCATTCTGTTAGGAAAATATTGTTACACTGTCGCTTTTTTATTTTTTTTTCCTATGTGAGCCGTAAAGCTGTTTTAAGACATTCCTGCGTATCCGCGGTGTGTGTTGCAGCTCAGGATATAAACTGTCACAATATACCACGGGGAAAAAAGCTGATTAAAAGTTTAACTTCACCCAGGAACATCTTTCTAGCTAGTCCCCAGGAGCAATGTGAGAAATGAACCAGGTACTCTGTTCAAGGGCACATATAAACCCCGGGGCTGAATGAGGGATCAGCTTGTCAAGAAATTACCCAACAGCTTTCCAGCCTGTCACAATTACTCTCTGACAAAAGTAAAAACTTTCCGCCTGTGCTGTATGCGGCCTCGAATGCATGCATTAATTGGAAAATCGACGACCCGGCTTATCATGGTCTGAAGCAATCCGTGTCCTAAAACCTGCCCCGATCCGATCCCCACTGGCGCCTGGACACAGCGTTTAATTGTCAATCTTTACCCTCCGTTTCCTGCCGCCGCTCTGCTTTGTTCCACTTACTCTTCCCTGAACTTTTTTGATCCCCATCTCTTACTTTAGATCTTTTCTGCCCGTCACCTATTTCTCCGTCGCACAAAGCCAATAATCTCTAAGCCCGGTATTTTAAATCGACAGACATCTGAGGAGAACTGTCTGGACTTGATTGTTCTCATGAAATTCGAGTAACTCGGTCGGGGCCCCGCGGGCAGAGTTAAACCCTGAGAGAATCGCCGCCTTGTTATGGTGGGTTGATTGTGTGTGTCCGTGAACCCGGGAGTTGTGTTGTTGCAAGTCAGAAGTGTCTTCCCCGAACTAAACCGCACTTATAAACAACACAACTAAACCTACTTCAAAGGTTTGAATGAGTTGGTTTGTCTAGAAAAGCGCTTTTTTTGCTTTAAATGAAGTAGAGTCCGTTCGCCTCTGCGGCTATAAATTACAGCTCTGATTCGCCTCGGCTTCACGTTTCCTTGGACTTGAATGAACAATCAGCCTGTCCTGCTGCAGCTGAGAGCCAAATGTGAAGCTGCTGCGATTACAGCTGCAATTATCAATTATGCTTTTCCTCAGAAATGAAGTGAACATTGAATATGTAGGCTGTGCACGTGTCAGCCGATTGGTTAACCCATGATGAGTGGATCATTTTAGATGAGAATGCCATGTGAGTTTAGATGCTCTTTTTTCTTTTTCTTTTTTTTTTAAATTTTCGAAGACCCTTAACTGATGAACTTTACCTGGATTCGTGGAAACACTCACATAAAGGAGCTGAAGCCCAAAGTGAATTTTTCTAATCTCCTATCTGGGCATCTTCTTTACATCGAGAGAAGATCCAGGATGAAGCACCTTCTCCCTCAGCATGTCCCCTGAATGGCTCTCGGTTAAGTTATTCCGTGCACGCTCTCGAGGCGACACCGGGGCGGACCTGGGAAATGCTGCAGGAATTATATATCCTACTTAAACTGAAAACGCCTCAGGATTCCCTCAAGGAACAGGAGGAAACAGATAGAGAGAAGGACGCTGGTGATATATTTGGAGACCTCTGCATCCCGCATAAAGCTGGATCTATAGACAGCAGTGGAAAATGAACGTATAGGAACAAAACCTTGTGAGGCATTTCCTGCCCTTAGTGAAGGAGCACGGCTTTTTAAATAAGTTTTCAAATTGTCCCTGTCTGCAGATTAATACTGTCAACCAGAGAAAAGACAGAGCATTTCTTTGTCATCAAAAACTATAAAATATAGCTTTTGACTTTTGTTTGTGGGGGGTGTAATCATTTTTTTTTTTTCATCTGTTTTACTAAAGCAGTTTTGTTTCCTGGTAAGACAGCACTGACATGTGGGTGAGAGGAGAACATTAGTAACAGCGGTGAATCATTATTTCATTCTGCGGGCTGTCAAAACTGCTTTTATAGTCAAAAAAAAAGCAATACCGGAGCACAGATGAAGAAAGTGTTTATCAAAACAACGTAGAAGTATGCATCCAGATTCTTTAAAGCGTTCACTGAATAGTATCTGGGCGTCATGTGTTGGAGATGGTTTGAGGGGTTGCAGAACGTGTGAGAAACAAAGGGAAACCGGCGCTGCCATTAGCCGCACGCGGTCTTTTTAGCAAATGTCAGAGAGAAAAGCGCCGGCGTCTTGGCAGCAAGGTTGCATATGGTGTCCATCACAAGCAGTCATTACCCTCTGGCTGTGCGCACTCAACCTGACACCACGTGAGGCATCCTCTCTCGCTGACCTTTCAGCCGAGCAACAAAAGCTCTCCAGCCCTCCCCCGCGCCCGTGGCCCCTCCCTCGCCATCTCCTTAGTGTGGATAACCTTAGCATCAATGCGCGTCCTCATCAAGCTCCCTTCTCGCTGTGTCCTCACTCTTTGCCAGTCAAAGCCTCCCTGATCAGCCTTGATCACCCGCTCACCTTCTCCGCGGCCGCTAATGCCTCCTCATCATTCATCCCCTGCTCGTATGGTCGGGTTCCTTTTTTCGAATGGTTTCCAAAGACTATTCACTCAACGTTTGGACCTGTGGATTTACTGCGATCAGCAAATCATTTATCAAACACTGCATGACCTGATTTTCTTTACCTATCTCTGGTGTCAGAGGGAGAGTTTCATGGTTGACCTGGATCACCTGGAATAGAGAATCAGAATCAGAATTCCTTTATTGTCATTGTTCAGAAGAATACAATGAAATTGAGAACAGCATTAGCTATCTAAATTCATTGTCTGTCCTTTCAAATGTCCGTGTTCTTTGTTCATGTTTATAGCGTATTGTTCTTTGCGTATTCATGTGTGGTTTCATTACTAAAGCAAACAGCACCCACTAGTGGAATAACATGCAAACTACACCGTTTTCTGCCGTTTCCATGTAAACACGAAACTCTTCTGTCACGAAAATGGATAAATGATGCACCTCTAATTGAAATGTCTCATAAACGGGGCCTGAGAATACAGACAGTGTCTCCCACTGTTGAAGGAGCGCATGTTATTGATGCATTTTGTGTCCTGCGTCCATCCATTGTCACAATCTCATTATTGCAGGATGTCAACATGTCAGAGGATGGACTCTTTTGTCTCTGTGAGAAACTGATTAGATCGTAGGAGCCAAAGACATTGTGACCTCATTGAAGTATCATTACCATGGTATCTCCTGAGCACGTCCTGCAAGTGTCTTCAAGATTGTCTGGAATTTTGACAGCTACCTTAATTGCCTAAATATATGAAATGAGTCTTTCTAACAGAGATGTAAACCTTTTAGGATGTGTCATGCATAGTTTTCACAAGCGCACAAACAACTAACATACTCATGAAAAACTGAGGAAATTCTAACACTTGGAAGACAAGGGCATGGCGATCCCAGCGGGGTGGGTTGTGCTGACCGCTGTTCACTTGTGTTGTAAATCTTCATGCACACAGGTCGAGGTTTGTTCATGTACTAAACATGTTTGCTTGTGTGTGTGTGTGTGTGTGTGTGTGTGTGTGTGTGTGTGTGTGTGTGTGTGTGTGTGTGTGTGTGTGTGTGTGTGTGTGTGTGTGTATGAAAGTAGTTTATCTTGTGAACGACCGTCGTCGGAGGGTTGAAGCCTCCGCCCTGTGGCATCCCTCCCAGGAGAATGAAAGGTGTTTAGCGAGTCAAGGTGATGGATGGCGATGACCCGTGTTAGCGCAGCGGGCCGCCGGGCCGCCTTGGAGACAGCTGGCCTGCAGGACGGGGCCGGACTGTAAATCAGACCTTTCATTTGCAATGGTCTCCAGGATAAAGCCAGGCCATCCACAAAGATTAAGATTATTATTAAAATACAACCAGGAAATTTATGGAATGATCCCCCTCACCTGTGTGTTGTTGTTTTTTTCTCTTCACCTCTGATTAACCTGGTTTTCGTACATATAGTAGAGTCATTTTGGCTCGTTACAAATGCTTTTATAGTCTGAGTAGTACTTGTTGCAGTCTGGATCCCCTCTCCAGTGCATTTGCATAAACTGTTGAATTACAACAAACAGTGAGATTCAGCTGCACAGCGGGTCGCTGTGAAGATAGCGAAAGCTTCCCACTCCCGCTAAGTTTTAAACACTATACCATTACACCGACACGTTTAAGGTGAAATACACAGAATGTTCCTTTCTATTTAAGGTACAGTCTGTGATACATTGTGTTATTGCTTCAGTGCACCTGCTCTGCTTTCTCCAGCCGCACGGCTCCATCAGCTACTCGTGGATGGAAAAGGTCAGTTAATTTGGAGCTCTTTGTTGCATCTGCCAACAAAGCTTTTTCTTGCTATCACAAGCTCTTTCCTGGCCACCGCTTTTTTTTTTTTTTACTTTTTCCTGTCCATCGCAACTCAAAACTAGTTTAATCCGCCGGCTCTGGAGGTCAGAGAATGAAAATTCGGTCAATATTTTTGCTTTAACAGTCACATTTAAAGAAAAGTGGAGGCAGGGATGAACCACAGTGAAATACGTGGGGACAAGTCGAAAGACAAAGACGGCACTGCCCTCGCCTGGACTCTGGGACACGATGTTTCGCTGCAACATGCAAGTGCGCGAATGTCTCTCTGCAGAGGCTTATTGTGTCGGGAAAGTTTTAAGCCAAAAGCAAACTGACCTTGGATTCACAACGCAATTTATTTTCATTGTCTGGTTTTTGTTGTTGTTGCTTTGCTATTTATAGATAATCGCCATAACTTTTAGTGAACTTCATTTTTAATTTCCTGAAGCATTCCACTTGCGTGGGTCCATTATAGTAGCAATCTGACTTGTGTGTGCATTTGTGTTTGTTTTTATGTGTGTGGATTGATATTTATGAGTCTGTAATTAGAATTCTTTGCACATATCTGTGCATGTGTAATTCCATTTCTCAGCGGATAATACAATTTTTTATAAACGTTATCCTTAATGTTTGCATTATTGTGAGACCTGTGCATACAGGTGCAGATCTGTCTGTACCTCAGGTTTTTTACCATCCACCTAGACTGGAATGAATCCTACTCAGCTCAGTTTGCCATCGCTGAGCTCCTCTACAGTTCTGCTTTGTGCAATAAAGATGCCTGCCAGTCTGTGCTGAGGGCAAAGTAAACCTCAAATATTGATAGATTTTTGGTCCGACAGCAGATAACGCAAATCTGCCTGTAAAATCTAATCTCAGCTGAAATAGAAGTCTTTGTAGATATGCACAGATCTAAGTGCAGACTTCTAAATCAAATTACATACAAACAGAAGGCATTTTCCTCATGTGTTAGCCGTTTCAACCTCGCATTCCTGAAAACCATGTCTTGGTCTTGAATTTGTAAACGCGCCATAGTGTATAAAATCCGAACAATGTGGAAGCTGCGTTTGCCGTCTCACAGCCAAGTTGAGCTCCTTACTTTGTTTTGTAGAATTAGATCAACCACCCTGCTGAGAACCTCCCCGGCTGTTTGTATCTCCTTCTCATTCATGCTTTCATTAGCAGGCTTTGTAGATCAGGGTTGGCACGCTAACAGCAGAGCTTACTTGTCTCAAAGAGAAAAAAAAAAATCATTTTGTAGCTGTGGAATCAAAAGACGCGCAAAGAAATTAACATGCAGATAATGTTTTAAATCTCAAAAGTAGGGAGTTAAATGTAATAGGAATAAATGTATGTTTTTATCAATATACTGTATATATTCCAGACACTTTGAGAGCGGCTACTAATAGTACAAAAGATCTTTTTCTTTCGATCTGTTGTTCGGGACAAACTTCTTGCCGAGCGTCGGCGAGTTCTCCCCCTCCTCCGGTGTCTGTTCTGCTCCACAGAGATAGTGGAGTGGATCTCTGCAGTCAGAGTGCCGAACCAGTCCGCATCTTTAAAACCCTTTTGATCACACTCGGATACAACCCTGAGATATCTAAATTTATGTCGCTCGGTGCAGATCAGTCTTTGCGATACAGCTCACGTAGCCAAACAAGGGTTCTTTTCAGAGTATTGAAGCCTACCGGCCGGGGAGCATCGCTGAAAGTGACTGCGAGGCCTTCTTCCAGCCCACATCCAGAAATGCAGCGTCCTCAGCGTTCCACTGATTAGCCGGTTCACTCCTCATAGACCCCGCTAATCACATTCATCATGGATGAGAAGTCTGATCTATTGGAGATTAGATCAGTCAACACTCATCTGTGTTGAATAAGAGAGGTTTTTTTTTTCTTTTTCCATGCAGGGGACCTTCCACATGAGAGGATCTGCTCTCGCTTTGTGGCCAAAAAGATTTCATTTTCATGCACGGAACAGTTGGATATTAACATTTATCTAAGAAAAAAAATGATCTGAGCATATTGCTCCAAGTTATCATTATTCATGCATCGGGTTTTATCGGCTTTTTTTTTTAGGTCAAGAGTGCTATGTTTTAAATATGACAATTGAATTTTGCAGCATCAGCCTGAAAGTCATGTCTTTGATTTAGTTATATATGGATTATTTTTTTGTCTAATGTTCCTCTAACTTCGCCATCATCATTCCCAGCCTGGAGATAACCTGAGGGTTTATCTCAGGATTTAGTTCATCTTTTATACTTTATACTTTCTGTACATTTTAATTAGTTTTTTTCCTTATTTTTAATCATGATTGAGTGAGGTGATGCTCTATCCTACATCTGTTCAGACACTTGCTTGTTTCAAAACTTTTTATTCTTGTTATTTTGCACAGTTTTTTGATATGTAACTTTTTTTTAACTTAGCCTACATGATGGAACAATAAATACCGGGTAATCTTGTGTGCTCAGATTTGTAATTTAAACCATTTCCGCCATCTAACACTGCGCTGTCGGCTTCTCAAAGGACATATTATTTATCCACAGATTTGGATTTTAGCGAACTGGAATAGCCGAATGGTTTTTTTTTTGACGTGTGTGTATTTCATGTGTGTTATCTCTTATTCAGGAGCGCGTGCTGTTCCATTATTCATTTCGCAGCCTCCTGTATGTAATTCGATCCACCGGGGGGGTTCATACATAACTGTATATTGTCCTCTTTGTTCCGCCGCCTTTCGACAGACCTCCCGCCTCCGGCCACGAGGGAGCGACCTCCGGGGTGTAAAACGGTGTTTGTCGGCGGTCTGCCGGAGAACGCCACCGAGCAGCTCATCATGGAGGTCTTCGGGCAGTGCGGCGACATCACGGCCATTCGCAAGAGCAAGAAGAACTTCTGCCACATCAGATTTGCCGAGGAGTTCACCGTGGATAAGGCCCTCTTCCTGTCGGGTGAGCCGCCGTTACCCCGAAGCCTCCATCCCAGCCATAAACTGGTTATTGATGCTATATTTCTCCGCATTTCTGTCAGTTTGAGTTTCACTTAGCTTCGCTGGAAGTATTCATGCTCCTGATCCAGTGTTACGTAACGCGCAGCAGGAACTCGTCAAGGCTTGGATGGTCGTGAAATCCTCCTAATTAGCCAAGTGTGCGAGGTCACACAACGCCAAGTGAGCGTCGAGTTGCTGGGAAAAAGTTACTGCATCTAAATTTTGCATGAATTCTGCATTATTTGTGCCTTCTTTTTAATTAGTCGAGATCTGGTCCGTGCTTTTCTGGTCACAGAAAGTTTATTATTTAGAACCGTCCGACTTGCCAATCTCATATAAAAAAAAAAAAAAAATGACTTCTTCAATCTCAGCTTCGGATAATTAAATCTGGTGGCCACAAATATGAAACGCGATTGAATTATTCAGCCTGTTCCCATGTTTCCGTGTTGAAGAGATCATTAATAGAACATTTATCAATGGAGAATCAGATCGGGGAAAGCGTGTCAAAAAAAACGGCGTCTTCTCCCTGTTTTTCAGCTTTTACAGCTCTTGTTTGTAATTCAAGACACTGACGGTGTAAAGAGTCAGAGTTCAACTGCAGCCTCCTCGAGACCCACACGGGATGAAATAAATGACCGTCATGTCAAGAAAAGTGCCTCTACAAATGGTGTGGGACGAGCTTACGGGTTCTTATCTAATCTTCATCCTCACAGCAGCTTGTGGACCGCAGACATACTAAATCTCCCGCTGCCAACCGATGGCTGTACATTCATGCTTTTAAAAAAATAAAGCCAAACACACACACACACACACACCTAATCTAGCTCCCGGTTCAGAAGAACTCTGCATCATTGTGTGTTCATGCATGTGCAAATGCCCGCGTGTGTGAGTTATAGAGAAAGACTCCTCGGTCTCGACTGCCTCTCTTCCTGCAGTGAGATGTGGGAGACCACCGTCCATATATTAGAGCAGTGCCAGCGCTGTGTAGTTTCCCCATAAATAATATCCCGCCCACACACACACATAGTGTGCAAACAAACAATACCCAGCAAGGAGACACACTCCGGAAGGCCCGGCGCACCAAGATCTCCTGGTATGAAATATTGAGGCTGTGTTAGATTGGGAGCCTGAAGCACGGCGAGCAGACTGAAGTAGAAACCCCTGAACTCTCACTCATTTCTTTTCCCGTTTGCGATGGCATCCTCTGCTGCCCTCCTCCTCCTCTTCCTCTTCCTCCTCCTCCTCCTCCTCCTCCTCATATTGTCCTTTGATGATAGTGTGTTGAGCCTTTCAGGGAATCACACTGCGCATCATTATTGTGTCCAGCAAGGTCACGTGCTCTCCCTCAGACACACACTCGGATCATTTCGACCAATTAAATCACAAACTGGGCATAATTTCACTTCAGTCCGCAACCAGCCATTAGTGGAAATTGAGTAAGGAGGAAAGTGTGAGGAGGAGAGGGAAGTGGTGAGGAGAAGAGGGGGGTAATGAGGGATATTGTGGTCTTTTAGTGCCTCTAGAGAAGTAATTGGCCTCCCCAAGTCTCTGTCGTGTATTGACAGAAGGATACAGGACTCCCGTCCTCTACAAAACCCGAGGGCTGCAGTATATCATCTCAAACAAAGGGATCCCTACAGAGAGATGGGTAATGAAGAGGACACAGGAGGCAGACCCCAATAAAAAAAGCTCTCTCTTGTGTTTTCTGAGAAACTGGTATACACTAATTGTTAGGTGATGGAAAGTGCAGAAGAAAATAAAACAAGCTATTGCTCGTTAATGTACCCTTTCTGACATTTGCTCCTCTTTTTTTTTTTTTTTTTTCCCCTATCTTGTTATTCAGTCAAATCAGATTCACACCTCTGGGCATGTATTTCTTCTGCATCTGAACGATGTATGGCGCCACCAATTTATGTACTCTTTCTTTTCTGAGCAGTTAAAGATACAAAATGTCTTTCTCCTAAAACGTGGCTTGTCTCCCACCGCAGGTTACCGTATCCGCCTGGGCTCCAGCACAGACAAGAAGGACACGGGCCGCCTCCACGTGGACTTCGCCCAGGCCAGGGACGACCTGTACGAGTGGGAGTGTCGCCAGCGGATGATGGCCAGAGAGGAGCGCCACCGGCGCAAGATGGAGGAGGACCGCCTCCGACCGCCGTCCCCTCCCCCCATCGTTCACTACTCCGAGCACGAGTGCAGCCAGCTGGGAGACAAGATCAAAGGTAGGCACCTGGATAATGTTGCATTGGGAAAACGTCACCACAGCATGTGAACAGGAATGAAAAAAACATCTATAGACCCAATCAATTTAAAATTTTTGACTTCAGTAACATTCAGAAACTTATTTGATTTTCAAAATGGACACCATGTTTACTTGTTTCCCTTGCCGTTATTTTCAAGTTATTCCAATGCACGTTTGCTGTGATTCTCTTTTTTAAGAGGAGTCGTTTTGAAAAGGAATCAGATAAATTGGCACGGTGATGAATGTACTTGTCAAGGTTTTTGCGTTATTGCATTCATACAAAAGCGCCACCTTTACAAAGAGACGCCGGCGCCTGTGCGGAACAGGGGCGACGCTGAACTGCATCTGGTAGATCTAACAAAGCGCCCCTGATGTTCTAATAAAAACTCTGGGTATTTGTTTTCAATTGACATTACACAAAAAAGCTGTTAAACACCCTCTATCAATTTACACTCCGCTCAGCACACACTCCCCTCTTATCTCGCTCTCCTCTCTGCTCGCCCCCGCCGTTTCCACTGCCCGCGCCTTCTTTTCTCGCTCCTCTCGGCTTTCCGTCGACTTCCTGGATGAGTAAACTTGTTTCGCTAATGAGCAACGACACTTCCAGGTCTCTGTCACAGTTGCTTGATAACAAAATGGCTGTGACTCGTCTGCCTCTTGACCATCTGCATGAGCCTTTTCCAGCTCCCGGCCTCGGCCAGAAGAGCTCCAGCACAGCGCCACTTTAACCAAAGTATTTATTTTGATCACCTTGGATTGCTGTTGTGAAAACTCACATCCTGGCAATTTGCTGCAGATTTACGTTTACTCTTTCCTGAATCATTACCCAGAGGAAAAAGGGGATTTAGCTGCTTTCATTGCCAGTTATTTTCTTGTACTGCAAACCCCGTCTGTCCGCCTGATGACAAACGCTGACGGGGAGACTTTTCATCCTGACCACTCAGAAATAGGTTCCATCCTCACTTTGTCACATCCCTCTCCACACCCATCAGCTGTCATATTTACAGCTGTTTCTTATTTTCATTCAGATCCACAGATGTCTTTTTCTTCCTTGTCTTGTTTGCTATCAGACCGAAATCTTTGCTTGCTTCTCTCTTTCACTAATTGCACTGTTTCTGTAACTCTTGTTTTGCATTTATGCTAAATTCTTTCTGTCTTTCTAATATTTGCTCTCACGCCACAATATTTTGTATTTGTTGCTGTATATTTTGTGAATATACTTTTAAAGCCTTGTTGTTAATTTGTACAGTACAAATAAAGTTTCCTTTCCCAGTCATACTCGCATATCTATCATGTTTCACCACGCTACAGCTGTGCTGTGATTTGCGGTGTCTGTATTAACTTCAGACTTCTCTTTGCCCTCGCCCTTTGTGCAGACGATGGCAAGTTTGCAGAGGCGGTGCGCGTGCTCCTGACCTGGCTGGAGCGAGGCGAAGTGAACCGCAGAAATGCCAACAACTTCTACTCCATGATCCAGTCGTCCAACAGCCACATCCGGCGGCTGATGGGCGAAAAAAGTCAGCACGAGAAGGAGATGGAGGAGGCCAAGGAAAAGTTCAAGACCGCTCTGGCTGGCATCTTGGCTCAATGTGAGTCTCGACCGCACAGACACACACACTACAGACATGTAGACGTACGGCGATAGATACATACTGTAAATATACTAGACTACGCCAAAGCAGCAACACTGCTCCTTGTTGTACTAACAGGAAGATCAGTCAAATCTTTTAGGTCTATTGTAAATTTCAGTGTGTCGGAATAAACACAACATTCAGATATTTAGTTGACAGCAGAGACAAAAACCCACAACAAAGGCTGGCGTGCCTAGACTACTGAAACCCACCGACAAGTAAGTACAACACTGTTCTCAGCCTCCCACGCAATATATGCATGCCCACACCCTGCCGCTGTGAAGGTTTTTGTGTGTAATGGCATCATGTAAGCTGTCTTGTGATGATTTCTTGAGAGGATGGCTCAAAGGTAAGTTTAATTTCTTTCCTAAGAGTGGGGATGTCCCGGTAGACCACCAGGCGTCCCCCGCCTGCGCTGTGTTTGAAACACCTTTTGAAATAAAAAAAAAAATACTCACGTTGTTGGTATTCATGGGAGAAGAGAGGACTGATGGTGTGGAATATTATTACGGTTGTCTTCAGATGAAAGTTGTAAGTAGACCCATACATTTGCTCCAAGGAGCTGAGTCTTGTACAGCCAACGCATGCTTTACGCATCCTGTGTTTGAAGAGCCAAAGGCAAAAATCCGGTGCTCAGACAGTACTCACCTCTGACCACCTCTGGCTCTGCAGCTGCGAGTTTGCACTGCAGCCTGCAGCGATTTCTTCTCCACACATCCCACAACATGCATGTTAAATTGAATGTAAACATCCTTGAAGACATTCTTCAGTTTGTGTGTCAGATTGTTTCTTAGGTAAATAGCACGCGCAGAGGACAAAGAGGTGGGTTTTCGCTCATTTGTAGCACACACACACACTCACACACACACCTGCTGCCCTTGCATTAGCCATACTTGATTATTCCAGCCCATACAAACACATTCCTATTCATGACTTTGCCTTCCATTTGGTGCGTTCAGATAACTCCGAGTGTCAGCCTCCTTCGGGGACGTTTTCCAAGTCCCATCGGAAAACAACCTTCCGTCACGACATATAAAGCTTGTGGACTTTCTAACCTGCCATCTATGCAAGTGTGTGTGTGATGGACTAAATCACCCAAAATACATTAAAAATGTTTGTATTTAATCTTTAGTGGTGTCTAGCCATCCATATCGTCCTCTTTGTTTTTTGTTTTGTTTTTTTTTTGTTGTGGCCAGGTTTTGAGATTTTGGCTTCTGAGGTTGTTGCTGCGGCCTCACTCCAGCAAAAGTGTAGAGTATTACATTTTTAGGAGCTCAAAAGCATTAATAGAAATACATTTCAAGGCGCCCAAAGCATCTTTGCTTTCCAGAGACAATGACCATTTTTCTAAAGATAATTGACAGACCGCTCTGTGAACAATTTCTATTTGAACTGCCTTTTACTATAGCGAAGCAACTGGAATATAAAAACGGTTTTCTAACATTCATATACTTGCATATGGGCTCAGAGGCCTGAAAGTCTGTCTGCATCCGTGCCTCTCCTCTTTGCCTTCTGCTATCGATCGGTTCCATCAAATTACAGGGTGCCGGGAAGATGCTATTGATCCCTGAACTGTTCTGTCTCCCTCCACTCCGCAAACACAGACACATACACTCTTAACTGGTGGTCTTATTGACTCCATCGTGTGTACATTAGGACCCCTGAAATACACAGGCCGCCCATACAGCTATCTATGACCACCCACATGTGAACAGATACACCGATTGAGGAATGACTGTTGATACAGTGCAGCGGGGATCAAATCTGAAGCTCCCGTCACCGAGCACGTCACGTGCAGGATCAGCGGAGACCCCGGGAGATAAAGGTGGTTCCTCCTCGGCTGCCCCCAATAAGACCATTTGACCCATCCGGCTCACTCCCGGCTTTAACTTCCATACCGTCACCGACTGTGTAGCTGCAGCTGTGCAAAAAGGCTTAAAGCTGCATTGAGGAGGATTTAGTGGCATCTGTTGGTAAGACGTAAACACCTCAACTCTCACCTTCCTCATCGGCATCAGAAACCGTTCCAGAAAGACCTGTTGAATCTGTCTTTGATACACGGCAGTTCCAGAGTAAAGAGGACGAACTTGTGTTAACCTGAAAGGCTCATCCTGACATGTAGAAAACATCAAGTGGTGAAAATAACCTCACGAAAATTGAATATTTCTGCTTATCTGCCTGATTTATCCACAATGGTGCTCTTTAAACGTGAAGAATGGAGCTTGCTTCCGTTAGTTTTCCCAAAAAGAAGGTTATCTGAGCCACAAAAAAAAAGTGAATCTGTACCTTTGTGTTATTTCAACAACTGGAGTGGTGTCCTTGAGAAAGCGTCTTCAGAATGTACCTCTGTGGCGAAGCTGCACCGTGGTCAACAAAGGCCCAGACGGAGTGGATTATTTTTGTCAGCTGGCAGTTGTTCGACAAAATTTCCTCCGTTAAACAATACGCCTGCAGCTACAATTCTGCACAGTGCCGAGTTATTGTCATGCCTTTTAAAGAGATTAAAAAAATAATTTTCTTCTTGCACATCCAGGTTCCGTAGAAATACTGTATAGAACTCACTCACCACAACGTGTCTCGAAAATGTTCAAACTTGTGTTACTTTGTGATGATACAAAGATACAGTCCACTCATGATGATCTAGCCTATATTTAAAAAGAAAAAAAAATGTTATATAACTTTACATCGTGGGTTTAATGAGGACGGTCACGTTAATTGAACATTAAAACATTTACAGTATTGTGACAGTTTTGATCAGCAAACTTATTTCTATGATCCTTTCTTGCAAAAAATAAATGTAGGTCATGTTTACATGTCTCCTTATTTTTAATGGCTTATTGATTCAGACGACTGGAAGCAGCAGAGGATTGACAGCTGCCATCTAGAGCTGCCGGATGATGTGAACACTTGCGAGTTTTTTTGCACACTAACAAATCTGGAGTTTCCATGGCCGAAGTTGGTCAGATAGAACTGTCTGTATAGACTGTTAAGACATTTTACGGGTAACGACTGACTGGCTGCCCCCGCCGTGGCTCCGCAGCCCTTCACAGGTCACAAGATCACAAAGCTTCACCCTTTGGGCCCCATGAACAGCTGTGCTACAACCAGTCTTCCCATTCATTCATTTTAATGTGAACCAAAGTTGATAGGCAGCCAACACTGCACTTTCTGCTGAAGAGCTACACTCTTCATGCGTCCAATTAAAGCCAGCACCACCAGGCCATCATGTTTGAACCCAGGCTTTCTTCTGCATGAACCAGGATGTCATGCATATTTTAGCGCTGCAGACGTGGAAGTGCACAGAGTGAATGTGTGATTTGTGGAAGGTTTTTTTTTTGCGCCTAAGAGCTTATCTGATCAGCCGTCTGTAAGACGATGCTGTGGTATCCGCCGGTAAGTAAAGACACACGCATGCACATACACATAAACACACACAGACATGCGCACAGATCTTTAACTCCCTAGTTGACTCCACTTTCTCAATCCTCTGCTCCTTCCCAACTGCCCTCTGTCTTTCTCTCTCTCTCTTTCTCTCTCCCTCTCTCTCTGTCTCTGGATGGTCTCTGGTCCTTCCCTGCATCCCGCCACAGTTGAACAGATTGTGTCTGTATTCCAAGCCGCTTCCAAACAAAAGGCATGGGACCATTTCTCCAAAGCTCAGCGCAAGAACCTGGACATGTGGCGCAAACAAGCAGAGGTTGGTACTCTTCAATTTCCTCCTGTTGTTCTCATAATTAATGGAAAATTAGGTTTTTAATCACACTTTGTTCTATACCTGTTTCATTGTAAAGCTTCTCCTTCGACTGATAGTTTAGACTGTCTTCCTACATTATGATCGGCTTTTTTTTTTCAAAGACAAAAAAAAAAAACAGAAAAGATAAATCACAATGAATTATTGGGCAAGTGCAGAGTCCTTGTTTTGTAAGTACTTTGAATGAAGCAAGGCTGCAGAACAGATGCCTGCTCACTCCAGCCAGTGTGAGATCCAGACACAGACTGAGGTCAAACCCCCCCCCCCCCCCCCCCCCCCCCCGCCCCGCTGCTCCTCCTCCTCCTCCTCCTCCCCACCTCCACTCTCTCCCTCCACCCCCCTCCCCACCACCACGCCCCCCGCTAAAGGGACTCAAGCTGCTGGGTGAGTGTGTTTCCATCTCTCAGGGTGTCCAGAACACAGGTAAATCTGTTCCAGCCTTTTTCCTCTGCACCTCTGAATTCGATGATGTCTTTAGTGAGTTATTAAAGTGGATCATCCTGGGTCCTGAAAGCATATTCATTTTCAAATCTAACCACATTTTGTCATCCGCGGTCCGCTCGCCATTTTCTCTCGCTGCCAAATGGAACATTAATTGGCATGATGATGGCTTGTATGTAATGGAGGGTCTGGAGTGTTGTGCAGCCCTGGGTTTAATGGACCTCATATGAGCATATGTGATTGGTAAGTTTCTTTGAACCCGAGTGCGAGAAGCCACAGATTTTCAGGAGTAATTTGGAGTCAAATTAAGACATGCTCACACAGTAATGGCAGAATCTCACACGGCAGAAGCAGCTATCACCTCGTATGAAACCTTCTTGGTAAAGGTAGGTGTTGCAATGCAGAGTTGTTGCTGTTGGCACTCAGATTTTCTGCAGAATTACATGACTAATCAAACCTCTCTTAGGAATACAGTCAGTATAGGGTTACTCACTTCTACAAATGATCCAACAAGTTTAAAAATTTATCATGAGTTTACTCCAGGCCTTTGGGATTTGTCCACCCTTTCACAGTCTTCCTTCATCGATTTGCTATATGCACACTACACCAGAGAGTACTGCACCACTTTAAATGCAAGTGGAAGCCACGGTTGTAGATGGACGCGCTCCTGCTAAACATGCCCCGATTCAAAGGCAAGAAACTGCTCCCAACCTGGTTTGTAGTTCTTTTCTCCTTCAGCTGGTTCAAACTGAAAACTGGTTGGGAGAATCGACTTTGTTGTTTAATAAGACACAGAGCAGTCTTTCCCTTTACTCATGTGTCAAAAAGCAAATATAAAGTAGTTTTAAAAACAAGTTGTTGGTTAAAATTCATTCAAACTGAGCTTCAAAAAAACTGTACCAGCCCCCATCATATGTTAAAAGAGAGAATAAAAACAGACATCGCTGCCAGTCGATCAGTTCATTCGGCGGTCCCCCTGACTGCCGGTGAGATCATGTCTAGTTATAGTCTTAATGCATATATGATCATTTCCTGACTGCATTTCCTCTGAACTCCACGACAGAACTGTTGGATCCTGGTCCTGGAGGCCACAGTCATTTTAATGAGTGGCTCATTATCAGGCGTTCTGCTGAGATTGACGACAATACTCACTCTTTCCAAGCACACGTTGAAGCGCAAACACTTAGAAAACCTGCAGAACTGTGTCCATAAACATCCACCATTCATTTTTTCTCCTCCCATCTCCATCAGCTCAAGTTGTTCTTTAAACATTCCTATTATGCCTGATCTGACCATGAATGCTGATTTTATCTGCATCAGTCAGAGTTGGCAGTTAATGAGTTATTGGAGAACAAACCAAAGTCACAGGAAAACGATGGGGCTAAATACATTTCAGTTTTAACGCTGGATTTCAAGATTCATTAAACCTCGACTAGATAGAATCATTTTAGAAACCTCATCCAAAATTGCAGACCTTGTACTCTGTGTGCTCATTAGGTGCCTTGCTTATACTTCCAAAAAATAAATTTAGAACCGGTGTGCAGCTGCATTTCCTTTTCTGTTCACTCATTAGAAATATTTTCATGTTTTCCTAGATGTTCAAAAAGTGTCCTTGCTGCCTCTGCTTTAAGCGTTTGTCAGTTGTTGCCGGGTTTTACGAGCGAGCTCAGTTCATCTGAGCTGCTGCCTCTGGTTAAATCACAGTTCAGAGATACTATATAAACCAGGAGTATGGTCTTAAAGTAACAAAAATAAATCCCTCATGGAGCAGCAGAGGTGGATGCCCAGACTCTGAATCAATATTGCTACAGAGATAATTATTTTACGTCACACAAATTCCCTTAAAAAAAAAAGAAGAAGAACGTAAACGTAGCAGCAGCAGGGCTGTGTTTACATCGATCATACAGATCTGCTTCAGAGGCTGCAGTGCTGGCAGCCACTGGTCAGTATAAACAGCATGGGTAAGTAAGTGCAGCTGTTTGGGGTTAGTTTGTCATCAAACACTTAGCTGGTTTTCACTCTCAGCCATGTTGTGTATTCAGTGTGATTCTGTGGCCCGGAGGTGGAACAAACAGCAGTGCCGCACTGCTGCTGCTCCCAGGCATATTCGGATAACAGTTGCCTCCCTCTATCTGTATTTTTATGTGGTGTGTGTGTGCGTGTGCGTGTATGTGTGTCCCAGATGGTTTATGTGTTGTGTGAGTACCTGTTTGACCTCTGCCATGAGCTCCGGCTGATAACGTCAGCCAGCAGATGGTTGTAAGTTTTACTTTCAGGCAGGTATTTACCTCCTGTAGTTTGGAAGAGTAGCTTCTGGCCTGTTAGTTTTCTTATTGATAAAAACATCCATGATATATACTTGTTTTCACACATTATGCCCCCGCTGTGTTTGAATATACAGTATATTCTGTATGCGTGATGGATATCATTGTATATTTATAACACCGACCTGGACGTTTTTGCTCTGTTTTGAATTTCATCTAATTCAACAGGTTGAAATCAATCTTGAGACTATTGTGAAACCTGCTTCTGGCCGACGGTGTCCAGATGGATGTAGTCATTACTGATGCTGTCTGTGAGGAGGAAATGAAACAGAAGAGGATTCATATTAAAAAGTTGTTGCTTGTGTTTTCAGATGTGCATGAAAAGCCAACAGTAAAGTCATACGAGGGTTCTGGTGTTATGAAATCGTATCTTGGTAGATTATGGAGCTTTGATTTTATGTATTTCTGCAATAATGCGCTGTTGCCTTTTCAGTGATACACAGAACTGTAAGATCTCTTTATCTGAGCAAAAACACGGCCTGATGCTTTGCCAGAGAAGGAGCTGAGCCTTCGCTCTGAGACCATCCGTTTCATCCTCGTTCATCTGCACTCCTCTGTTCTGTACTGATGTGTGAAAACTATTCCTCATGCTTCACATTAACTATGAAAGAGCTTACTTGACTGATGATGGCTGTCTTTCTAGTTCAGCACCTGCCTAAGCATGCATCACCGATGAGTTCTGACTCGCCCCGTTTGGCCCTGTGTCTTCCAGGAGATCCGAAACATGCACAACGAGCAGCTGATGGGCATCAGGCGAGAGGAGGAGATGGAGATGTCTGACGATGATATGGAGGACGCCCCCGACAGCAAGGACTCCGAAGACTCAGGTATACATATGCATGTGTGTATCTATGTATGTGCACTCCTGTTACCCTGACAGGATAAACAGCAGCTCCTGATCTCCTGAGGACGGACAGAGCGAGCGAGGCAGCTGTGCTCGATTGAAATGACAGTTTTGAGCTGCTGACTTTCTACACATAAACAAAAAAGAGCAAATATTCGAAATACATAAAAGACCCTGAATGGCACTCTGCCTGAAGCTCATGTCTGTAGAGGAACATTGACGTTAGTATTTCTAATGAGTGTAGACGTTGAAATGTGTTGAATCTGTCCACATCTGCTGACTGCCGCCTAATTTCAGGTTTGGGCACCACCGAAGTGCCATAATCTTCTGTTTTTCCTGCAGAGCAGTCCCTTTGTGTTTGCTGAAGCCACAAAAACTAACGGTGCCGCTAATCTCCCAACCCCCATAACAATACCCCAGAAGTCACAAGTAGCCACCGGGGCAACGTACAGAAGCATATGCGAGGTCGTGTCAGTGTCATCCTGTGTTTTCTGGCGCTTCTACATGTTGTTATTCTCCTCAAGCAGTCTTTCTTCTTGCTTTTAATCACTCTGATCTCTGCCATTCGCTAATATGACAGCATCTCTTATCAGGATGCAAATATATGTAAATGCGATCATCAGCTCAGCCCCTTCTTTTTTGCAACCTAGCTCCTTAGCTATCAGTAATTAGCATTGCTGTCAGAGACCCGTCATTCGCCTTGATGCTGCGGGATTGGCCGAGGCGACAGGTGTTAACGTGACACTTCTCGGCGTCTGTGTTAACAAGCGGAGTGTTACACTCTGTTTACTCACTAACCTATAAGCAAAGGGGCATGTTTACTCATCGACAAACTCGGCTGAAAACACCTGTGTTATGACTGCAGCCTCTTAAAAAGTGAATCGATGTGCCGCGGCTGACTCATCTACAGAGAATGGAAGGCGAACGAGGCGCGTGCGGCTCCACACCTGAAGGTGTGAGCGGGCCCGCACGCCGGCGGAGAGCCGCGGGTCGATAGCTGCCTGTTATGTAACCGAATGTGGCCGAGCGGTTGACATCTCCTCACACCAGCTGATGAGTCTCTCAAATCAATACAGTTCTCACCTCAAACCTTAATTTTGCTGGAAGAAACGTGCACTCAAAGTCAGCATGGACACACACACACACACACACACAGTCACTCACTCACCCAGCAAGAGTTCATTAACACTGCCAATGGTCCTCCATGATAGACTGCAGACAGCACTCATGAACACCCACACAAAACCTAACAAGACACGCTTTCATGCGCACACACACACACACACACTCTCTCTCTCTCTCTCTCTCTCAGACAGGACGGGGCTTATCTCCTCAGTCCAGTCAGTGTATTGCACTTTCCATAAGATCTGCTGCCCAAGGCTCGCAGGAAGAGAGCAGAACTGATAATGCAGCACGTCTCAGGAGCCGAGCAGGTCTGCTATAATAATAAGAAGAACTTTCTTGGTCGAGACTCTTTGCTGTCGGTCAGGTCAGATGTTCAGCGCACAGTGCTCTTGGGTAAAACATTTCAGCTTTCAGTCCATTAATATCCTGCAGGTTTTTGATGAGCAGATATGAAGCAAATACATTTTACAATCACATTGTAGTGTGAGCTTTGATGTGTGAGTGGTGTTATCAAGAGTTTTATATTAATACAATGCAGGGAAACATGTTTCAAGAGCAAATTTTGTATATATTTCCTCTGACCAAACGGCATGTCTCCACTAAAACAAAGCAGAATGCATCCGGTCACCTTGCATATTAATCATTTAAGGTCATGAAGACAAAAAAGCTTTGAGTCTTTTTTCTGATTTAACTGAACACAGAAGCTCAGGCTATATTATTCTCATGATTTTTATTTCTACATTCTTCTCTGGGGAATCCAAGTTTCTCTTTTTGACATTTTTATTGCTCCACCCAATGAATCCATCCGTCTATCCACACCTGCATCTGTCTGACGCACCAGCCTCCAGGGAATTTTTCTGATTTGTTCCACACGTTCGCCCTCACTCAAGGATGACACAATTAGCTTCATTAATAGCTTAATATATTTTATTACATTCCTGAATGGGTCCTGCGTAAATTAAATAATTCAGCATTAATTTAAAAATCGCGTGGATCGTTGAACTTCAGCTGGCTGTCGACGGCACTGTCAGTTTTCACACCGTGATCTTTGCACATTCCTTCCTTGGTGTGGAATTTGAATTCTCACTTGAAGTTAGGTGTGCACACACTGTAATGTTTCCCTCTTTCATCAAAAAAGCTGATATTTTGTGAGGAAGCCATCTTTCTTTCTTTTTTTTTTTTTCCTTTCATTTGGTAATTCAGCTGGGGCAATTTGCTGCCAGTCCACGTCAAAAGAAGTTTTTCTAACTGTGAGTCACAGAGCACAACGTAAAAAGTCAGAATATGTGAAAAGACTTTTCTTTTTTTTCTTTTCTTTTTTTTTTCCAGGGGCTTTAATGTCACCTGGTTCATGGATAAATACACAGCAGGTTTCTTACACACACTGGTGAAATGGGCAGAGATGTTTTTCCGAGTAGACATCTATTAACTGAATGTGTGCCATCTGGGGTTTTCGGGATGTAGAGACATGAAATTGGTCCGACTTTTTCACTCTTAAAATGGCCAAAAATTCACTTCTATTCGGTGCCGGTAACACAAGGATATTAAAAGCCGCTTGGTTATAAAAAAAAAAAAAAAAAAGCGTTGGGGTGATAAGCGACGACCCAGAGTTGCCATGATATTTATTCTTCTTCTTTTTTTTTTTTTTTTTTTTACATTTGCAGGTGTTTTACAAGCAGAAGCCTTAAAGGAGGAGAACGACTCGCTGCGCTGTCAGCTGGACGCCTACAGGAACGAGGTGGAGCTGCTCAAGCAGGAGCAGGGGAAGAACCAGCCGATGAGGAGCGAGGAGGACAGCACTCACTCTCAGCAGCTCAGCTTCCTGCAGCAGGCTCTGCAGGGCATGCAGAAGGTAACGCCGCTCATCGTACGTGCGCTCGCACGCAACCGTCGGGCGTGACCTTTCGGTCCTCATCTGTCCGACAATGAGTTTGATCTTCTTTGCGATGCCGCCCTGCATCGGGTTCTCCGCGCCGAACAAGGTCGTCCGGGTTAGACCAATGAATTTTCCATGCCAGATGAGAACCTCGCCCGTCATTTATTCATGACGCAGCACATAAAAAGAAAAGTAAGTGCTATCTGACAGCGGGCAGAAAAGTGCAGCTGCCTGGAGAAGCTGCGAGTCTCAGGTAAAAATAGATTTTTTGGGGGGTTTGCGCTGGTTACAGAGGAGTTGTTGGAACGAGTTCCACTCTAGATCGAAGAGTTGTGCGCAGTGAATCAAGCGGCATGCTGATACTTCTTGGAGCGAACCCAAGTCCATTAAAAACAATTTCAGATCATTTATTCAAGGAGAGGATAATGAAAAATATTGAATTTCTTTCTTTGGAAGTACGCCTTGAATCTTAGATGCTAAATTTGCTTCTTAAAAAAAAACATTCGATGTTTAATAAACCCATTTAAGCAACTTGTACAAAAATGTTTATTTATAATTACATACATTCATAAGATATAATTTGTTGGATTTTGTTTGAGAGAGACCAGAAAGTTCATGTCTCCATTGTTGCTCTTTGTGCCGAAACAAACGTCTCGCTTTGACGAAGGTGCAAACAGTCGATTTCTGAGTTGAAAACTGAGCTGAAAATCGAGAAGTTCTGTCAATACTCTATTATCTGTGGGGAATTGCCTGCGATTATATGTGAGTTTAAAATAAAGAAAAATAAATTTGGGATGAGATGTGAAGATACGCTGGAGAGTGAATGCAGAGACCGTCTCTTTCAAATCACACCAAAGAAATGTGGAGCTTTAATGAGAGTGTCTCTGTGTGGGGTTTGCATGTTCTCCCTGTGTGCGCCAGATGTTTTTTTTCTCTGTAAAAGCCACTTCCCTCCTTTGATTGTGAGAAACTCTGGAGCAGATCAAAAGCATGAAGGCTCCCGTCCAAACAACAGAGACTCCGAGATAACTTGGTCCGCTACCAAGCTAATCCCAGCGCAGCTTGATTGAAGTCTTTGCGCAGCACGAGCCACTGATATATATATATATATAAACCGACTGAACGCAGAGTTAGGCAGGCATCTGAACTGCCGACTCCTCGCTTAAAACCATTATCGGTGTTCGGATGAAGATAAGATCATGTTGCTGTTCTGACGACGATGCGTGTAATAAATGGTTCTGAGCTTCCAGCAGGTAGAAACACCATCCACAGCTACAGTTCAGACTCAACATGAAAAATACTAAGTAAATATAGAAGATTTAAGTAAAGTGTGATCATTTCCTTCATGTACGTCACAGCGTCCAGCGTTTATTTCTCTTCATGTCTTCGACGTTTCGTTGTTTTGATCCAGAAACAAGAAAAAGACTTTAAAAACAAAGACGTTCAGCATCAAAGCTGCTTTATTCTAGTCGTCAGGATTAATAAGAAAACGGCACCCAGATCATTTTATTTCAGCATCTGTAGCTCTTGACATGATGACAAAGCGTCTTCCAATTCTAGATTTTGGGACGTTGTCTTCTTAATTACTAAATCTTCAGACTACAGGATAACCAGTCATCACAGAGAGAGAACAGCAGAACCATTTACGTGTCTGAACGACTTCAGTTTAGCCGGTACGTACTAAAGAGGGACTAAATTGACTCATTCTGGCATTTGTCAAGTGTCCTCACTTAGGTAGCTGTCTCGGGTAATGGAAATTATGATCGATTCATGTTTAGGAGAAGAGAATCCATTAAGGCCCTGCTGTTCACTTCTGCTTGCAGAGAGTAATTACCTTTTCCAACTTACACCTCTCGTGGCGTGTTTGTGAAAAGATTAGGTGAATGGATTAAATGAACTGGAAGACAGTGAAATGGGATCCCTCTCCCCCTCGTACCGGGGTCCCCGTGTTGTATCATGCAGTGACTTAAATGATAAAATAAAATATGATCAGCATGTACTGGCAGCCTTTTTCTTCCTTTGGAAATTATAACCCGAGCAACAACACACACACACACAAAAACATTTATGGAGCCGTGCAGGCTTGAAATTCAGCCCAAACCATCTTTTAGGTGGCAAAATTACCCAGCAGGAAGTGAATCTTTTTATCTGTGTGTAGTAGACCACATGAATGGATTAATACCGGTGTCGGTGAACAAAGCTTCCTGTGCCGCTCAAAACGAGTGTGAAGCTCAAATTAGTTTTATTGCTTTAATGATGTTTCTGCATTGTGTAAAAGATGCGGCGCCGTGGTTAACACTCCTGCATACCTTCACCTGCAAAATGCAGTGAAACGTCCAAATTACTTCTATCGCTGTTGCATTGAGCATCTTTTTTTTTCCCAGACTCAGCCCGACAGCATGGCTTTGAGCGAGGGCGTTATCTTGTCAGCATCAGCGATATCTCAGCTCAGTTCTCAGTGTTGTGTCCACTACTTATTAAAAAATATATATTTTCAATGAAATGTTGACCATGTGCTGTGTGGTTTGGCCTGATGGAGACTTTTGCCGACCAGTTTTGGCCCACGGGCTTAATGTTTGGCACCCCTGATTTAAAAACACTTTTCAAAATTTAATAATGTAGTGATGCAGAAATTCTGTTGCTTTTCTTGGAAACTAAAACCTTTTTTTGCAGTTTTGCGCAGTTTGCTGGTTAAAAAAAAATAAGCATAGTTAATCGTATAATATTCACTGACTGAAGAACACTCTCTCAGTCATGGTGATAAACAATATTTTATTACATTATTTGCTTTATTCCATTCAGAATGGCCAAAAATGAATAAGTTATTGGCAGTTATTTCACTTTTGGCCATCACTATGTTACTCCTTCCCCTCCCACAGTCTAAAAACTTTAATAATGTGCTGCTAATTAGTCTTTCTGAATCGCGTGTCGGTCTGAAAGCGAGTGTCTCCGTGCTGGAACGGCGGCCTGTCCAGGCATCCTTCATCCATCGTCGCTTCATTTAACTCCAGTGAATCCCGGCTGGATGGAGCAGTGCTGACGGTGGACGGAATAAACTGTCATGAATACGAACAGCTGAAAACACAGACTGGAAATGTTTAACTCTGCATTTGTTCTGGGTTTTATCCAGGTTAAGATTACAACAGAAACCTTTCTCAAGTCACTGTTTGCTTTGTTGTTTTGAGGCTGAAGCTCCAAGTTCAGCAGCGTAGGGATTACACACTGAATATCAAGGAAACTAATGAGCGATTGTTCCTCTGCTTTCAGCTGCATTATGTTCGCGCCGTCTCGGTTATTTAGTTCGGACGAGCATTTTAGAGGCTTAATGTTTGCGCCTCTGTTTTCACAGCAACTGTTGAAAATGAGGGAAGAACTGAAGCAGCGGGAGGCCGAGCTGGAGAACAGTCTGGAGGACAAACAGCAGCTGAAGAGCCAGGTCCAGAACCTGAAGGAGAGCCTGCAGAACCTGCAGAACGCGCACAACATGCAGGTCAGTGAGACCTCCGGTTCTCCGAGCACAGGGAGTGCTGTGAGAGGCTGCGCAAGTTCATTTCTGGGTTGTTTTCTTTGTTTGGGCCCAAAACATTCTCTAATCTGCACTTTAATGAGGAAGAAATTAGTTCAAGATGTTCAAGACGATTCCACGCATGAGAGAAAGTGAACAAAGAAATCATCAATAAACAACAGTGCTGAGTGCGAACGCCGTAATCTGGAGTGTCGGGTCGAGAGGAGGACTCAGTAATTTGAACTACTTTAAACCCCTTTTCTGAGCTCATCAGAAAGACTAAAAATAGAGATTTAGGCTGCGTTTCCATAACATCTAAACTGCGGGGAAAGGCCCGACCGCAGAGACGATTTCCGACTTCAATCAGCGTTCTGGCGTCCTGTTTCTCATTTTCCTCCCCACAACTTTTTGATTCTTTTTGAGACACGCGATGCAATCAACTCCTTATTTTCTTATTTCTCAACGAAAAGTTATTATTGCAGCTTTGGAGTTGTAAGTGGTTCAGTAAAATGATCAATTATGAGTTCTTCTCGTTTATCTTTTATTGCTTCAGGATGAAAACTCGTCTAAACGCTCATTAAAAACATTTTTATCCAAGGCAAAATTGCCAGACACTTTATTAGTCTTTGCATTTGTTCGTCATTTTTTTTCCTTTTTTGGGTTTTGCTTAACCGTAAAGATCGTTCCCTGAATTTTATTTACCACACCAAAAAAGTTGGGGGTTTTTTTTAACCTCTTTTCATACAAAACTCTGAAAGATTGGATTTTATCAGAATGAACAACACGTGTGTTTTATTCGTATAGTTTCCTGCTTTGTTCATGTCGTGGAATCTGCTGGACCGCTCTGCATTTGGTCGAGGAAAGAGAGAAAACTGTAATCACAGCTTTTCACGGAGCCACTGAACTTACTTGGATTGGAGCGCATGTCCGCTGATGTGCCGTCGTAACATAAACACCAGGCCTGTGTTTGACATATGTGAAAGAGGTGGCATCTAAAGAGATAATCATGCACACTCACGTTCACACTTACAGGCGTTTTACACTCACTGATAATCCTCACACGCATTTTTTTTCCAGACTGAAACGGATGTCAAACTCCCTGCTTTCTCTGGCATGCCAGAGGAGGTGGCAGGTGAGAATATCTGCAGCGTGAGCAGAAATACTCAACCAGTTAGCTTTCGCAGTGTTTTTCGTACCTCGTGCAGATGCTGGAGATGTTTGTTGGGACGCAGGGGGGCCGGTGGGGGTGATCAAGGTGTAAATTTGGTGTTCATAAGTCTGCAAAATACAGCTAAAGTCAATATTGTGGAACTTCTTCAACTCACTGAACAAGGTCAACCGCAGTCAGATCGTCTGCCGGCGTGTTTTCAGCTCAAATTTTCTGCCTGAGAGACCGAAACGGCCCAGAAGATGCGCTCTCATTCCTGAACATTTTACCCTGTAAACCAGCAGCAGGTCTCAGTAGAACCGCCGCTAATCCAATCCACTGGTGCCGAGCCGAAGCCGATCTCTGCTGCTTTATTTATCAAACCCAACATCACCGCTATCAATGTTTAGCTGACTGAGTTTTCAACAAAACTCCCTTTAATATCGATTAATGCAAAGCCGCCCATCACCACACTATGGGTGGTTTTTCCGGCTTTGCCATGTTGTGTTCGCGTCTCCTAAAGTTCATTTTTCTTCAGGCTGGGAGAGGAATGGCTGTCGTTAAAACACGCCTCAGGTTAAATCACCTATTAGATTGGATAATGATATCAACTAAGAGCTCTGGAATCACGTTGGCAGGCGGCTCTCTGTGTCGTCTGCTCAGAAATCACAGCAGGTTTTCATACAACACACAGCTGAATCGCACGTTTCCCGACACATCACCTCAGAAAAATCCGCAGCGATGGAGTTGTCAATGGCGTCTTAATGGTGACAAGTTTGATTGGAAATGCATCCCCCTGGGAAAATATGCTAATTAAATTCCTGTGTATAGGCAAACATGAATCATGAGCGACAGCCTCATTAAAGGCAGAAAGAGAAATCAATTTTTGGGTGTGGGCCTCTCCGAAGATTAGCAGCCATTGTGGGGCGATTTGTGGCGTCGAGGAGATCTCTTCACGCCATCAGTTCTCCTCCACTGGTTCAATCACCGTCATTTCCGTCTCCCAGCTGTCACCGCGCTTTCCCCAACACAAGCCGGCGCAGGTCATCGAAGCTATCAACCCCCTGATTATTGTAATCACAACATCCTGGTGTGTTTGTTCGTACATGCTTTCAGTGCCGCCGTTAACTATAATCATCTTACTTAGATTGATTGATTTTTTGTTTTGTTTTTTTAAAGAGACAGTCGAGTGGGTGAAAGGGCTTTGATTACACAGCTCATTTTCAGTGGCATTCATCCGTTCACATGCCGTTGGTGCCGGAGTTGTCATGCAAGGTGCTCGCCCTCCGCTGGGAGCACTTTAAGATTCCGCGTCCCGCCCAAGGACGCATCGGCACAAGAGGACGAGAGGATGTGCCGCCATCCCTTGAGATGGGAAAACAGATGTCAATAAATACATCATTTACAACTCTGAAGAGCCCAAAACGAGCAGGAGTGAGGAAGAATCCCCAAAACCTGAAGCAGGTCGGGAAAGTGTCTCTCTTTCCCATTTAATTGGACATAAACTGTTGATTCTCAAAAAAATAAATAAACCTGTAATATGAGTTAAGCCTCAACGGTGAGGCATCGTAGACATTCGCATATTGCAGCGTTGTCTGAAGTCAGGTTAGGTGCCAGGTGCCAGTCAGTCAGGAGGAGGAAGAGCTGGAGAACTCGCACACTGGTAATACCCTGTGGGAACGCTGGCTGCATCAGAATCAGAAAGAGCAGCACTGCAGAGGAAATAACATCAGCGTTGCTCGAATGTTTGTCTTTTATCATCCTTATTATGTTGATGTTCACGAGGGGCTACCTCCCATTGATTATGTGTGATGGAAATGTCTTTATATTCACAAAAACAAGCAGTTACTGCAGAAAATGAAAACAGTCTCAACAAATTTTAGTGATTACCCTCTGATGCAAACTATAATGAAATGTCAAAAGAATAAAATAAAATAAAATCCTCCTATAGTTGTTGCATTATGCCTGTTTAAACACATTCAGCCTGACAGTATGGCTCTAAATTGTGGTTTTCTTCATCTCAGCTCAGGTCCCAGTGTTGTGTTCTGTTCATTACTCTGAAGAAATCAGGTAAATATTTAGCTTGATCACTTCCTGGACCGAATCGGAGTCTCTTGTGTTCTGATTTCAACCCACAGGCCTTATGTTTGACACCCCTGTCTTAAACCCTGTGCATGCACTTTGCAGATGGGGTTTGAAGACACACTTGTTATAACTGAAAGCACCTGCAAACCCATTTACACCATGCAGAAGTGATGGTGCAAAGCATCCTGCGTATCCTCCAGGACTTGCTGACAGCGTCTCAGCCGCGGTGCGAGAAACGCCACCGACACACAGGTCTGCTGCGGCAGAGCTCCCGTTCCTCCAGGCACACAAATGAGCGAATTCAGTGTCAGCTTGTCAAGATGAACCGAAAAGACAATCAAGGAAATGATGTGCCGTTCTTGATGTGTCCACTGGGTGTCACATGGTTTCAGCCAGAGGTCGTAATGCAGCGCTGACGCCTGAAGGCGAGGAGCAGATGGCATCAGGCATCCGGTTCACGGCATCAGGGAAACAGTGCCGCTCTCAAAGTCACACTGTTTGTGAACACAGGCTGCAGAAATCCTCCTTTCTGAGAAGACAAACAGTTCTGATCTCGGCCTTTTCAAATAGTTTTGAATAGATTTTGGAGAGAGTGTAGTTTGAAATCTTTGGAATTGTTAAAGGTTCTCGGTTGAACCCATTTCAGAACCTCTGTTGTTCACATTACATATCGTGTATCGTGTAAAACTGCTCTTTATACGAACCTGACCAAGATTCAGAGGGAGAGCCTTCAGACTCAAGCAGAAGAAAATAGCTGTCTGCAATATTTTGTTCTCTTCCTCTGTATAAGGTGTCACTTCAAGCAGCAGAGGACATTATATAACCGTTTTTCAAAAAGCGAAAGGTGTCAGTATACGTCAGTGGGAGGACTTCTCGAGCGGTCTAACACACCATCTGAGTGTCACTGCACCGCGCTTCGCTTCGCTCTGGCGGCGTAATGTATTCCAAACATGCCCACCTCAGAAATCTGACATTTCACACAACAACTGCTCCAGTGTGCACGAGTGTGAAAGTACACCGGTTTAGAGCTTCCTCCTCAGATTTCTCTGTCGCAGGCACACTTTTACCTGCAGATCACTTCATGAGGCTCGTTTTGAACACATAAACACTTGAAACTGCTCTTGAACGTAAATATCTTTGTTAAATCTACTGAGTGCCGCCTTAAGAACTGAAAAAAGCCTTGAAGCTGCAGTTCAACCTCCAGAGCTCCGTCCAGAATAGTGAAGGCCGAAAAAAGCCTCCAGCTCTCACTCCTGATTTTATTCCCCGATAAATTCTTCTAACAGTTAATCATTTATCACATTCGCGGATCGGATTTATGATCACAACGAATGTATTCCTGAAAAAAATAAATAAATGAAGACTCCGGCTGTTGCATATTTAATAGATGACGAGTTTGTGCTACTTTTGACTCAGAACGAGTTAATTTCATGTGTGAAGTTTGTTCAGATCAGCTCATTTTCTGGACATTAGGCTAAAAATAACCAGCTCCTGTTGTTTTTACGCCCCGTGCTGTGTGTGACCGTGTCCCCCTGTCTTATTATATCAGAGCCCGGCTTGTTTATGAGTGGCTTTTGCCTCGTGTGTTTCTAATGTGCCGCAGCTGGAGATGTCGGAGCAGGATGACAGAGGCAGCGAGGAGAGCGCTAATCAAACCAGCGTAAGTAGAAAAACCTTCTCACCCTTCTGTTTCACGTCTTTCTTTTCTTCTTCTTTATTGTCGTCTTTCCCTTGTTTCGTTCTCTGTCCTCGACAGTCCTTCCTAACTTCCCACAACGGCACGACAGATTATTAGAGGCCGGATCAGAACAATCCAGCTTTCATTTGTCACTGAATAAATCACAAGAGACACGGCTGGTCGGAGAAATGAAGGAGTCTTGAAGTCAGAGAGCCTTGCACATGTGCATATGTCCACACACCCACGTACTGACACACACTCTGCAGCCTGTTATGGAAAGATTAAAAACTAAAAAGTGCCATCAGGCATCCTCCACGGGAGCGAAAACAGCACACAGAATACGGCGTAGGACAAGAAACAGAGACAAAAACTCCTGTTTCTTTGGCTTTTTTTTTTTCCCTGCCACCTGTCACAGATCTGAAACAAACGGCTTGATCATCCGCCTGCTACGCCTCTCCCCCTCCTATTTGTTCACTTTAAACTTGTCTCCTTTTTAAGTCATTGTGTGTGTGACATGCATCCCTCTGTCAGGAACAGAGCTGCGGGCTGAATCCGTCCTCCCTCGCCTCATTATCCCCCTCCTCATTGCCTCCCCAGATTTGCATGGCGCCGGTGAAACTTTCTGATGTTTTCTTTCCACTTATTTTGGTTTGAGTGTCGCTTTTTGTCACAAACAATGAACCCAATTATATTTAAGTTTGTTTGCATGATCTCAGTCACTTTAGACAACAGTGCCAGTGACTGGTGGAGGATTCCCCTGTTGCTGCATTTTGGCCAAAACTTAAGGATTTAGTGTCAAACATGAGGCCCGTGGGCCAAAACCAGTCCGCAGTGGACTCAATAAGTTTAGTTTTTTCTTTCAGAAAGTGAAGTACGACGCAGCGAGCAGTCATCCAATCACACATATTCACGACTGAAGACTCCACGACTAAAAATATTACATATGAACTAAATTTCGACTCTCAGGCCACCACTCAAAAACACAGAGTGTCATGTTCTTGGAGTGAAAATGCTTTTTTTTCCCCTAAAGTGTGTTTCTGTGTGTGTGTAGGAAGCCACAGTATCGACAGTGGTCTCCTGCAGCCAGGAGAAAGAAGGTCCCACGGAGAAGAGCCCGTCGAGCCCGGTCCACTCCGAGAGGGAAGCGCTGCTCGTCGGTACGCTGACGCACACCAACATCACCAGGGACGTGTTCTCAGTCATGAGCTTTGGTTTGTTTTCAGCAACCTGTGGTTCAGCGGCGACACGTCTTTCTTCTGACTTACTCGGTTTTAGCGGACGATGCACTCAGAGAAGCTCAGACGTTGAGGAGCCGCTGAATTCCCTCTACGTTTTGTTTGGGATAGTTTAATTTGATTAGAGGGAGCTCTATTTGTGAGACACACGCCTCTTCAAACAGGCGTCCACGCTGCCGTCATTCCTCTCTCCTGGCTTCATTCAGCTCCCTCCATTCTCTAAGTCGAAGAATAGCTTTTTTTTGTGTGTGTGTGTGTGTGTGTGTATATATCTTTGTTGTCTCGGCGCGGTTGGTAATACAAATGGGAATAACAACGCCTGCTTTCAGGCCGTCTCCCCTCTGTATTCATGCCGCCGCTCTACTCCTGAACACACACACACACACACACACACACACACACACACACACACATACACACACACAAAGTGACAGAAGCATTTGTGTGAAGAGTGAGAACAGACAGCTTCAGAGTGAAGTTCAAACACGGCCCGCTTTCAAATGCATGCACACCTGACCGCTGGCCGCCTGGTCTGCTGAAAACAAGTGGGAGAGAGAGGCGAGCGTTTGAGCTGGAGGCCTCTGGTGGGCCGGACCGGACCTGCACCGGGGGATTGTGTCAGATCTGCTTGATCCAGACCTTTGCAGCATCTCGGATTGTTGTTGTTGTTGTTGTTGTTGTTGTTTTATTTTTGTCTGCATGATTGAGCACAGGTTAGTGTCGCAGACAGCGTGGTTATTGGTTGCCTCCACTGCTGCGTTTGATGGGTGAGTTTTGCAGACTCGATAGCTGGAAATCTCAAAGGAGGAAATGGGCTGTAAAATGAGGAGAGCAGCTGGAGTTTTCTTTGTTAATTTCTGAATATAAAAGTTGTCGTTTATCATCCCGTTATGTGAAAACGTGCAGTGATAATGAATCCTGGTGTGAGGCCTGTCTGACACCGGAACAAACCACACACACTTTCACACACACACACACACACACTGTGCGGGTGAAAGCAAATGTTGGGAAAGTGTGTTTCATTTAGTTGAGAGACAGCAAAAACATCGCTGAGTGCATTCATTCATATAAATCACTGTGAAATTTCCCAGGTTTTTTTTGTTTTTTATTTTATTTCCTGCATGCACCATTAGCCTCTCGGTCAGTCTTTTAATCTTTGTCGTCGGAGCAGCTCCACATTGGCACATTGTTTGGGTTTGGGCATCGATTGACCTCCTGCAGGTGACAAAAATGAAGTCTTGCAGGAGTTTTTTACCCTTAAAAGCCTCAAGCAATTGTGCTAGTCCTGCTCCATTGTTTGGAAAGCTTTGTGGCTTCAGCAGTGTGTGTGTGTGTCTGTGTGTGTGTGTGTACACAAACATATAGGTGGTTAGTAAGCAGAGGTGGAGGATTACGCCTCCCCTGGCCCTGGATCTGTGAGCTGATAGCAGATGGTGTGTTGGAGCTGGGAGAGAGTGTGTCTTTGATGAGAGACAAGAGCATCAAAGCTGTCATTAAATACTCCTTCTAATCTGGAGCCACAACATACAAGAGGCTCTTAACAGTAATGGGACTCAGGGAGAAGCCACTCCAGGCTTGTGTTACACCGAATCTTGGAGGAGTTGGAAGAACGGGCGTTGTCGAACATCCTCCTGCAGCCGCCCCGGCTCGGCGCTAACGCCGCTGTTTGTTCTCCTGCAGGGATCATTTCGACATTCCTGCACGTCCACCCGTTCGGAGCCAGCATCGAGTACATCTGCTCCTACCTGCAGCGCCTGGACACAAAGGTAACACACTCCCCGACTGTCCGGCTTTCTGTTTCGGGACTGATCACTCAAAATTACATCCACCTGTAAAGACAGCCCCACCCCCACTCCTCCACCCCTGGACTGTGCTGACTGGTTGTGCAGGTACAGCTCCTTCATGCCTTCACGGCTACTTCAGTGGTTTGAAATGAAGGGAAGCATTTTTGAAGAATTACTTTCACATTCTGACAAATATTTGCTTTCCTGCCAGCGGATAAATCGAAACAATGACAGCACCTGTGTGTGTGTCAATAACAAAAGCTCATGCAGCTGTCATTTAACTCAGTTCAGCCTGTAATTACAGGGAAGAGCCGGCCGGTCTTCTGGCAATAACACAATCTACCTCTTATCAACTCAAACAATCACTGCTTCACTGTTTCTGTTCCACCGTTTCACACGTGTGACGCTTCACAGCGTTTCTGGATCGTACTGATGGATTTTCTCGTGTGTCATGTGGTAATTGTTGAACTCGTTGAGTGACTGCAGCACATCTGGCAGACTCTGGAACAACCTTTATAATATCGGCTATTTCGCTGGTTTGTGCAGGCAAATAATTGGAATACAGTATCGTGAATAATTCATTGAAAACATTGGAATCTGGTCAGAAATTTCCTTTTTTTTTTTTATTCTCTTTCGCAACAAAGGCACACAAGTATCCGCCTATATATACAGTATCTGTGTGTGATGTTTAGTAGAGTTTTCCCTGTTTTTGAATATGACACGTGGTCATTCCTGACCAGGAGTGTTATTTCCCTGGATGCTGGAGCATATTAAAACTGGATGGTTCGTCCCGTCAGCGGAGGCCAAACAGCTCCTCAGTCTTCACACACCCTTCACTTCCACTCTGTCTGCTGGAGCGCAGCTATTTTATCTCCATCTTTGCGATGGCGGCATTTTTAGACCTATAATCGCTCTTCACTGCCACTTATATGAGGCTTTCAAAATGCCAGCTTTCAGTGTCACCTCCAAAAAGTAACACTGAGATTAATGGCCTCTCCTGCGCTCCACCCCGACCGGCGGACCTTCAGCAGCCGCCGCTGGCCGTCCTCTTAAAGTGACAGTTGCTGAACCAACAGAAGACTCATTAAACATCCCTGATGAAACCCTTGAAATTGTTTTTGTTATCTGAAGGGATTTAATTTGTCAGCCGAGGAAAACTTTGCGTCAAACGCAGCGTCCTCAAGGTTTCTCCGAGAAATGGCAAATCCCCGCAGCAACTTTTGGAGTTTGCTCATCTCCACCTTGACTCATTCTCGCACATACAAAGAGTGTGACGGTCTTCTCTGGTGCCTTTTGGGTCTCTCAGTCTGGTGTGTGTGTGTGTGCTTGTGTGTCTGTATGTGTGTGTGTGTGTGTGTGTGTTGCTGTGAGCGCGCACGCCCACACTTGTCTGTCTGTGTGCGTCTGCATTGTGCCTGTGCATCTGTTGTTCCCACACTCGGTCTCCGCTACACGCATCAAGCTGCCCACAGTTTTGTCAATATCACTGCCGAGACTCCCCCAACAACAGGCCCAAGCCGCTCCGCTTCTCTGGTGGACACACACACACACACACACACACACACACACATTTCCATTGTGTATCATGACACAACATTCCAGGCTCCGCTATGGACCTGAATGCACCCTGACATCGGCACAAGCCTCCACCGGGCTCCTCATTAATTCGCCGCTCTGCGGGTCGTCTGCCACGGCGCGAGCGCCGGCTCACGGCCGCGGCGCCTCGGGATTTCAGCCCGCCCGAGTGCTGCGTGCCAGATCACACTGAGTCAGGCCGCCGCGCACTACAAATGTACGTACGCCGTGACGGAGGTGTCGAGATGGCGAGGGGAGAGAACTTCCTTCGTCACGTCAGCAGAAATCCAGGTTTTGAAACAAACTTCTAATAATCTCTCGCATTCTATTTATTTTAATAGGCTGCAAGTGATTTCATATTCTCATTCTGTCATGGCCGGGCTGGAAAGTTCACGAAGAATCGTTGCAGTATTGATCTGTTACTTGCAACAAGGTGCACGTCTGAAAAAATTGTAATGTATGAAATATGAGTCTTTAAAATTAAAATCAAGTCTGTCTTGTGTACCGACTGAGAAGAGCTTTGTCGGTTGTGAAAGTATCAGATATGAAGATGTTTTTTGTATGTTTTCTCATCCTGTATTGAAAAGCCAGGTCTATAATTTAAAGAACTGGCTGGGCCACAGTCTGCCTCCATCTTTCAGGTTAAAGTTTAGCGACCTTCAGTTTGTTTGTTCCTTCAGTTGTAGTTATCACAGATTGCTAAAATATTTTTAACTGAAATCACAATTATTTGGTGAAAGAATTGAAATTAAACACACTTCTATTGAATATTTGAAAAACTGGCCCGTAAGAGGCTCCAAAGTCTAGAAGATCTGGTTAGAAATGTCATTTGTGTGTGGCGATGAGAATAATCCTCCAATATACCTCAGAAGCAACGAGAAAACTAACACTCTGATTGGGGGTTATTGATTGAATTGACATTATTTATCAAGGTCAAGGTCAAGGTTTATTTCTATAGCACATTAAAATACAGAAAACTCTGCCCAAAGTGCTGCACATGTTGATAACACCATTAAAAAAAAACAATAGGAAAAATACAAAAGTTTAAAAACAATAACTTACAAAAATGTCCAGCTCAGCTTGTGTTGAACGCCAGAGCAAATAAATGTGTTTTTAACAAAGACTTAAAACACTCGACAGATGAAGCAGAACGAATGTTCAGAGGGAGCTCATTCCAGAGTTTAGGTCCAGCGACCGCAAACGCCCTGTCACCTCTGGTTTTCAGTCTCGATTTATTTATATTAGAACTAGGCGGACATCTCCTTTTTCTGTGTCCGTGTATTTCAGTGACCTGACTGACTGATAAGCTTTACTTTTCTAAATTTCTGAAGAATGAGTCATCTAAACATTTTAAGGAGTTATGAGTTATTCTTTAATCAATAAGATTTAGAAAGTTTTTTTTTTTTTTTAAGTCTCTTTTCTGTGTTTCAGCACCAGATTGCAAAATGATGACTATTTATCTTGATACTATTTTGGGTAAGTGTTAATTATAAAAATGATATATATTTATTTTGGAGAGGAACGTGCGTCAGTAAGAAAAAACTTTGACGGCTTGTTCAAAGAATTATAATGAAGCAAGTTTATAATTTAAAAATATTGCAACTGGAAATTCAACTCATGAAAATTAGTTTAAGTCGAGATTTATTAAAAAAAGAAAGACACAATCTCATTAAAACATTGTTGTATGTCTTGATTGGCACGGCGAGTTCAGTGTCACATTAATGAATACCAATAAAGTAGAGGAGTGGTGTTAAATGTCCAGAGCTGCCTGGAGCCACTGCCTCGGAAGGCATCTGGAGGACGGATTGAACGACATCTGTAACATCTGGCCTCTGGGAAGAGAAGAGGTTTATCTCAGTGTAAAGGTGATCGTATTACCAGGACAGATCCTTGTGGAGCCCCATGAGACAGTGAGCTTTATGAGAGGATTTTTAAACCACTAAAACGGATTTTCAGGGTTATGAACAGTAATTTTCTGCCTGGATTTCCACGTTATTTTAAAAAAAAAAATGTCAAACTCCCCTTTGAGAATTGAGGTTTTAAGGAAGAAAAGAAACACCCGGCGAGTTTTTTTATTTTTTTTCTCCAGGACTCAACGAAAGGAATTCCACCTATTTTCACCGAG
Source organism: Salarias fasciatus (assembly GCF_902148845.1). Taxonomy (NCBI): domain Eukaryota; kingdom Metazoa; phylum Chordata; class Actinopteri; order Blenniiformes; family Blenniidae; genus Salarias; species Salarias fasciatus. Next base: position 20,029,927 of record NC_043746.1, on the reverse strand, counting down.
ATACAGACACAATATGCACATTCTTCAAGTACAGCTGGAGACGAGACAGCAAAAAGAAAAAAGTCCCTGGAGAAACAGTGCAGCACAGTCTTCATGACAACAGCTGAAATTCAGCCGGAGCAGCGCAGATAATCACACATCAGGAGACAACCACACAGTTAAACACGCCTTACTTCCCCCGCTGAAAGTTTCTCTGAACTTTACCCCAGTTGGACCTCTTTCTTCAATCAAACTGTTTTTTGACGTTCTGTAGCTTTGATTTCTGGCTTCGCTTGACGCTTCAAGCTTTCGTATTCGTCGTCAAAGCTTTGTGATGTTTTCAGATGTGTTTTAAGTGTTTGCGGTGTCGGTGTGTGTGTCCGCAGATCAACCCCTCGGAGGTGGAGGCCCTCCTCTCCCGGCTGCCCTGCACCTTCAGACAGGAGCTGACCGGCGTGGGAGCCAGTCTGGAGAAACGCTGGAACTTCTGCGGCTTTCAGGGCATCAAGAGCACATAGACGACGACGCCGCCGCCGCCACCAGCGGCGACACTTGTGAGGCGTGCAAGAGACGCGACAGACGCGCATGGTCAACGCAGAGACACGGTGGAAGATGCGAAAGGAACGACTTGAAAGGCCTCCGGCATCAAAGACTGCGAGCTGGACCTGGCTGAGCACGGACGCAGAGGACTCAGACCTGGAAGGAATATCTTAAAAGATCATTTCAGGGACTCTGTGTGGGTGGCGGGAACGTGAAACCGCAGCATCTCCATGGTTACGGGAAGGTTGACGCCAGGCCGCCATGATGAAGGCTTCATGAGCTTCACCTCTGTTTCTTTGTGCCTGGGAGCCTCAGGAGCGCCGGGTCCTGCAGTCACTGGATTATTCCCCACGGGGGTGGGGGGGAGGGGGGCGGCAGGCAAGGCCTCTGACTTTTTACACACACATCTGGCTCTGGGGCGTCAGAGTGGGCGGGGCTAAGCGGGGAGGTCGAACTCTTTGACCCTCCCTCCACTCTTCTTTTTGCTGTTTCTGGTTTGTACCATAGATCAAAAATGGATATATTTCTTCATTTTCTGTAAAGGCCGTCAACGGGTGCATAGAATCATTTGTTGTAATACACTGTAAATGCTTGGATGATATTTTTGATTATAAAAAGACGTTTGAATACATGGACGTGTTTGAGTGGGTATTGATGCACTTCAGGGTCGGCGAAGGCACGAGATGCTGTCTTCACGAGACGATCAACATTTATCAGACGCAGACATGCTACGAGCGTAAAGCGAAAAGTGTTTTTATGGGTTGGAGGTGAGGTTTTCATGAAAGAACTCCTTCAGATCAACACATATCAGGTTACTTCACCTCTGGAGGGGTTTGAGAGGAAAGACAGTCACAAACACAGCGATTCATAACAGTAAGTGATCTCCCATGGTCCCTCTCTGCCGCACTTCATTTGCTGTGAATCTCGGTCTGCTGGCAGAAACGAGCTGAGTGGTGCTGGAGTAAACGACGGGCGCCTTTACTGAGGGCCTTTCACGGTGCGACACTGAAACCTCCACCCATGCAGTCCTCTGGACACGGACGGACAGTTCCCACCCAAGAGATACGTGCCGACGATCGAAGCATCATATTTTCACAACCTGATATCTGGATGCAGATGTCACAACATTGTATAAACATTATACATCTTTTCCAATTTTCTCAAAGTGTATTAAAAAATAAAACAACCACATACAGACAATTTGGGTGAGTATTAAAAAAAAAAGAGACCAATTTGCTTCTGGAGACAGTATGTGCTTCACTGACTCCTTTCAGAAGTGAGACTGAAACACGGTTCATGGTTTTGGTTTTTTTGCCGCTTCTATTGACACACAGTAGTCTCGGATTGATCAACGCCGTATCGGTGTCCTCTGGTTTCAGCACATGAACCACCTGCTGAAGTTGGCTGTTTGTGTTCCTTCTTTCATCACGGGAACGTTCCTGGTGACCTTAAAAAAAAAAAATGAAAAAACGCTGAAGCGGTCCAGATTTAGCCCCATGCGTTCAGACTGATCTGTTCCCTTCAGTAAACTGGGATCTTGTGGGACCGGGTGGGATCGTTACATCAAACTGCACTGAGTTTAGCAGCAGGTGATTCAGGAGAGGTAAATCAGTATTGATTGGCGAGGGGGGCAGATGTTTGAATCCTCCACATCTGCAGTGATGACTTTAGCTGGCCAGAGTGAATCTGCAGGTTCACAAGTTGTTTGGTTCATTTGTCTATTTTCCACATTTTCTCCACATTCTCACAAAATCTAACATGTCTGGAGTGATTTTATGGGATTCTAAAGTCTTGATTTTTAGCAAACAGAATCTGCCAGCCCTGACTATCAGTCCTGAGACACACACACACACCTGTACTACACAAATGGCATCCTTCGAAGTTTGTGCCCATTCTTGCCCGAAGGGATGATTTTTTTATATATATATTTATTTATTTTTAACCTCTTCCAGGAACTGTAGGCTGAAGGCTGTTTTCAGTACCGTGCATTAGGGCATTTGTATCTTTCATAAGCCAATTAAGCCTGGCTGTCAGCCTGTCTAAAGGCACAGTGTATCCACACCACACTTAACCCAAAGCACACCTGAGGGACGGTGTTAATGATGTTTAATTGGCGAGGCGGTTTGCTGTGTATGGCTTCTTGCGTGCAGAAAGTGTTTGCGTGCGATACTTGCCCGGATCCATACATTCGGTGATTACACAACGCTGTGCAGAGGGGAGTTTACCTCTCCGCCTCTCCCTCCGGGGCTGCAGGTTCCTCCCAAAAGTTCAGTGGAGCATCCTTAATGCGCCTCTGCCGGGCTGTTTGGCGGCGAAGCTCTTTTCCCCCGTTGCTCCAGGATACAAAGGTTTCTCATTACGCCTGATTTGCTCTCATTCGCTTCCTCCTTCTTCTCCATTTTAAAAAATTAACGCACGTGCGCGTCTTCGCTTCCCAACCATCATACCTGAATTAGTAATTGGGAGTAAGTGTGTTTTGCCAACAAGCTCTACAGGGTTTCCCTTCCATATAGACACATGCATTATTAAGCGCCGCAATTTCACAAGAAAGAAGGTTTCATGGCTGAGGAGTGAATCTGTCATGGGAGTGGAATTGTTTGCATGTTAAATATAGGATGTAATCTGCATCCCACTTTAGTCTGTAGGCTTCTGTCAAGCATGATTATGAGAGAAAGGAGACGCCGGCGCTGTGATGTGGAGGCATTCTTCACATCACTTCAATTCAGCTCTGTTTACACACCATCGGATCACAGCAGGAGTCGTCCCAGGGCACCTTCAAATGTCATCCCAGGACCTTCCACACCCCGAGGAGCCCAATTTATCCAAGTCAGGCTCGCTCCAGGCTGGGTGAAAGCAGGTTTCATTCATCGCCTGATAACCTCATGTTGTCGGATCTGTGTTAACCTGTATAAACATGCAGAAACCGGCACAGCTCAGAAAACGCCTTCAGCTGTGAGGCCAGACGTCTCACCTGCTGGGATTTTAATGTCTAATCAAGGTTTCACAAGCAGATGTGGAAAAGTTACATGTGGTTTTTTTTTTGTTTGTTTGTTTGTTTTACCAGAGAAAACTCTGCATCCTTATGTTTTGGGTTTTTTGGGAGATTTTTTCAGAAAAAGTAAAACTTTTCAAGTCAAAATCCAATTCTGAAAGGATTGTTGTGCAGAAATACAAAGAGGTTTTTCAATTCTTATAAACACGGTTTTTTTTTTTTTTCTCACAAAGACAGATTGAACAATCATCACATGATGAAAATATTTTACCCTGTCATAAGATTAATCTGCATCTGTACCGTTGTACTGACGCAAACAGCTAATAGAGGCGTTTCACAACCACTTATGTTCATCAGAAACTATTTAGTCTCGTGTTGGCACATGAATGTTCAAATGCTGTGTTGACTTTTCTTGTTTGATTGAATTTGCTTCAAAACAGACAAACTGAAATGTGCACAATGATGCAAAAAAAGAAAACAACTTGATTCCTTTCAGAGTTAAACTGCAGGAGAACACCAGGTAACAGTGTACCTGGTAACTGAAGTTCAGCCTCGAACATGCATTATTTGTTCTATTCAAGCAGTCGGCGTTAGATGAAAACTATAAATCCAGCGTCTCTCTGTTGCACTGTGTGCAGATGTGCATCGCTGCACGACACCCCTGATGACTCCCTCAGTCCGGCCCCGCCTCCTCCTCCGCTCCCCTCCGCTAATGTGGAGCTTTTCTTTTTTCCTTTCAGGAGCTGCTTTCTGTCTTGAGTTTCCTCCCGGCCGAGCTGCCGTTCCCACGCACTGATAGACCGGAGGCGCTCGCAATCTCTCTCTCCTCCAGCCGCTGGTGTGTGAGCGTGCATGTGATTGCGCATCAGGTTCTTAAGCATCACACAAGGAGTTAAAACACAAACTAATTAAATCCACCGGCGGTCCCTGGTGAACGCCGCTCTCCCTGTTCACTGTTGTCTTCACACGGCTGTGACACAGCGAGGAGCCTCCTCATTAATTCAGTTCAAGGTGTGCGCGAGCAAAAAGATATTAGGAGATGTCCTTGGGCATCCGGCAACGTTGAACTAACTCCACGTCTGAATTTCAAATTTAAGGGCGTAATTGTCGTTCTGTGGGGATTTCTCGCCGCGATTTCCTAAATCCACTCATGCAAATTCACATCACGTTCAAGATGGGTATAATTGGGCATAAGGAGATAACCAGATTCTTTTGGGTGATATCATGATGCTCCTCACACCCTTAATTACCTTCTCCTCTCATGTTGCTTCCTGAAGGCATCCTCATCTACTTAATTATGATTATGGCCTCTCTGGAGTGGGCAGGTGAGAGGATGATGTCTGTGGTCCAAAATAAGATGAACAGGAAGGAGGATTTTCATGAGAGAGAGAGAGAGAGAGAGAGAGAGAGAGAGGAGGGTTTCACTTTACGCTTGTCCACTTTGTGGGTTGTGGAGCAGTTTAAGAGTCTGAACCCTTCTGAAGATAAATCACTAAATACATCCAGACAGATCAGTAGATGAAGCTTTAAAAAAAAAAAAAAAAACTTTGACATGAGGTTATGAGTCCACAGCTCCTCCTATTGAGCACAACAGTAACTGCATCTTTCATCCAGCAGGCCGGGTTGGGGCTGATCTGCACTGACAGCAGGTACTGTATACAGCCACGTGCCCCTGCTGGTTCCAGTCCTCATTAGTTCATGTATGAACACAAGCTCCTAAAACTTACTTTCCTTCCAGGGCGCCGGCGCCGGCGCTGCAGCTCATCTCCATGAACACTCGCCTGCAGGCACTCAGAGCAACATCCTAGGAACCAGAAGCAGTAGAAAATCAAATGAGGAATGCGAGTTTGCAAAGGGGAGGAATCGTGCTTTGAACTTCTCTGAGAGTTGAGTGCACTTTTAACCTGACTGAGCGTCAGAACGAGTCTCTGAGGCCGATCAGTCAATCAGGCAGCGGAGAAGTCATGCATGTCACTGTTCCTTCCTACACAGATCTCCACAGGAAGTGCTGAATGCCCAGAGGGTGTCTGCACGACACCCGGCCTGCCGAGACCCTACAGGTGAGAAAAAGAGTGCAGGAAATTAAGTTTCTCTGCTATTGAAGAAAGGAAAAAAAAAACTCATTGGATTCTTGAGTAAAGGGTGTTGCTGAGGAGCATTAAGTGGCGAGCGTGCCTCTTCGGTGAGGTCCAGCGGTGGTATTTCAGGCCCATTAGCTGGTGAAACTGTTGGAGCTGATCACCGTGTTTGATCTGAATGCCAGCCCAATGCGGCTCATGCCAGGTCAGTTAGGAGAGCAATAATGAGCGATGGCCGCTCACGCCGCTATGAATCCGCTGACCTTTACCAAAGAACAATTGCTTCACGCCGCCAACTGCAATTACCAGCACAGCGGACATTTGTTTGAGAAAAGTTTATTTTTAGAGTTGAGACGGGTTCGTGTCGGCACCATTCGAAGGATGGTCCCAGACCGCGAGTCTGTCTTCAAATGAGCATCTTCAGTAAATCGTCTGTGCACGTCTACCTGCGCTCCTCCGGACAGACTGGAGTCAGAATGTACCCTCCCTTCACTGAGCTCAAACTGACTCCAAGCCCCCATATCACCCTCAGCTGGGTAAAACGGCACAGGAGATGGATTAATGGATGGATAATTCTTTAACATGGGGTCGGGGAAGATGTGCTGCAGCATTTTGAACCAACTGTCAGCATGACAGGAAGTCCTGGCTGGCATCAGCGTGGAGAGGTGATACAGTAGTGAAGTGGAGATAAGATTAAAGCATGTAAAGCCTTTTCAAAATCATTAAAAGATTAAAAAGGAAAAAAAAAAAAGCTTTGACACTGGATAAAAGCCTCGGCTGAGGAACGTTTTAACATTTGATCACTGAGTTTATCCAGTTTGAAATCAGCCTCGTCCCGAGTCATGTGATATCAAACACCAAGACATTTACAGCCGATCCTTTAAGTGCTGAAAACTGCACAGTGCGGCCTTCACGGATCAGATTTGCTTTTCCAGCACGTCCAACAGATGCTTAATCAGATCCAGATCTGAGGAAGCCGGAGGCCGGATCGCCACCTTCAGCTGTTTTTCAAGTGGGCTCTTACAGACGCCGCAGCGACGCGGCGAGCTGCGATGCACCGTGCACGGCGTTCCTTTGCTTTTTCAAGGTTTTCAGCTCCTCCAGAGAATTAAACAATGACCCAGTTCGCTGCACCACCAGCGACCAAGCACTCCCAACCGCAGGAATATCACCCGGAACGTGTTGGGAGTTAACTGTGAGCATGAAAATGAACCAGGTCCACTGTAGTGACTGAAGCCACTATGTGCAGTAGTTATACGGTATAAATCACCCTTCATTTTAATGTTATGATATCAGAGATTTGAAGGAGTACTTAGTGTTTGAGCCTCCAGTAGGAGCCCAGACACACAGGCCCATGAAATATTGTCCTAATCTTGATTAGCGGCTATTAACAATGTGCAGTAATGCTAAAAATGATCATTGATCTGTTAATCCTTTGAAACTCTGCTGTTTTTAAATCAGTCACAAGCTTTGTTATTGTGCTCCAGTTTTGTGCTGAGGACGGAGCGATGGCTTCTGGAGGAGGGCGTCTGCAGGCGCTCTGGACCCGACACTGAGGGGTTGAATCTGATGAATGCTGAAGGTGCAGGGAAGCAGGTGAGCCGCGTCAAGGTGGCACTAACAATGACAGCCGAGAGCAGCTGAGAGAGAAACCATTTTGAATCCTGACAGCTACAGAATGACTTGTTACCAGATGTCATGCAGATATCAGGTTGAAGTGCCAGAAACCACCTGACGGAGTCAACTCAGGTAACGCCGTTGGAAAGGAGCGTATCTTTACCTCCAAGTACCTCGCTTATCTTTATGAGCTATTATGCAGCAAAAACCTGACAGGAGGTTCACACCAACACCTACTTGTGTTTTTCTTTCATTTCTTATGAATGCAAAATGTAAATCTCGGTCTCAGATGGAGATTAAACCATGCCTGCACCTCCAGTTCCAGAGGCCTCCACCCTGACAGCAGGCCCTACTGGTGTCTCTCCCATTTCTTCAAAGCAGATCCCAGCAGAAAATCCTCTCCAAGTGAAATCTTCTGCTCATTTTTCCCTGTTTTTGCGTGTTGAAGGAGCTCTGCGGCACTGCCGTGCGATTAGAATGTACAGTGGCTCGGGCCAGCAGTCTCTGTGTTGTGAAAATGAGTGTGAGACTCTCTTCTGTTCAGCCTAAAACTATTTGGTCATAAGCCGGCTGATCTCTCCATCGCGTTTGGAAGAGAGGGTCAAGCACCGCAAGGAAACAAAAACTCTGCCACTTTGCTTTCAGACCGCTCAAGTTTGAGAGTGTAAGGACGGCGTGGAGTGAATTTCTATCAGATTTCTTCGAAAATCCCCATCCTTCTTACATCCATTATTCACAGCGGTGTTTATATTGATATATGGCTCTGTTTTTTTTTTTCCAGACAGGATGTTTCTGAGCGGAATTCATCAGCGTTAGTGTCGGTCTGCACTAAATGTCTTTTGAACTACATATCAGCCATGGCTCTCTCTCAATGCGCGACTGACCTCTTGTTCCCACTGACTGGACGCTCAGCACCTGAAAGTATTGACAGAATTTTTTTTTTTTTTTTTTTGCAGCCGCAACCAACACGGGATGTAAAAACCTTCCAGCTACTGAAACACGGCTGTGGGTTAGTGCTGAGGGCAAGCTGTTTGTGCAGTTTTCTTTCAGTCTTCTTATTGAAAATGGTGCTGAAGCCGTGGATTTGATTGTTAGAGGACATTTTAACAGTCTTCACTAGTTCTGCTGATTTGTTTCTTTCACAACAATAATTTTTCACTTTATTTTAGGGAGACAAATCCCAGAATAACATTCTGAGGTCAGTGTGCAATCTCCTGCCTCAACTTGCTTTCCAACATCTGTAATTTGATTTTAATGTGCAAGGGTAGTTTACGTTGTGAAGGTTACCTTCGAAAGCAGAAGTGCTGGAATTGACTCAACCACGGTTTACATATGCAGAGACGAGATAAACAAAAGCAGAAAGAATCAACTTAAAATGAAATTAAACTGCACACTGTGGCACCGAACTCAATAAACAAGACAACTCATTTGGGGAAAGAGTTATGAGTCATTGACAAACAGAGATTTCTGTTCAGATGGCACACACTGACACAAGACGAGTCTGTTTCACACTGCGTTCCAAGTTCTTCTCTCAGTTTTTGTAAGTCCTCTCCAACACAATAATTCATTACGATTGTTGAGTTATGCATTCAGAGACGTGATTTCCTGCATGATTAATGCGATTGTCTCCATCTTGGCAATCATGTGAGGGGCTCTGCTGCCGCTTCCCGGCACAAAAGCCTCGCCACTTTTACACCGTCGCCATTATGTACAGAAATCCAGATTCCAGTAAACGCCAAGTAATCACAATGAGCAGCTCTGTCGGATTTATGAATATTAATGGGATTTGACAACCTTCCTCAAAGACATCAAATGTCTGTGTGTTGTATTTATCTGAAGAAACACTGAAGGCATCATTTGGGGGAGAACATACAGGCTGACACAGGCTAGAGTTCTGTGAGGAGTTTGCATGTTCTTCCCGTGCATGATTACCTTAAAATGCTCATGTATAAATGTGATTTTATGAAATTCTCTGTCTCTCAGTTTTTTGGGGAATCTTGCAACCCTGAGCTGAACTGAACTGACGTACTTTCTACAAACAAATGCATGTATTTCTGTCTGTGATTCGGAAACAGTGCAGCCAGGTCACTTTTCTACGCTCACTGTTTTGCACCTATATTGAAAAATTACAGAAAAAAGGCAGAGAAACTGATTTATCCTGGACAGGAGCCTCAGTAGGCCATAAATAGTGGAAATTTTCTCGCCTCCAGCGAAGTTCACAGAGTGGTGAGGCGCTGTGTGGAGATATTATGTGAGCTCCGAGTAAAGGTGATGGAAATATTCCAAATATAGCAGCGAAAAGGGAATATGTCAAGGACCGGAGACCATTTTGTGTAAATTTAGGTGTCTGCAGATTCAGACGAAGAAATCTTAAACGCCTTAAATTCGCCGCTTATAAAAACGTATGAAAGCCCATTTCGTAGTGCATGTCCTTCAAAAACAACATCACCATGAGAAAAGAGAGGCGCAGAGAGGACGGGCCGCGGCTCAGACCCGGCCACAGCCCGGCTGCTATCTCTCCGAGTCTCATGAGGTTGATAGCAAGGTCTCCGTTCACATCATCGATCGCAGAAGTTTCGCAAATTTCCCAGCTCAGTAAAGTGAGACTGCACGGACTCCTCTCTTCATTTCTTCCCGTAATGCTCTTTTCTGTCTGTCAGCCGTGCAGAGAAGGCCGCCTGCAAGGTTGCATCACTATATTAAGTCATACGGAGCACAACCGCTGCTGTAAAAATAGACGCAGGGCCCAAAAGCTGTCAAGACTCCCTTCGTGATGTTCTGACTACAAGATGTAACTTAATTAGTCTTGTGTCTCGCTTATCAGACCTCAAAATCCAATGAATCCTCTTGGTTTAAACCGCTTTGAACAAAAGGTGGTCTCGGGCGGCACGCATTCTCATTTTGTTTGCCCTGTTTAATATTTATTGATTTCAGCCGAGACTGGTTGAACACCCTGTAAGAGGCCTCATTAGTGCACAGGTTGTTGACAGGTGGGGATTCGGAGACAAATGAAAACCCATCAGGCTCTCCTGTTCAAAGTGGATGGTGCGTGTCTTGAGGAGGTATCTGGAGCTACGAGAGCGGCGTTAACAACAAAACGTTTAGACGTTCAATTCTGCTGTTTTGAAACAAATTCCCTGCAGTTTTACTGAACTTGAGGCTGACGAAACACTTTCTTCCTGCTTACCCGCACTGAGATCAAAGATCAGACAAGTTTTTTTACCTTAACTTGTTTTGCTAAAATTTAAATTTACTTCAAGAAACAACAACCATTTTTCAGTAACTTGCACAACACAATCAGACTCATAAGGATTGCGATATTGAGATTATAGGGTGACTTCATGTCCGATGCTGCAGCTTCGCAGATCCCATGAAACAAACTTCTGTTTACATTAAGAGTTAATTCTGACACTAATAAAAAAGAGAGAATAAAATTTTACGCCACAGTTTCTGCGTCAGTGTTTTGTCTGATAAACCAGTACATTATCTATCTGACACAATCGAAACATTTTATTTCTTCTAAACTTTTATACAACCAAAACCTACAAGATATTCGTGATAGGACTTTCCTTATGATATGAACAAATCAACGCCTCATTTAGAGGAGAGGTTTCACAGTGGATGAACTTTAACTCACACACCTGACGCATCGCTGCTGTTCTTTATCAGTACACAGGAGACTTTTCTTTATGGTTGCTGTAATTATAATCCAGGGGACAATAGCTTTTACAATAATTGGCCTCGTTCACCTTGAATCACACTGCATCTTGAGAGACTGAAGTGACCCTTCAGTGCCGTAATTTACTGTAAACTAACTGTGTGGAGACAGACGCTTGATCTCTTGCTTTCTCCGTGAAATCAAATGAAATTAGTGTTTAGTTTGCAAACTTCCTTCTACCTGACTGCAGTGCTGCCCGGGTCGTATTGCTGCTCTGGGTGGCTTTATGTCCGGCGCTGCACTCGGCAGAGGATTATAAATTTCTGTTGTTTGGCTTATTTGGCCCAAAGGAGTGAGTCTCACAGAGGCTGTTATTTGTAAAAAAGAAAAAAAAAAACAAAAAAAACAGCAGAGCTCATGGACTTATTTACATGGGGACAATGTTGCTGTGAAGAGGTAAATGGTGAAGCACTTGCAGCTGGGGGTTTTATGGGTTTTTATGAGTTTTTATCCATGCCAGCAGTACGACTCAATAATTACGTTTTGAGAACATCAAAGGATGTACAGAATGCCTCAGTGTTTGTTTCCTTCTGTTTATAGCAGTCATGTGAAATGTACAGCATGTACAGACCGTCCAGTCCAGCCCACAAGATGGAATTTGCCAGCTGTAAGAAATTATGACATTTACTGCTATATATTCATTTGACCACCAGGGGAGTACAGTTGTAAAGCTTGTTTTCTTCCCACTTTAGTGTGTGTTGACCTAATTCATGTAATCAGGGTTACACAGATGAGTCTGCATTTAAGATCATTTCTAGATTTTGAAAATTTGTTCCGGTGATGATATGAAGCACATCTTTGAGTTCCAGCTACATGTGGCCAAATGATGTATGCCTTTCAAGATGTAAATAGCGTAATAAAAATCCTCTGAGATCTGGAAGTGGTGAAGCGTTAAGACATAATGATGTTTAAATTTCACTTTTTCAAATTTCAGGTTTGTCATGTGTTGTAAAATGGATATTTCTTTAAATGTAAATCTCTTATTATCATATCATTACTTTATTATGCTAAAACAAAGAGAACTGGAGTTGTCTTTATTTGTATACTATACTATAATAATTATAATAAATTGTGCTGTTTGTGCCTTCTGAAGTAAAATGAGTTTGACACTCCTGGTTTATTGCATCGAAATTCTGAAGCATCGTATTTTAAAGAATGGACGTGCTGATGAAGATGTTCACTGGCGTGTTCACACCACATCATGAAAACTTTTTTTTCTCTCTTTTGCTCTGTTCTTTTAAAATTAAAGGAGTTAGCCGGGTTTTACTTTGTTGTGTGGGACTATGAGCTGCTATGAAAATAAAAAGCAAAGCAACACTGTTTGCTGCAAACACTTCCATGTGTGTTCCTCTGATGTTGATCACAAGAGCTGCAAATTGCTGTTTTTCCTTCTTGTTGTGTTGTCCTCTGATTAATTGCTTTCCATTTTTGTCTCACTGTTGTGCGACAAGTGAGAATAAAAAGGAATATTAATTGTCAATTCGAACAAAAAGGAGGAAATATTTAGACAATCAGAAATCATAAAAAAAAATATATCTTGTGGCATCAACATCATTTTGAACTCAAAGTTGATCTGATGACACTTTTCAAAATGTATAATAAATTATTACATTCTGACTAGAGCCTTGTCCTGCAGCAATTTAATGATGTTTTCCATGGATATCGAGACAAGCGTGAGCTAAATAAAGCACAGGACCACAGTGATCTTTGACATCTGAAACAGAGGCCAGCTTGTTCGACACACAGAGGGAAGTCAACTGTATGCATGTATGGAGAATCAATATTTGTAAATCAGTAATAGAAGGAATGCGGATCTCTGAAAATTCATCCACTAATAGGGGACATGAACTGGGATTAGACCGTGGTGAGACAGGTTATGGTCTGCTGTTTGCACGGAACTGGGAGGGTTACCAGTTACTAATTAACATTTCCCATTTTACAGCTCGCTCCATCCACTCCCGGGTTGCTTTATCATTGCAAAACAGAAAAGAGACAAACAAGCTTGTCATCTTTTATTTATTGTTGCACCACATTAATGTACATTTGCTGTACAGCTGCCATTGGCATGACTAACAGTTGTTTTAACCACTGATATATGGCTGAAATGGATAACTGGCAGACCCCCGCCCACCCACTCCAGAGAGGAGAGTTCTTGTTCAAAGGTTTCCAGGTTTAAATCTCACTGCTAACAGATTCCCTGAGAATGACCCTTGACCTCCAGCAGCTGTGGACCCACTGCTCTGCTGCAGTTCACGGCTTCCAGTATGTGGAATTAGGTACACTGTGATTAAAAGGGCTTGAATGCAGTAATTTCCCCAACGTGGCATATAAATTATTTGAAAAGGAATGTAATGTTTTGTGGACTACAGACTCTTGTCCAAAAATCATTGAAATATTGCTTTCACAGGGAATGGGCGAGGAAGTTCATTTAAACTAGATTTCAAGCAGGAATCAAATGTAATGTGTGTGTCAGATAACTGCAACTGATCCAGAACACTGCAGCCAGAACATGAAGAGGGTGGAGCACATTAAACCTGAGCTGCAGTCTCTGTATGTTAAAGAATCCACTTCAAAATCTCACTTCTTGAGGTCTTGAATATAACCTCTCAGATTTACTTGTAGATCATGAAACATCCAGACCCCTGTTGTCCTCAGGAAGAGTTTTCTCGGTGTTCTCAAAGTCAGAGGCAAACAAGGTGAAGCAGCTTTTAGTTCCTTGTGGAACAAACTTCATGAACACCTGAGGACTGCTGACAAACTCACTTGGTTTCCATAAGGACTTAAAACACTATTGTTTGATCAGGTTTACATTCAACAATAGATTCTTTTCTTTCTTTTTTTTTCTTACTTCTCTCATCTTAATGATTTATTTATACTTGTTTTCATGCCTTTTTAATTGCCTTGTTCCGGTGTATTTCCTGTATGTTATGGTAAAATACTGTGAATTGCCTTGTGTCTGAATAGTGCTAAGGAAAGTAATTGATTTGCTATGACAACAGTGACAAATGTCAAGCTTGTCCCTCATGGAGGGAAGACTGAGTGTTATAATCCATTCCTCTGATTAAAAGAAAACCACAACAACTTATTTATGTGTGGAGAAATTTCATTTCTTGAATTTCACATTGACTGCTGCCATGCTGAATGAAGTCAGACCATGACTTCATGTAGATGCATTTTCCTCTTTCCTCATGATAGAAGCATAAATCAATACAGTTAATTTTACTTATTATATAATGTCCTCTTTACCATGATTTACTTTGATGAAGCATGACATCATCACCTCTAAATCAAAACATTTAAAACTAAACCATGTATGTATTAAGAGCAAGCCTATTTTATGTAAAAGGTTGGTGGTTTTAATCTTTGGTAATGATGTACTTGAGATGATGCCACGCGCAGTGTAACGTGTTTATCCAGGCCCGGGGCTCATTAGTGCAGGCTGGACGGAGCCAGTCACAGCCAATCACATCCCGATGCAGACGGACGTCATCACCAATCGTGTACTCTCTTATCTCTGGCCCCGCCCCCTCTCGGAGTCTCCTCTTCCTTGTTATTGTCTCCGTCACCATGGTGACGGCTCGGCTCCGGCGCTGGTTGGCGGAGCCGCCGTGACGTCAGAACGGTGTCGGGAATTCCTCTCCCCGTCAGGACGCCGAGTGACGGCGGACCGGAGAGCTGCAGACACACGCGGGGAGGAAGCGGCACGTACTGTATACACGTGAGCTGTCCGGTTTGCCATGTTTCCTGTCCGGTCCTCCCTCTGCGCGCCGCCGCCGCTGCCGCCGCCGCATCCGGAGCAGGTTCAGGCTTGATATGAACATCATGTTCTTTTTCATCTCTTCTTCCTCATCATAAACACAACAGAGATCCGAACTACTGCCGAGGTGACCCGAACAAGGCCGAGGTGACCCGAACAAGGCCGACGTGAGTGTAAGTGCTGAAGTGATGCAAACTTAAACCATGGCACCTTTCAGTTAAAAATGATGGAACAATTAATTAACTGCACCATGATACAGAGGCAGGAAGTTACTATGAGTTATATCATTTCTCCATCCTATCATGTTGTAGATGTGCTGTGCTCCAGCCAATCAGAGTTTTTCGCTGCTTTCTGAGCTGATGATGATTTAAATCAGGTGTGCTGGAGCAGGTAGCTCCTCAAAGGCACACAGGGGCTTCACGCCACAACTGCTCCAGCACAGATTCATTTCTTTAAATTCTAAGTAATATCCGTGTGTGTCCTGCTTTTTCTCCATGCTTTGAATTGTATTTTTATTTATTTTTTTAGGATTTGTTATTGTTGTTGTTTTGTGGAAGTTTCGCAAAAAGGCTTAAAATGCATGCACACGCATCTAAAAAGTATAAATCACTGTTTACACAAAGTTTCTCATTTCTTGTATTGTTTTTCTTTTCACTTTTTGTTTTATCCTTCATTAGTTTTTTTTTTAATTACCTTGAGACCTTAATTAGCATCATAATTGAGTTTTTAAAAAATGCTGGAGTCAAAGCTGTTATGTTTTGAACGTAGAAAAAAACCCTGACGTTTTCACTGCAGTCTAACATTTTGAATTGCTCTTGTTGATGCTTGTGATGGGGGATAGGAGGTCCTTCACACACAATCTAAGAATGAAGACAAATTAAACTTTATAAATGCAAGTTGTTGAAAATTCTAAATTGTGATATACACCCCCCCCCCCCCCCCACCCCCCACCCTCCCCCCCAAAACTGGTGGATGCATGTGACAACCTATTTCTGCTAATATGGGTCAGTTTTGTGTGTGCTTTAGTGGTAATTATCAACTTTTGGTGTTCTACATTATTTGTTTTGGTTCTCTTAGGTCTTTGCCTGCTATCGGTTAGTACGTGGAGCTTGTTTTTCTGGTCTGCTCTACCCTTGAGCTATATGCTTTGTTTTCCTTGTCCCAACAGGTTGTTTCCATCACATGGAGCAGTAAGTTTGATGTATTGTATTTGAGCATATTCTGGTGTTCATGACTGCATAGACTGACTGCCAAGAATTGCAAACTTTCCCTAAAAGAGCGCTCCGAGTTCACAGCCATATGACAGACTTCACATCATATAAGCAGCGAGGGCTGCAGGAACCAGCACATGTTTTTCATCCTTTTTTTCCCCACTCCCAGAGTGTGCTCACATTTTTGTATTCTCTTTGACTCGGTTAACAGAAGTTGTTGTATCCGTTTGTGCTCTTGCTGGGTTATCTGTATTGAATCTCTTGAATGACCACAATCCCTTGACTATCAGCGGCCCGCACCAAGCCGGGCTGACCTTGTCACAGTGCTTTGCCATAGAAAGGGATCAGTGACAGTGTACGGACACACTCGCAGCTCAGATGTCTGCTCCCGAGCTCCTGGGGCTTCTGGCCGGTCGTCTTTAAATAGATAAGCACTTTAGTTGTATGCCTGAGAAGGGGCCGCGACCTACGAGCAAGGTGATTGCTCAAGTTTATCTGCGTCTCAGAGGGTGATTCAGCAAAACACCGGCCTTGTGTGTTTGTCCTTAAAGGAAGACGGAGCGGGCCGATTACTGCGTGTCATTCGTCCTTTTCCACACTGACAGGTTTGTCTTAAGTGTGAAACAAGTGAAAAAATCCACAGAATATATTATTTACCAATCAAGGCAGGAAAAGGTAAATTCATTATCAACAAGGACAGTAATTCCTTATTTTGCAGCCTCAATTTTTAGGCACTGTATCAAATGATATTGTTTACATGATCACATCCTGAAAGTCAGTTTGTTTTAGTTTGCCTCTCATGGTGTACTGGATGAGTTTTATCAGTTGCGTGCTATATCAGGCTGTTGTGCTGTTCTGTTCTCCAGAGGGTCTGCCATGTTCCCCGATGCCCTAGAAGCAGCAGGCCGGGTCGAAGGCCTGCCACTGTCTTCCCCACAACCGCTACCAGAGCTCTATGAAGAGGAAGCAGAGACTTCGCTGGAAAGAGGGCCCAAGAGACGAGGCCGCTACCGGCATAGCCTGCAGCTTTTAAAGCCCTTCAGGATAACACACAAGTAAGCAAACCTGTATAACTGTCTAAGTTTATTTGGCTATCCATTACAGGCCTTTATGCAGGCCTAAAGGACAAATTTCACCCTGTTTGTTGACAGATAACAGATTTAAGGACAGACTGTGTATATGTTGTGCCGTGTTTATTGGTTGATGAGTATGCAGGCTGTTCAGCTCTCAGCAGGAGGCCATGATAAGGGATGGGAACTTATCCAGCCTCAACACACAGCACCGCACTAGAACACTGACTGACTGATAACCAACCCTGAACTTTTTTTTTTTTTTTTTTCCCCACCGCTCTCTTAGATATCTGTGAAGTGTGTGTAAATTGCTGTCCAAACACTGCAGTCATGATTGACCTTGCATTGACTCTCCGCGAGCAAAGGCGCCGCTTATTTCTCGCCGACCTATGTGGCCATGTTCCCCAAACATAGCGCCTTTGTGTGTCTGTGTGTGTGTGTGTCTGCACGCCAGCAAATTTTCAACATGTCACCCATTTCCAACGTCTTTCACCCTATTCCAGGCATCAGCACCCAGTCGATAATGCTGGCCTCTTCTCATTTATGACTCTGCACTGGCTCTCCCCACTGGCACTGAAGGCCTACAAGGCGTCCAGCTTGTCTATCGATGATGTGTGGGGACTGTCTTGCCACGAAGCCTCGACAGTCAACTGCCAAAGGTGAGGTCACTTTGATTGCTGGCGAGATTTATCCAAAGAACGAGACCCGTACCGCTCGGGAAAATCATTTTCGACTCTGCAGCACGGTTATCTCAGGGGTCATTGAAATTCTGGAGGGAGAGAACACATGAAAAGCTGACGTTGAGCACGAATATCAAACACATGGCTTACGGGCCAAAAGTGGTCTGCAAGATGACCTTTCAAAGTGTAAAGATTACATTAGACATTAACTGTTTCTTGATGAAAGGAACTGCCGTTGCTAGTTTTTCCACTGGGAGTTGCACAGTTGGATTAGAGGTCGTAGCACAACACTAAGACTTGAAAATGAATAGCAGAAATTCTCGAGAGATCGTTGACGCTCCAGTGAAACCTAATTGGTAGCAAAATGGCATTAGCATCAAAGTGGTGCAACGAGGATGAGTTTGTAAAAACATGCACACTCAAAGCTGCAGCCACACCTTGTTCTGAGAAACAACATACCCCTGCTCAAATTCCTGTGAAGAGAAACACTTTTGCAAGTAGTTTTTCATATAATTTTCAAGTTGTCTCAGTTTTTTTTTTAAATTTCTGAAATTGTTTCTTTCAGGATTTCCTTGTCTATTTTGCACTCAAACTGGGAGAGAGCTTTGGATTTATGGGTTATATTACAGTACATTTTTAATTGTCTGGCCCAATTTGGATTGAGCCGGATTGAAAGTGGCCTCAGGGTTACATTATTTCAGGTTTTTTCTGAAATTTGACACCAAGCTTTGATCAGAATCTGAGGGAAACTGGTTAGCACTGGTGCCTGAGGGCAGAATAGCTCCTGGTTCAAACCTGATAAACAATGGAGCTCTTTGAATGGAGTTTGCACAATCTGGCAGACTGTGGTGAATTGGTGACTTTGATGTGAATGCGGGTGCTTCTGTGTCTTTGTTTACCCCGTGATGGGCTGATGATCCGTCTAGGATCCGCGTGACCTTTCACCAAGTTTTGCGTCAGTGGTTTTCACTTCCTTGTGACGGTTTTCTAGATAAAGTAGGTCTTGTTTATTAATAGATTGATGCAGTCATCTGCAAGTGATGCAGCTTTTTCTTTTTTTTTTTTTTTTTTAATTTTGAGTCCTTCAAAGCACAAGCACATGCACTGTAGGTCCTACTGAACCAAAACCTGAACAAGTGCATTTACACGCCGGGTCTATCGCCATCCCATCCCAGAGCAAACACAGCAACTGAACCTCACACTGACGGGCAATTTTAGAGCCATTAATTAACCTCAAAGACTCGTTTTTGGACTGTGTGAGCAAGTGCCCAAAGAAAAGCTGCACAGGGAAAGCATGCAGACTCCATGCAGACAAGGCCCCAAATCCCAACTGGACTTGCAGCATGTCTGCTGTGGTGTGAAAATGCAAACCAGCGCATGTTTATTGTCACCGAAAAACTATCATGACGGAACCAAAACAAACAGTGAAGCTGATTGTTCCAATAAGCATTCCCAGTGCGTCCAAACCTTGATGCAGCCCATTTCTCTGTGCCAGATCTCAATTGTTGCCAAAAAACTGTGAGCCAAACTGTTGCTACTATATTCCTTTTTCATGAGTGTTTTTGAAGTCGGTTCCATTTACTGTGCACTGCTGCTCTAAATACTCGGTACACCAAATTGCTTCCCAAAATTGACCTCTGGGCCTGTGGCTTTCTCTTCTGGATTGAGTTCATATTCATTAACAATTGAACTGCATCCATGCTTAAAACTCAAATCGAAAAAAGCAATTAATTACAGTTTTGAGACATTTATAAAGAAATCAATTTCAGAGGGAGTCGGTGTTCATCAAGAACGGACCAAAACAATTAATGGAAGTTCGCTTTTCTACTCACATTTGTTAACGTGAAGCAGATTTTTCCAACTTCATGTCGAGCACATTCAAGCTATCAACGTAATGACACTTAATGTTTTGCAGTTAGTAATAATCTTACAGTGGTCACTTTCAATTCATCTGCCGTGCTGACGTGTTTCTCTTGTGTGAAAACAAAATTGAGGTCTCAGTTTGTAGTATTAGATGAAATTCTGCATGTTTCTGTAATCCTGTGAAGTAAAAGTCATGTTTATTTAGGCACATGCATACGGAGCATGAGCCGCCAAGGATTAAAAGGTCGTGTTTTTTGTTTCAGGTGAAGCTTGTTGCTATCCGATGAACTGATTCACACCAAGTTTCTTCACTCTCGCAGTGGTGGATGAGATTGTCTTTCTTCTTCACACAAATATTGAGGGAGCGTGTTTCACGGGTCAAATGTCCGGGTGGAAAACGGAAAGTAAATACAACTCCACGATAGGCCTGCACAATATATCGTTTGAACATTGCCATCGCAATGTGCGCATGTGCAATAGTCACATTGCAGGATGTGCGATATTTTTATTATTATTATTATTATTTTTAACTTTTGTTTTGCTTCGTAAAAGCAGCAAGCTGCTCCATGCTCCGCACAGCCACTCTCTCCCTCCCTCCTGCTCAGCACTCACCGCCTCCCTCCCTCCTCCACAGCAGAGAGAGAGGGGGGGTTCGGGCTACACTCTGAACACAGGTGACATGCAGGAGGAAGCGACAGAGGATTTATTCCCCAAGAGAAGGCCAACATGTGAAATTTGGATATATTTCGGCTATAAAAAAAGACGATACGGAGCAAAACAACGTCCTCTGCCGACAGTGCCTCGTCGTGGTTGCCTCAACACGAGGTAATACGTCAAACCTGTTGGACCATTTGAAACGCCATCACAAGCTCCTGTATTTCCAGTGCAAAACCAAAGACCCCAGGTGAAACTTCATCTTCTCAAAAAACAATTCCAGAAGCCTTTGCCGGCATAACACCGTATGATAGGAACTCCAAACAGCATCGACAAATCACGGATGCAATAACTTTTTACCTAGCAAAAGACATGGTGCCATTGAACACCGTGGATCGTTAAAGAGGGATTTTAAAAAATGATCCGCATGCTCGACAAGCGGTATGAAGCACCACGTATTTCTCTCAAGTGGCCATCTCCCCAAATAGAGCTATTCAGGTCATCTGATGAAAATTCTTCTATTTTTAATATCGCAATATATATTGCAATATATCGCAAGCCCCCAAAAAATCGCAATGTCAGTTTTTTCCAATATCGTGCAGCCCTACTCCACGATTGATTCTCGAGGTTGATGGTGAGAGATTTCAGAGGGATACCGACGGGATCGGTGCACAGTGGGGGATTTCACATGTTTGTGCTGTACGTCGTCAGGCTTAATTAATGAACATCCTGTTTTACCTTTACCATTACGGGAACATTGTGCCTGGATGAGGGTGGGTGCTCAGAATAGCAGGGATTACAGATTACTGTGAGAGTTGCTGTCCGACTTGGGCGGTTATGTCATTAACTCCTTTGCCTGCCGCGTACAGTGTCTCCATCGTCCTTTTGACTGCAGACCTTGGCATCAACCTCGCTGTCGGCTCGCCTGGACGGAGCCAGGGAAATGCTTTGTAACGACAGACTAATTCTATGAATGAACTACAAAGCCCTGGGACAAGCTTGTTAGAGGACATTCAGGTTTTTTGCTGCTCTCTGAAAAGAAATCCAATCCTTTCTCAGTTACTCATGTGCTGTCACATCTCACTGCCATGACTCTGCAGCACAGAGCAGGGTGACTATTTGAGGAAGTTTACTCTTGTATCTGGTGACAACTGCGTAGGTTGTCAATGACTGGTTCTCTTTAAAGATTGTGGCTCGGAGCCTCGAGGTTTATTGCCACTGCCGCCGCTGCTGCTGCTTTGTGTGTGTGTGTTAAAGAGTACATAGAGGGGAGGCAGCAAAGCAGCAGAAAGCTATCGCACTGGCACGGGTGGGCGCCGGAGACAGGAGGGCTTTTTTTTTTTTTTTTTTTTTTCTTGTGTTTACATAGCAAGAACAGTTATGCAACTCCGATGCAAAGCAAAGATGATGGTGAGGAGGGGAACTGGAAATGCACCCTGGGAGAGTTGACACTTGTTGGTGCTCAGTGAGGTGCGAACCTTGAACGCAATGTCCCGGCCAGCTCGGTCTTGAAACATCAGCTTTGGCTGCCATCTGGCAAACTGAATCCACGGTTGTTAGAGTCATTTTAGTCCCATTTAGAGGCAAATAATCCTTCGGAGCCCACATCATTACCCTGGTGTGCTCATTTGCATTTCATATATATATATATATATTGTGACTATACGTCCATGCTCGCACTTCCCTTATAGTATCTTACAAGAAGCCTTAAAGTACTAGAAGTAAAGATAATTATGTTGATGAAATATCTAAGTGGGCTTGACTTTGCACTGTATTCATTTTGCGAATTGCGGTGAAGAAAAGTTCTGTTTTTCTGTGTTCTGTCAGCACATTGTTCACAGTCTGCTGCTTTTGCTCGCTGATGGACTCTAGCGACACTCTCTCTCACATCAGTCTAATTCACCATGACGCCAGTTGTGTCTTCGCAGGTTTTGGGCTGCAGTTAATTGCAATTGCTCAGATTCAACACCATTTGACTTGAAGTAGTAATTATCGAGCTTTGCGAGAGTCTCGTTGGTTTAATGCTCTGTCTATCTCTGATACGTTTTTAATAAAGTCGTTAGAGTGTAAATTACTCTCTGCAGCTGCTCAGCTGCTGCTTTATGGAGTCATTAGCCATGATACATTTGGCCAAGGAAGATATTTGCCCACTTCAATGGGAATTACACAGCAATAAACATGCGTGAGCGCCCCTTTAGCATGTTTGGTGGCAGCTATCTCAGTTATATTATGATATATTATTCTCGATTATATGTTGTGGGTCACCTTTGCCTTATCATCACTGAGCTGAAGTCAGTTTTTCTTATTTTTGACGGCCACAACTGATGGAATTTGATCACCTCCTCTGTTTTCATTCAGCCCAATGCTTAATTTGACAAACGATAATGAGTGAAATACTCTTTCACTTATGGCAATAATGCCCTTCTAATATACCTTTTACTTACAGGTGCACATGGCACGGCTTTCATTACTCATCTGCTGAGAACAACGATGTGTTTGACCCACCATTCATTCTCTATTGAATTATGTTAATTCAGTGTATTCAATTATCCATCTTCTTCCCTGCTTTATCCAACTATGGGCAAAATCAGTTTACACTATCGACAAGTCTTTTTCTCTCTGCCTCTCAATATTTCAGAGTTTGCACAAAGATCGGATCATTTAATTTACATTTATTCCATTTTGTGGCCTTTGTTGTTGATGCATGTATTGTGTTGGGTGGAATAATATTGTAATTGTTTGAAAGAGAATTTCCTTTAAAAGTTCTGAATTTGATCAGAAGTCCTGTTGTCTATCCAGAACAAAAACTAAACCTGGGATAATTTCTGCTTTTTTTACTTTTGCTTGTGTATCTCACTCTGCTAACGTGTCTTCCAGTTTTCTCCTTAATGAATCTGTTTAATGTTTTGCTATTCTAAAATGTCTCACTGAATTTCTTGCAGCCTCAATAGTCTGAATGTGTAACTTGGGTCACTGATAAAGCTAAATGTCAGGAAAAAAAATTATACTGATCCTAAAAATGTATTTCTGTATGTGGGTTTTTTTAAAGTGGGAAGATGAGTCTCCTTTCATATATCTTGACCCACACTGCACCAAGGCTCTCTCCTCACAGTTTTGCCTCAAGCCATAGTTTGGCTGAATTTCAGATTTCTTCATCTTTTCCAGGTTATATGACATTATCCTCTATTTTGGACTGGTCACCAGTACATGGCCGTGCAAACAAAGAGAAGCACACTTAGGAGCAGCAATTAACCTCAAATTGAGAGTTATCTCTCTGGAAAAACATAACTCTGCATGAAATGTTCTTAGTGTGAAGCAAAAATACTAGCTAAACTGTGCATTTATGCAGTTTATCCTTTGTTTTTGTGGCACCAGGCTCGAATACTTATGGCACGACGAGCTGAAAAGACACGGGCGAGAGGGGGCATCGCTGACGAGAGTGGTGTGGAGGTTCTGCCAGACCCGCATGCTGGTGGCCATCTTCTCCCTCCTCCTCACCATGGTGGCAGGCTTTGTCGGTCCTGTGAGTGCCGCCCAAATCCTTCTTAGCCTCTATGCTGTGCCGATTAGACTGCTGCGACATTAAAAGGGTGGTCGCCAGCTCCAAGTCTCAAGTCCATGTACTTGCTGAAAATCACTTCATCCCGTTTCACGCTGGTCCTCAAATTGAAAAGAAAACATCCTGATAGATAAAGGCCTCTTTAGCAAAACCCATATTAATGCAACAGATGACCTGGACTCTGCCCACTCACACTTTTGGTCAAGGCAAGCACGTCTGTTAAATAAAAAAAAAAATGCTTTAATATGAGTATCACAGAAGACAAATTAAGAATGTTTATAAATATTCCTAATGAGAACTCAATTACCTTCAATTGAAGGTTTATTCAACTCATACCTCCCTCTAGATGGTTTTTCTCGGTCTGTTGCACAGTTCCTTTTGCTCCTAGCTGTTCTCGATGGTGGCTCGTCATGCGTACACTGTGTGATCGCTACCAGCCGCAACTAATAGCATTAAGTGGATTTAGTTCATACACAATGACGCATGTGTTTAACATTCCAGTCGGTTTATCAGTTTTAAGTCTAATTTCACTAAACAGTTAATACATTTGCCAATTTCATGCCTGAGCCCAAAAGACCCTAAAAATACTTCTACTCCTATGACTGTTTTATTCTCTTCATACTTTATGCTCTTTACACTTTAATGTCTGATCTATCCCTCTAAAATGTACTCTTATCTCATTTCCTTCCTTCCTTTTTCTATTTGGTCTCAGCCCTGCTTATCTACATATGGCTTTTCTTCAATCTTACCCCCATCTTTTGAATCTTCTTGCTCTTTCATTTCCCTCTTCACTGCTGCTTTATCTCGCCGTTTTCTGCCTTTATTGTTTCATCTTACTTTTTCCCTTTCCTACTTGGTTTACTCTTCCCTCTGTTGCTCCCCAGGCTCTCCTGGTTCGAGCCCTGCTGGAGTACTCCCAGGGCGCGGAGTCCTGTGTGCCGTACGGCCTGCTGCTGGTCGTTGGGATCTTCCTCATGGAGCTGATGCGCTCCTGGTCTCTGGCACTAATGTGGGCCGTCAACTACCGCACGGCCGCACGCCTCCGCGGAGCCGTTCTGACTTTCGCCTTCAATAAGATCCTCCGCCTGCGCAGCACTAAAGACATCAGTCCGGGCGAGGTAGGTGGCACGACCCTGAAGGGGACTCCACTCCAAATGAACTAATTCATCCCTTGTTGCCGAGCTACATGCAAATGATTGAGACGGGTTTAATTTCGGCTCTTGCACCATTCTTGCTCAGATCTTCCCAAATCCCACCGCCTGAGGGAGGGGAGGCCGTCTAAGATTAGTCATTACACGGCTTAAGAGGAATCATTGTCCGACGAGTAAATGTGGGAATACAAGGACAAATGGTTTTTGTGAAATTACCTTTCAGAATCTCCGTGGTGGTATAACAGTGTTTTCAGTGGATGAGTTTATTGAGGGGTATTTTTAATTTGTTATGTAATTCACCGTTTCTCCCCAGCTGATCAACATCTGCTCCAGTGACGGCCAGAGGCTGTATGAGGCTGTGTCGGTGGGCTGCCTGCTGGCCGGCGGCCCCCTGGTGGGAATACTGGGTCTCTCTTACACCACGTACTTTCTGGGCCCGACCGCCCTGCTGGGATCAGCAGTCTTCATCTTCTTCTACCCCACCATGGTGAGACGTGACGGCCGGATCTGAAATACAAGATGTTCAAAAGTGTTTTTTAAGGTGGATTGAAATTCACAACCCAGTGATGGTTCATTCTTGTCTCATGTGCATTTTATTCCAAATCATGAGCCCGCAAGTATTAGTTGGAGTAGTTTGCACATTTGCTTTGAAGCTGGAATATCCCCGGTTCAGTCTGGTTCTTGTTGAGTTTGCATGTGTGCGCGCACCTCCCACACTTCAAAACACATGCATGAGATGAATCGGTGCAACCTGTTTTGGTTTGAATGTGTGTCTGGTTGTTTGTCCAGTGCCTTTGTCAAGTGCCAGCTGCAGTTCCCTCCAGCGAGTTGGTTAAAATAATAAAGGAGACTGATGTGTGTGTGTGTGTGTGTATGTATGTGTGTGTATATATACACACATAAATAACTTAATTGTATCAGTTGCTCTAATTTTTATAAAATATGTTGACTGCAGACATAAATTAGAGCTGACTCGGTGTTCTCCACTCGAGATTCTGAATTTGGTTAATGGGAAACACAGGCAGTTGCATTCTTTAAGTTAATTCAACTAGCTGGAAAAAAAAACTTTTTAAAAGCATCATAACTCTGTGGCTATCAATCTCCTGTCAACTTTGTAGCTGTTATTTTCCAATCACACTCAGCCTGAGCTGCAGCCTGACAGCTGGAGACCCCAGTATTGATGTGAGAGGCGTTTATCACTCTGGTCCCCCGGACAGGCCTGCAGCACAGCTAATGTGATTGTGTCTGCTTTCATTTCCTCCCCTGCCACTTATTTCTCGTCATCATTTCCCCTGTTCCTGTCTGGACAGATGCTCGCCTCGAGGCTGACGGCGTATTTCCGCAAGAAGTGCGTGGCGGTCACTGACCGGCGCGTGAGGCTGATGAACGAGATCCTGGGCTGCATAAAGTTCATCAAGATGTATTGTTGGGAAGATGCCTTTGCACAGAACATTCACAGTGAGTGGCCGCCTTGCGCCTTAATGACTCAGCGTTATATGCAGAGCTCATTTCCTGTTTGCGGTCGACATGGCATACTTTTCCAATGACTTTCGTGCCAGTTGACGCTCCTGTCAGGCTTTTTATTTCGCACACATTCCAATGAACGGCGGCTTCATTCCGGCGCCGTCGCAAAATAACAAGCAAATGGTCATTTTATCACCTGAA
Organism: Salarias fasciatus; assembly: GCF_902148845.1. Classification (NCBI taxonomy): domain Eukaryota; kingdom Metazoa; phylum Chordata; class Actinopteri; order Blenniiformes; family Blenniidae; genus Salarias; species Salarias fasciatus. The sequence continues at coordinate 20,003,393 of NC_043746.1, read as the reverse complement.
ATTAGACTCGTCCTCATTGTGGAGTGAGGAGATAACCCTGACCCAAAATCCATTTTCATTAGCTCGCGCTGTTCAAGCCATTCCCTGTGCCATCGTCTATAATCAAAGCCAATTTGAATCCCTGTGCTTCAAGGTTAATTTGCAGAGTGTTTTGGGGCCTTATGATACCTTGAACGACTGTCGAGGCTGTTCTACTTATCCATGAATTAGAGATGGCCTTTTCTCAAGAGGTCTGTGCTGTAGGTTGTGGATAAGGATATTTTTCCCCTTTTAATCATTCACCAAATTGGCCAGGTGGGACTCATTTTCGCCGCTGTCCTGTGATTACCTTTTGTAATGATAATTAATTGGCATTCAGTGTAATGGCTGATGAGCCCTAAGTGTTGCGTTGTCATTCACTTCAGTCACTATTGTTATTAAATAGAACAGCAGTGTTTTCACCCAGCAGGTGTAACTTGTCCTTTGTAAATCACGCAGAAAGAAGCAAGTCCCAGTGGGGAATAAAACGTAGAGGGAAGAGGGAAATCTCATACTTTGCACGCAGCGCTGCTGGGACTGAATTAAAGATGCGGAAGGTTTTTGTTCCAGTGTTTGCTCCCAGCGAAACCAAGTTAACAAAGCAGCGAGCGCATGCATTTGGAAGATACAAACATGGATGGAGGGGTCAGTGTTTGGGCATGAGGCTCGCGGCTTTATCAAGGTCCAGCAGGTTTCGACGCCCCTTTTCAAGCAGCAGGCACTTGTTCTTCCTCTTGTGCCTACTATTTCTGTCGACTTGCCCTGTTGGTTAGTGACTCTTACAGTGTTGTTGATTGAATGTTCACTGGAGGATCCTTTGGGAGTCACTCGACCATTTTTTTTATTTCCTTTCTGTCTCTCTCTCTCTCTCTCTCTCTCTCTCTCTCTGTGCCTGACTTTGATCGTCTTTTTCTCTCATCGCAGAGGTGCGAACAGAGGAGAGGAGGATACTAGAGAGAGCCGGGGTCGTCCAGAGTCTCACAGTTGGCGTGGCTCCCATTGTTGTGGTGATAGCCAGCGTGTGCACTTTCACCCTACATATGGCCTTGGGCTATGACCTTACTGCTGCAGAGGTATGAGTTTATATCAGTTCCTCCTTGCTTACTTCCATCTTGGATTGTACTTGTTTGTGGATTTTAATGCCCATTCACAGAAGTAACATTGCAGATCTTCTTCAGTATTTTAAAATATTAATGCACATAAGGGTGGAGGAGGAACGCTGAATAACTGTATGTCCCCATGTCTGCTCATCTCACTTCAGGCTTTCACTGTCGTTGCTGTCTTCAACTCCATGACCTTTGCCCTCAAAGTAACACCACTGGCTGTGAGGGCCCTGTCTGAAGGTGCTGTCGCAGTCAAAAGATTTCAGGTGAGAACGAGGACGAAAGATGCCCCCAATTTGTTTTGACACGCACCACCCCGCAACACTTGAAGCTGCTTGTCAAAAAGTTCTTCCATTAAAGCCTAACAAGCTAAAATAGGCTCTGATTAGGTCAAAAGATGAGCTTTTTTTTTTTTCTTATTTTAGAGATAAATGGGAAAAAAAAACCTTGTTTGCTCTGATGCTGAAAATGTATCTGCTCACACCACATTCTGACAGTTTTTGCACTCTGTTTCGAAACACACGGTAAAAGTCGCACATCTGTGTGAGGAGGTTTCACAGAGCCAGCTGGGGTTAAGTAATCATTTCTGCCAGGGAAGCACCAAAAGGCTGAAGGTACTCTGTGTGTTACACGTACACAGTTCGGACATTCTTCAGGACAAATTGTACTGTACCTCAAGTATAAGGCCAAGTAATCCACAAGGCACTGTGGATTACTGCAATAGATGCAGAGTGTATTTTCTCACATTTAAGCATTCTTTTAATATGCAGTGCAATTTATTTTAGACATGCATAAAAATGAACCTGGAGTAGAGGTACATGAGATTAAAACTCCCGAATATCACATCTCTCTGGACCTTTCAGAGGCTCATCATGATGGACGATAGAGAGGTGGTTTTAGTCAAAATGGAGGATCCCGACAACGCAGTGGAATTTCAGGATGCCACCCTCGCCTGGGAGAAGGCGCGTTCCGCAGCCACAAAGCCCAACCCGCCCGCCAAGAAGCGAGGAGGGATGAAGCGGGTGCTGCGCAGGGAGAAGCTCACCCTGTACATCTCCACCGAGGACAGCAAAGGCAGCAAGGAAGGCCCCAATGCACAGAGCCTCCTCACAAATATGGAGCAGGAGAGTCCACAAAGCACCATCTCCTCCACGCAGAGCATACGACCCCCGCTGCACAAGACCCTGCACCGCATTGATCTCCGTGTTAAGAGGGTAATGCCACAAACACCTGAGGAGATTAGGATAGTGTTGATTAAGCCTTGAGACAAAGCTTTACCTGTCCGGTGTAAATCCTGTAATGCTCCTGTTTCAACTCTTCCAGGGTTCGCTGGTTGGAATTTGTGGAGGTGTTGGGAGTGGGAAAAGTTCCCTTTTGTCGGCTCTCTTGGGACAGGTGGGATTCAGTAAAATCTTCATTTAGATGTTGATTGAAGGTGTTTTTTGTTTTTTTTCACGTTGCTCAGAGAAGAGTGACTGCTTCTCCACGCAGTGCCCACATTTTACACACAATGTTCTGATGTTGCTGCATCGCAGATGACGCTGTTGGAGGGGAACGTCGCTGTTTGTGGTGGTTTTGCATACGTTTCTCAACAAGCCTGGATCCTGAACGACTCACTGAAAGAGAACATCCTGTTTGGAAACAGTTATGACCCAAACAAGTAAGACTGGCTTTTCCATAGAAAATGCTCCCTAGCAGTGCCTATGTATCCCTAACCTTATTTGTTCCCACATCAGATACAGTGCTGTGCTGGATGCCTGCTGTCTCCTCCCAGATATCGCTGAGCTCCCATACGGAGACATGACCGAGGTATCTGTGGTTTCGTTTATCAAAAAAAAAAAAAGAAATGTCAGCTGCACAATCTCTGATTTCTCAAATGTCTTGCACGGCAGTTGTGGTTTATACAATGGCTTCAGTGTAAATCGACAGGAGCGCGGTGTAATGGAGCATGTATTTTTGTTTCCCCGGTTCAGATCGGGGAGAGGGGGACCAACCTGAGCGGAGGGCAGCGTCAGAGAGTCAGCATGGCGCGTGCACTTTACAGCGAGCGGCCCATCCTCCTCCTGGACGACCCTCTCAGTGCCGTGGATGCTTGTGTAGGCGCCCACGTCTTCAGTAAAGCCATAAAAGGGGCCGCAAAAGGCAAAACGGTGCTCTTTGTTACGCACCAGCTGCAGGTGAGCATATCCTGTGAATTTTTAACGAGGCATCTTTTTTTTTTTTGCCTCTTTTGCTGCTTTAATGACCCGTTATAAAAGTTTTAAAGTTGTAATGTCTAAGTGAAACATAAAATCTTTTTTTTTTCTTCTCCCCCCCCCTCAGTATCTGCCTCAGTGTGACGATGTTATTCTGATGAAGGACGGGCAGATTGCCGAGCACGGCACCCATGCACAGCTAATGTGTAAAGAGCGTGACTACGCCACCCTATTCAGCAGCATGCAACAGGAGGTAGGCCGGGGGCACACCAGGAACAAAGCCAGCTCTTTTGAATAAGGCAACTTTGCCCCCGCTACACAATAACATTCAACATTACAAGCTGAATAATTCATTAGTCCAGTAATGCAGCTCCAATTGCTGAGAAATGTTAATGCACACAAGGCCTTTCATTATTTATGCACACATTGATTTTCTGGTGAGCTGCTGAAGGCCGTGTCACCAATGTCTTGGTCTGAATGACTTTCAGCGTGCCGTTTCTGCCTCTGTGATTTGTGACTGTGTCACATGTTTACGCTCATACAACGCTCTGCTTTTTGTCTTTTCAGAATCTGGTTAAAGAGAACTTAAAAAACAAACAGGGCACTGGTGCAAAAAAGGCTGACAGCGCTGTTGAAGTTGCCAAGGTCGCACCGACGGCAGAGAGCAAGGGCGGGGGTAAAAGGCCCCGCGAGATTTCATGTGCTGCATAAAAAAATGGCTGCTAGATGCTTTTTTTTTTTCTGGAGTAAAGTTGATAAAGTGGCTTATTCTTGGCTGTTTTGCTTGCCTGTTGCTTTTTTGTTTAGAGCGACTCATGAAAGCCGAGGAAAAAGGCTCGGGTGCCGTCGCCTGGTCCGTGTACGGAGCCTACATCAGAGCGGCCGGAGGTCCGGCGGTCTTCCTCATCAACGTCTTCTTCTTCCTCTCCACCACAGGCAGCATAGCCTTCAGCAACTGGTGGCTGAGTCACTGGATCAGGCAGGGCAGCGGGGTGAGTCGGGCGACAGTCCTGCCTCGCCGTAACGGACGCCGCTCTTCCGTTCGCGTTTGGCTTCCAAAAGGAAAAAAACGGCTAACGTGCCTGGATGAGTTGTGGCAGGCGACTGAGCATTAATCTGAATGTGCCTGATTAAAAAAGTAACGGCACTTCGGTAAACTTAATTAAAAACAAGCACGAGCAGCGAGGAAACAGATGTGCAGCAAAGCGGGCGCTGGCTGCCGTTGAGGGATGTGCTCAGAATAGTAAACCGCGCCGGGCTGACTGATTTTCATGCACTTTCTCTCTGTAAGCCTAAGTGTGCTTTTCTCAATTTCATTAGAGACCAAACGGGGGGGAAATATCATTTTTTCTCTCTCTCTCTCTTTCAGTCTTTGTAATTTGTTGCTCCATCTGCCCTCAGAACACATCATTAATCTCGGTGAATGAAACGATGGCGAGTAACAGCATGAGGCTGAACCCTCACATCCAGTACTACTCCACTGTTTACGTCATTTCCATGGGAGCCGCTTTATTGCTGAAGACGGCGAGAGGGCTGGTGTTTGTCAAGGTAAGCCTCTTTTCCGACCGCGGAACTTGAAAGTGATAAAAAAAAAAAAAAAAAACCCTGATATATTATTTCCTTACAGTGAAGCACTGCTCCTCCTTAATTGCCTGCACTGTCATTTGTTCATGCTCTTGTGGTTACAGTGCAATAATTGAAATTGCCTGCAGGCCGAATCCATTTATCTGCCCGGTCCCTCGTCTCTTGACTGTGTGTGTCCTTCTGTCTGTCTGTGAGGGCAAAAGAGATGGAGACGCACAGAGGAAAGAGGGGATGTGTGCGTGTGTGTGTTATATATGTGTGCTCGTGCATGTCAGTGCCCCCTCTGGGCGTGCGTCTTCTCTTCAAGCTAACCCATCCTGACACCACACCGCAGAGGTTAGGTCCCCACGTTAATGCGTGCCACTTGAAATTGCTAATTTTTCAAAGATGGCTAATCTTTTTTTCTTTTTTTACCTCTAGCTGTGGTGCGATCTTTTCCTGGTGTTAAATATTCTGTTAATAGAATTAATTTGTTCTCTGCTGCCACATGTAATTTCTGTCCAATTGCTGAAATGTCTCCAGCGCACTGGGTCATGACCTTTATGTCAGCCTTCCAGAAACTCATTAGAAATGAAGATTTGACAGCCTGCCTCGTGCGAGTGAAACAAAACACAAAAAAAAGAAGTAGCGGCCCACCACTGTGCACATGCCTACCACCATATGGTGAAGTTGTGTTTGGCAGCGCTGCAGGCGACATATGAGTGCCACTGTATTTATCCGTTGTGGGTTTCTGTTGTTTGAGGCTGAGCAAATTGACAGACGACTTCCTTGCAGCTGTCTGTTTATCCGAGCCGTGATGGCTTCCATATGCCTCTTAAAGTTGTTTGTTTGCATGTGTCAGGTCTCATGATCAAACACAACATGTTGTTTGTGTTGACAGTGCACAGTGAAGGCCGCCTCAGCTCTCCACGACAAGCTGTTCCGCCGGCTCCTCTTCAGCCCCATGCACTTTTTCGATACGACACCTCTGGGTCGCATCCTGACCCGCTTCTCCAGGGACATGGATGAGGGTGAGGCTTGATTTGTCTTGACTGCGAACCGTTTCCCCCGGGAGAGCTCTCAGTCAGCGAAGTCACCCCGGTTGACAAGGTGTACTGCCAGCACAGTGTGATTTTGACAGAGTTTTTTTCCCCAGTGAGCGGCTCTCTGTTATCCACTTCGCCGGTGTCTTTGTTTGACATGTTGATTTTCTGTGTTATCTTTGTTTGTTTTTTCGGATGTGGATTTTATTTTTTTTTTCTTTCAAAGCTTACTTTTGGAAGCATCTTTAAGTGCTCTGCAGCGCTCCCACCTCTCCCGCTTTCCTTTGAGAAAACACACGTTCGGTGGGACAGCAGCAGCAGCAGCAGGGGGGAGAAAAAGTTTCTCCCACATCAGAATGCACAATGTGTCTGACATAGTTTATTCCTCCTCTGCTCAGTGGACGTCCGCCTGGCCATGCAAGCCGAAATGCTGCTGCAGAATTTGACCCTGGTGCTCTTCTGCTTGGGGATGGTGGGCATCGTCTTCCCCTGGTTCCTGATCTCGGTCTTGCCCTTGGGAATCTTCCTCTGCATTGTCAACCGCGTCTCCAGGTCAGAATTTCAGCACTCCTGTTGTTTTCGTGTCTGTTGCCGGACCGTCCGCTCTCAGGTGCAACACCACCACCCTGCGGCAGCCTCGGGGATGATGTGGCAACTTTTGCCTTCTCCACTGTGTCAAAACAGAATGGAAAATTGCTTTATAGAAGTATCTGTATGCCTTTATGACCAGAGGAGAGCCTTTTCTGCCATGATCAGTCAAATAATATTCACCTGGAGCAACAGTCAAACTACAACTTTATGTTTTGTTATAGATGAGAACGTTGAACATTGTAGATATGTCTTTTGTTTTTTTTTACTTTAATCATTTTTTTGTTTGGGATTTCAGCTGTGTCGTCTTTTCTCATTTTTATCGGTTTAAGCTGTTTTGGTTTAAGCAAATGTTTTGCTCAGCTTTTTTTTCCAAAATCTGTTTTAGGCCACTTTTCTGAGTAGTTTGAGGTGTTTTAGCTATTTTCACCGTTTTCTTATCTTTTTCTCAGGCAATTTCAGCTTTCTTCGCTGCTTTACCCTCTTTAGTCGTACATATCTAAACCATTTTAACACCTTCGTCCATTATGGCTTATTTTTTTCACAATTTTTTTTTTTTTTTTTTTTTTTACCATCGTCTAGCTATTTCAAGCCACTTTAGTTGATTTCAGGTCTTATGGCCCTTTTAGCCATTTGACTAGTGGGCCAGAACATAAGGCTGCCTTTCGAAAGACAGTCCAGTGTGTAGATAAAATGGATAGGGGTTTAATGTGTTTTGAAAGAGTTGGGGAGTGACCATAGAGGTGCTAAATGTGCTGCAGGTTTCAGACCACTGATCTGTAAAGAAAAAAAGCATGAACAAAATAATGTTATGAACTTAATTTATATCTATTTTGAGCCAATATACCACTCATCCTTTGGATGAAAAAAGCCACTCAAATGAAACTGAGGTTTTGTGTGGTGTGTGTGTGTGTGTGTGTGTGTGTGTGTGTTTGTGTTTTTTTTTTTTAATACCGGCTCAGTTGATCGTTTTCGAGACCCCTCCTCAATGTGCTGAAGTGTCATTGAGCAAACCGAGCCTCCCGTTGCAGGTTGAGCACTTCACATGACATTGTAGTGTGAGTGTGTTATGCATGTGTGACTGACAGCGTAGTGTGTTTTTACACAACTGAAAGGGTGAAAAATGTGCGATTTAAGTGAAATCCATTCACTGTGTTAATCCATTTATGTAATCATGCGGTCTCTGGAGTTGTTCTGGTTTCGGTGGTTAACAAGTACATTAAAAAATAAAAGAGGCTCTGAATATAATGTGGAGCTTCTGAAATGTGTGCTCTTTTTTATTTATTGCAATAAAATGTTTAATGCTTAGTTTGATTTAAAAAAGAAAAATCTTAAGTACCCATAAAAGGGCTGTAAGTACCCAAAGGACTACTTCCACTTTTGTTTTAGTAATACTTGTGTGCTGTATTTTTTTGTGTGACCACTTCCAATGCTCTTCTGCATTTTTTGCTAATATTTCATTCACCAGATTTTCCCGCTGAATGTTTATTCCACATTTAACAAGCAGGCGTTTCAGTGTTGCTGTCAGCTCAAAACTGCTTGTGACCTTAAATAGATTTCAGCTCGCATCAGTTCACAACATCACACATCTCATCACAGCCTATTAGGCTGAAGGTGATATTTTAAATGAGCTTTTCCGAACTCGGCTCCAGTCAGCGGTGTTTATTATGGAGTCTCTCCAGGCTGTGGCGAGAGGGAGCGGCAGGTAAACAACGGCGGAAGCAGTGCTGTGATAATCTTTTATCTGTGAGTGTGTGGAGTCTTATCGGCTTCTGATTTAATTCTTCACAGCTTCTGGTTTGTAGTAAACGTTGCGAGAGAACATTGGATGATCTGATGACTCTGCTTCAGTCATTATTTACGTGTTTTTCGCAGCAGTGGTGCAATAAAGGTGAATCCACCATGGGGAACAGCAGCAATCTGGTGTCTTGGGAAATAACCGCAGTATCTTATTTCGTCTGTATGCGGGATCAAGAACAATATGGCTTCCAGTGTCAGCACTGTCCTAATGTAAAGCATCAGATTCAAAAATTAGGGTTTGGTTTTGGAACATAAAGCAAATAGTGTTGTGTTTTTGTAGCAATTTGAGGCAGAGAGTTAAAACTCACATGACACTGCCTGCCCTTAGCGGGTTTTTTTATTTGATATGATCGGACACAAGTTTGTCTTGAAGAATCAATTGAACAAATTTAATCCATCTTCTAAGAGTGTTGATTTGTGCGTAATGCAAGTGGAAGTAATGCTGAAGTGTTTGATGTAAAGAAGCGGCTCAGGAGAAGCAGAAGAAAGACAGGAAGTGTTGGCAAAAGCCGGCCCCCTTCCAATGGATAAAACGCCACGTCTCACCAAGTCCCGACATTCGAGGATATGTATGGATGTTACATCCAGCTGGATCTCCCATTGAAATTACCCTCTTTTAAAGCAGTTTTTATTGAATTCTGAAATGAAACTGCCCAGGGCATAAACATGTTTGTCTGGATCACAGGCTCGGAGCGAGGAAGTGTCATGTTCTCTCCGTCTCTCTTGCCTCAGCCTTTATGAGAAAAACCAAATGATTCATGAGAGACTTGTAATTCCCATGCACTGTCCATTCTGCCTTTGCATCTAAAAGTAGAAAGACATCACACCTCCGTCAGTAAACCTCTCTGCCTCACACCGACCTGTGGACGCCGGGTTCGGCGTCTCTCTGGCTTGCGCGTGTGCGATTACGGCCGTCTGATTTTGTCGAGTGTCTCATCGTGGTGACGCGTGTAGCGTTTGATGTCTGTCACCTCATTACCTGTCAACCGCACAACCACGTTTCCCATCCTTCTCTGCTCTATGTGAGCGTGAAGATGTCATGATGTAATGTCTAAATTGCTTACTGGGCAGTGTGTGTGTCATTTGAAGATATTTAGTGAAGTAAACTGTAAATAAAATTTTTATTGAGCTCAGCAACACAGCTCATGTGACAAATAACTCTTCTCCCTCAACAAAAGTAAAAAAAATACTAATTCCCTTCAAAACAAGCAAGTCTCTATTTCCCTTTATACTTCGTTCTCAGTCAGTCAAGAGGTAAAATAAAATTCACACCTTTTCTTTAAGTCCAGAATCTCCACCTCAGTGGAGGTGGAGATTCCCTCCAGTGAGGGTACGTAACTGTTTGTTTGCCATCGTCCAGGGATCAACTTGACCCCCCGACCCTAGAGGTCTTCTTTAAAGCTGAATGATTGTAGTTTGTGTCTCAGAGAAGCAAATCATGGTTGAAATCTTTAAAATCAATTTGGCGCATTGCTTCTTGAACAACTTTATGTAAAAACGGCGCCCTTTGCATATGCCGTGGTTTGTTTGCTTGATTTTCAGATTTGGCTTCTTTTTTTTTTTTTCTGTGAAAGATTTGCTACCCTCGTGTCAAAGCTTCTTTTCACAGAACTCTGCAGCATTTTCATTCAAATGAGGCTGAAAGGAGACCTCAGAGTCCTGCAGCACTGCAGACTGATGAGGATTTCTAAAACACTTCAATTTCACAAAAGGAAATCACAATTTTAAGTGCAAAATTTCACTGGAGTTTCCATAAATACACTGGTTGACACAAATGGATAATTTTAGATCTATTAACACTCAAACTTGGAAAGAAAAAAATATATATGAATATTTAAATCTGTGATTAGCTCTTCCTGGCATTATTGAAACAGATTTGTGAAATTTAAAAAAATGTCACCTTGGTGCATGAGGTTCCAGAGGAGAATGAAGTCTGAGGAGTAAACTGAATGCACACACTGTGAGAGCAGACAAACTCTGCACACAAAGGCCTCTGAGCTCAAACTAGGGACATTTTTGCTTTGAAGTGGGAGTGCTAACCACTGCACACACCGAGCCTCAGTGCAGATGGTTTGATTGTTCTCAAAGTGTTTAAGTCACAAGGAGCTCTTTGAGAGAACTTTTCACAGGCTGTCTCTGACCGGAAAAAAGAAGAAATCTGAGTGTTTTGTTTGAATGAAAACATAGATGGGAAATGTGTTTTATGTTTGGCTTTCAGCCATGTGACTCATTTCTTTATGATCCTCTCATTTGCCTTTTTTCTGTTTGCTCTTCTTTCTTTAGTATCTGTTTGGCTTTTAATAAGTTGGTAATTCCTTTTTGCTTTTGTCATGATTGGACTGTTCTCACTCATAGACTCGTACAGGAATTTGCCACATCAATTTACATTAACAATAGTTTTTTAATACATGTTGAAAGTGAAATAAGGTCATAATAAAATGTCAAAAGTACAGATTTAAATGTTAGAATGTGACAAAAAAGTGAATTCTATTCAGTAAATATAGTGGTATGGAAAACTGATATTAGATACCCAATGCAAACATGAGAAAGTGACTTCTATAATTAATTATCAAAATAACAATACTGAAAGTGTCTTGGGGGTGAAGTGTACAAATGTACTGTTGTTCATTTCCAGGGTCCTGATTCGAGAGCTGAAGCGTCTGGAAAACATCAGCCAATCCCCGTTCACCTCTCACATCACCAGCAGTCTTCAGGGACTCTCCACCATCCACGCCTACGGCCGAGGGCCAGACTTCCTCCAAAGGTGAGTGGAATGGATTCCTACAGTGATAAATATCATTAAACTTTAGTTTCATATCATCCTTCCGAGTGGTTTTTTTGTTTGTTTGTTTTTTTCCCAGTTTACTAGCTCAGCAAGCAAATGTACCGCATACAGGGAAGGTATCCTCTCAGCAAGCGAGAGTGACAGAGCTCAGCTTGCTGTTTTTCTGGCTGAAATAGGTTTACAAAATCTGTGTTTTTTTTTTTTTTTTTTTTTTCTCCCCTCAGATATCAGGAATTACTGGACACCAACCAGGCCTCCAACTACCTCTTCAGTTGCGCGATGCGTTGGCTGGCTGTCCGCCTGGACCTCATCAGTATCTCTCTTATCACCGCCGTAGCACTGCTCATTGTCTTCATGCACAATCAGATACCTCCGGCTTATGCAGGCCTGGCATTATCGTATGCAGTGCAGGTTCGTAAACAAGCCCAGCAAACACCCCTGTGCAGTGACACTTTGAGACCCAGCCATTAAAAACAAGCCGGAAAATCAGTCGACACCAAAAAGAAAATGCTGCAAAGCAAAGTCATGTCTGTTTCGTTTATCTGCTGTTTGGACTGTCGCCTTCAAAAGAGAGAAATCTTTATTTATAAGCTACGAAATGTCGCGTTACTCAAATCTGTGAGTTCACTAAAGGCCCGCTTGCTGCTTTATAGCCACCAGCTTTTGTGACTAGAGTGAACGTGAAAGTAGTGGATATTATTCTGGGTAGTGTTGCTGAAACATCCACAACACTGACTGAGACACATTAACCTTCTGACTTCGTACTTGTGCTCCTGGTAAGAAGGTTTTTGAGGTGAACAGCAAGTTACAGACTCAAGTGGTTTTAAACAGTCCAGAGATTTGCTTGAAAATTATAATTATCTGCTAATTTATGCTGCACCTTTCACAGAGAAACCTGACAAAATGGTTCACTAATGGCTGTAATTAAATTAAAATAAACGCATACAAATATATTACCATATATACACACATTTTAAACAAGTTGGGAGAAGCCTTATTGTACAAGAACGTTATTTACACAGTGCCAGTGTACAGTGCAAATTTTATAATTATAATGTTTTGGGTTTATATTTGATTGTTTGAATTGATTATATCTTTAAATGTGAAAAAAAGAACTTATTTTATGACTTTTCCTCAACAGTTCCTGAGATATCAAAGCCAATTGCTTTTTTTTTTTTTTTGTTAGTCTGTTTTACAAACTGGGATGAATGTTGTTTACTTCGCAAATGTACCTTATAATCCAGAAAGATGCTCTTCTAAAAAATTTAACCTTTAAAGAAACAAAGCAGGGTCACTCTGATACCACTACCACACACACACACACACACACACACACACACACACACACACACACACACACACACACACACACGGTTCCCCATCAGGGAATGTTAGGTTTTCTCATTTATTAAATATCCACTGCTTTAGTACATCATCACCGTAGTCATGGTAACTATTCGATTAACAGAACAGTGAAGCAGCCCTGATTGGTGAATCTATTTATCAGGCTGTAAATGTTTAGCTTTTGCTGTTGAACCGCGTCGGGGGTCAGCATATGTAAATATTGAGCGTTTTACATTATTTGTAAGGGAATTGTTCGTCGTTAACATTTTAACCCTCGTTTCCTCTTTTCCTCTCACCTGCAGCTCACCGGGTTGTTTCAGTTTACGGTGCGGCTGCTCACAGAGACCGAAGCTCGCTTTACATCAGTGGAGAGGATCAATCATTACATAAAGGTAAGAGGACTGATCGGCGCAGTGAGGAGGGTGGATCAGGTGGCACTCGGGCTCATCGCACCTGGCCGCAGAGTCTCATCGCTCAATCAGGACACAAGAATTAACAGTAGTCGGCATGTTCATACGGGTGTGAGGTTTCATTAGTGCTTGTGCACATGTGATTGTGTGCTAGCTCCAGGAAATGGATAAAAAAAAAAAAATAACAGTGTGTGTCGTCTATACACACTTCAGAGCAAGTGGTGGGGCTCCTGTCACACAAGAGCCATCAAGGCACTAAGATAAAAACACAAATTCAACTTTTTTCCTTTTTCTTTTCAAGTGCTATGAAAAGCTCATAGAGAGCAAATCTCTACAAATCAGTCTGAGGCCTTGCACCTGCTCCCAGATGTAGAGATTAAAGCCCGATACCATTGCCTCTCCTTATCTCAGAGTCTGGGGAGTGAAGCACCTCGACAGAGTCCTGAGGGAAGCGCTCCTGCCCCCTCCTGGCCCCAGGAGGGTAAGATCACCTTCCAGGATGTGAAGATGTGTTACCGCGATGACCTGCCACTGGTGCTTAAGAGCCTGTCCTTCACCATTCACCCCGAGGAGACCATCGGAATTGTGGGCCGCACAGGATCAGGTACGACCGACCTTTTCCTCCTCGTCGGTCAGCAACGTTTCCAGCTGGTATCTCTGTTCCGAGACGTCCGCTTCCGTTAGCGCAGTAACTTCTCTGTATGCGTTTGCAGGAAAGTCCTCTCTGGGCGTTGCTTTGTTCAGACTCGTGGAGCTGACCGGAGGCTCCATCACCATTGACGGGATCAATATCGCACAGATTGGTCTGGATGACCTGCGGAGCAAGCTCGCCATCATTCCTCAAGAGCCTGTACTGTTCATCGGTACAGTCAGGTAGCCCTCAGATAATTACTTTTGCTCAATGCATTGTTTTGTCTTACATTTTACAAAAACACACTTTCGTCTAAATAGCATATTAGAGAAAATGCAGGAAAATACATCTGTTTGAACCTTTGACTACCTTTGTGCACATCCCTTTCAGCACTGCATGCTTTAAAGGGTTTTTTTCCTTTAAGTAACATCCAAGTAGGAGTAGTAAATTCTCAAAGAATAATAAGACACTCCATTCATTTTTCACTTGTATAATCAAAAAAAAAAGGTGAGTCAACAGAAAGAAGAAGGCACATTTTCTCCCCAGCTTTAACCCCTTGACCCCCACACCTGTTTGGCAGCTGGGTATTGGTTAAATAACCGCTGTCTCAGTGGCCCACAGCGCCCCGATAGAAATGGCTCCAACAAAACCCAGCCACTTAATGCAGCTGCTTTAATGGAAAATCCTTTTTAGCCGTGCAGCCAGGTGGTCACAACGAGCATCTGCTCGCTCATATGTCTGCGAGTGTTGTGCTGCCTCCCGCGTACAAATAGCTACTCCCACATGCTTCAGTCTGCCCGCACTTCTACCACGGCCTGCTTTTTTTGTTTAGTTTTTTTTTAAAGCAAAAATGAGCGGCATATTTCATATACCAGTCAGTGTCTGAGCTTCTGTTTGGACACGTGTCTTTGTTTTCGCCATTTGCCCGTAATTGGCTCTCGGATAATTTGGATGCGTGTGCATTATGTGCAGTGTTTGGGCCCAGCAGCAAACTGGTCGATGTCTTTCCGTAGGGAAATCGCAACGAAAACAAAACGTGCGTCATGTGGTTTGAAAATAAATCAGCCACTTTTGATGAATACGAGTGATTAAAATAAACAAGCAGTAGCATAATTTTTCTTGAAACGAGCTGTCAGTTGCTGTACGAGTGTCAATTATTTCAGCCTGAGGCAGGAATCGATTGCGATTACTGATAGTTTGGAGCTTATATTGCATGTCTTTCCCTAATATGGAGATCCATTAAGCACCATACTTGTGGTTTATGTTCTGAACAGAAGCAACTTGGACCCCTGGGATCACTACTCCGATGCTGAGATCTGGGAGGCTCTGGAGAAGACGCATATTAAAGAGATGGTGAGCAGTCGAACTGACTGATCAATAATGTTCCCATTTCACGTCATGTTGCTTGTCCTGATGCGTCTGCACGGCCTCTTTATTACTCCCCAGGTCAGCCAGCTGCCTCACTCACTCGTCTCAGAGGTGACGGAGAACGGCGAGAACTTCTCAGTGGGAGAACGGCAGCTCCTCTGCGTGGCCCGAGCCCTGCTGAGGAACAGCAAGGTGCTGATTGTGTAACTCTGCTGCTTTCACTGTTTTGAGTCTGACGACAACGGTGGTGATTCTGTCAGTTTATAAGATAAAACAAAGCGCCTCTGTGCAGCTACCTGCATGGGATACCACTGTCACCTAGTGGTGTGTAACTTAACTGCAGTCCATGAACTGATCAATCATCAGCTGAATTAGTTTTTTCTTTGATTTTGGTAATCGTTTTATAATTGTACATGATGCAAACTCTAAGGTCAGACATGTTTTGTTACAATATTTTTTGATGCTGTAATGGCCTAATTTTTTTTCCTTCCTCCTTCAGGTCCTCATGCTGGATGAGGCGACAGCAGCCATCGACACAGAGACGGATCGCCTCATCCAGGAGACCATCCGCAGTGCGTTTGGCAGCTGCACCACTCTCATCATCGCCCATCGTCTCAACACTGTAATGAGCTGCAGCAGGGTCATGGTCCTGGACAACGGCCAGGTGAGTGTGTGTGTGTGTGTGTGTGTGTGTTTGTGTGTGTAAATACAACATGACTGAACACACAGTTCGGGTCTGTTGGTTCAGACCCATTTGCAAGATGAAACACCCCTAATTCACTACGTGAACTGGTCCCTCCGAGGTGATTAATGGGATAAGACAGCCCGCATCTTACCTGAGTGGTTTCAGAGCCGGCTTTTGATGCAGACAGAGAGCATGAAGTGCCGACGAGTGATTACCACTTTCAGTGGCAGCTCTTAACCCTGTTAATAAGATGAGTTCACCTCTCCATCTGAGGATTCATCAGTGCACCAAATATACTGTGGGGGGCGAAAAGTGTTGGACGCATCAGAATAGACGGGATTCAAGGTGTGAATTCACCCCATAATTTATTGCCACTGTGATCCCACCAGTGTCCTCACAGGCCATTTTGCAATAGCTCTCGTGTGAAAAAGGAGTTTCCACTGCAGCAATAATGAAGCTGAAATCCTTTGTTCTTATCAGACTGTCCTTTAAGGTCCATTACTCCTTGTAGGTTGCATAAAATATCACGTGTAAAGGGTTACCATCAGCGTTTGGTTTTATTTTTCAATTTGCTGCATGTTATTAGTGGATTCCACCGACGCCGATATGGTGAAAAACTGCACATTTTATTTGAGCCGTGCTGACTGCTGCCTGCAAATACCAGAAGTGATCAGCACGGGATAGAGAAGCTGGTGCCATTCAAAGTGTAACAAGGCTGTCTGAGGACAATATTTTCCAGATATTAAAATGCTTTTCATGCACAGCCACTGGGAAATAACTTAGGTTGCAATATTCTCTGAGATAATATGCCCAGACTTTATATGCCGGTTCACATTTTCTTGTTTTTATCCCTTTTCATTATCACAGATTGTGGAGTTTGACAGTCCCGCCGCCTTGTTGGCAGATGAAAACTCAAGATTCAGAGCCATGATCGAAGCGTCAGAAAACCAAAGCAGATAGGAGAGCGCACCAGAGCTGAACTCTGGACGTGATCCCACAGCGCACAAAGTCGAACGTGCAATTACGCGTCACCGTGGCGAGTTGAGAAATATAGCGACGTCTCCGTGTCACAGCGTCCGTTTATTTCCACACCAAAGACAAAGGAGCCACATTTCTGAGCAACACATGAGCAGCAGTATGCAAAGGAAGATATGACGGCCTACCAGTGTTTGCTGGGGCCAAATAATTAGCTGCAAATGAAACGGAGTTGTGACTCTGACAGTAGCACTTTAAGTTTCATGTGGACACACTGGAGGACACACAGCACTTCCAGTCAGACTCTGAAATAATTTTAGACATTTTACTTTCAGAACGATAACCTCATATTGCAGGAACTCATCGTTACATAAGAAATAGGATTCATATTTTTAGTTTTACATATTTTTAGCTGCAAGAATCTTTTCTCTTTTTTTCCTCAGTTTGTACTAATCACTTTATGCAGTGTACCTAAAAACAAACTTTGTTTTCCATTCCATTGAGGCACTGTTTGAAATATGTTGTTTTTATTTGTAATAATGCAGTAATTTCAGTAAATTGTTGCAGATGTGCCTAGAGATATAAACACTTTTCAGGTTATATAACGGAATTAGCCATGTATGCATGCTTTTTTTCCTTAGAACGCATGCAGGTACTGTTTTTATTTTCGTTTTAAATCAGCTAATGTTTCCAAATGCTGGAGTTTAAATTGTGCACGTTTTCTGGTGTCAAGGAGAGTTAATATACTCATGATGCAGAGGTCCGGAAGGTGAGGTACGTTGTTTGTAGCAAAGCTGAACATCGGTGTGCTTCTTTTAAATGTTTTCTCAAGTTTGAGGTTTGAAACTTCTGCCTTATAATCATGTGCTGAACAATCAAGAAAAGTGCAATATCTTCCTGTTGTTTGGATACAGTTTTAAGATTGCCTTTGTACACTTCAGAATGTAACGTTGCAATGTCTTTTTTCTGAAATGTTTCATTTTTATGATAATGGTTTTTAATAAAAATATTTTTGTAGATGACCGCGTCCATTCATTTGAATGTAAACCCAACTGTCATATGGTGGCCTACTTTCGGTGATTGGGAGTACCAGTGCACATATGTTGTTGCACAAGTTGTATGAAGCCTGTTTTGGATGCAAGGCAGTACTAAATGTGAAGCTGTACCTCAAGTGCTTTGACTTTACAGAGCAGCAGCTGCAACAGGAGATTACAAAGTTTGAAAATGAAAAACAAATGTGGGCGTGAAGAGTTAAAAAAGTGAGTTTGCCAAGCTTTCATCGCCCCCCTCTCATCTCTGCTTGAGAATGTTGGCTGCAGGTGACACACACACACCTCTGGTAGCACACATGCTGCATGGGAACGCATGAGAAACTTAAAGGTTGTGAAGCATAAGACGATCCATCCAATCCTTTTTCTCTTCTGTTTTATTGAACTGGAGGCCATAAGAAGGCTGGAGCAATTATTTTCTCAAAATGTTGGCTCCTATTGCACAACCACTTTAAAGTGTATGTACACGTGCTGACCTATGTAGCATCCATATTTATTTGTGTAAAGAGCGCGCTTGGCGTGACCATGCTTTTTTTGGCGCATGCCGTTGGCTGGTCATATCACGTTCACGCTGCAGTCTGACGGAGGTCACATTTAAAATTTAGTGTGAAAGATGCAACAACAAAAAAAAAATCGGATCTTTGTAAGAAATCGGAACTGAGCACTAAGACCTGCAGTGTGAACAGAGCTAGAGTGTGCTGACCACTGCACCATTTTGTAGCCTAAAACCGGAGTTTGCTCAAAGATGGTGGAAGACGAGTTGAACTATTTTTCCACAAAGATTCTGAGCAGTGTTTAAGATGTGATTCTGAACTAGGGGTGTCAAACCAGCCTGCAATATTAACTCAAAAAATGAAAGCAGTTTTTAGTGAGTAGCAGCTGTTCATAATTTGTCCACAGGGGGGACCGCAGGCCTCATTTCCACCTCACATTACAATGCGTCTCAGGTGATTCGGGCACATTCGGTGAGGCCAGGCGCAATCGTGTTTCCACTTGTCCATATCAGGGTTCAGATCGGAATCCAACGGAAATTCCCGACGACGTTTGGCATGACTCAGACAGCAAAAAAACAAACAAAATACCCTCTCATACTAAATGATAAGAAACTCACAATGTATATGCTTAATTTTCAATAATCTGCAATAACAGAACAGATAAACAGCTTGGGACACTGGAAAACTCGCCCCAGGGAGGTGGGTTTTAGTAGTGATTCTACCAGTCACTGACTATCAGTGACATAGAGTTAAACCAACCGGCACAGTCCATCGCCATCTGATTTGTGAACACACTATATTAAGTTAGCACAAAAAATATAAGCCAAAATTGAAAAATGATGAAGCACCCCACCAAAGAAATTTACCACCAGCCGCCACTGCATGTGATGTTAAACTGGAATGAAATGGAAATCATTGCATTTTACTATTATACTATAATTTTCATTAGTGGACATCACATTGAGCTGTATGTGACCTTTTGAACTAAAATGACTTTGATACCTCTATCCTGAACTGTTGCAGTTAGATGTATTTTTAAGACACTGAGGTTATGAAGACATTCAAGCCGTTGTTCCATCGGCTGTGCGGTAAATGTTTGCTGTCAGTGCAGCTCAACAGCACTACGTAAACACGACATTTGCAAACCCCTTCCAAAGCTGTGTGTGACACTTTACACAGGTACAACCCACGGAAAAGGTTAAACTCACATCGAGGAGTCTGTCAAGAAAGTGCAAGGCTCCAGTCTCCAGTCTTCATTGAGCATCTGCTCACATACGCTGGAATACAGCCGAACCAGGATATCCATGCATTTAACCCTTGAGCTCAACAGCAAGTGCAAAAAGAAACAAAAAAACAATCCAGTGTGTGACCAAACCATTTGTTTCTGCAATGTAAACCTGTCAGTCTGCACTTCAAACAGCATGAATTACTTAACAAGGCAGAAAGACAGTTTAAAGCCTTGAAGCCAGACGAGAGCTAAAGGGAATACTTGTTTAATTCATTGATTTAAAAAAAAAAACTACACAGTTGATACCTGTGGGCATATGTTAGTGGGGGATTAAAAACAAGTGTCTGAGCTCAGTATCAGCACTCATCCCCCCTCAGATCCCCAGCTGCTTTCACATCAGACTGACAGAAAGTCAAAGCCTTTGTATTTGTTGTCTGGGCTTCACCTTCTCACCTTCGCATGCTGCAACAACATGACATAACCTTTACCTCTGCAGCTACCAGCCGTCTAGACTGCTTGCTGCCTTTCTTAACAAGAGGGGTGTGTGTCCTCTGTGTGTTTGTGGTGAAAATGGCTAATAAGTGTAAAGAAAAAAAAAAAAAGAAGAAGCTCATCTGTCTGTCAAGCTTCACAATCCCAAACTGCCTCCTCTCCCGCTGCCTTTCTAAATTATGATACGAATTTTGTATAGAGATGTCAGCTCAGTGGATGCTGCTAGATGTTTGAACAAAGCATTTTAAATATGATTTTCGGGGCAATTTCCTTCCTTTTGTCTCCCAATAAAAGTGAACCACAAGGGAGCCATTGTACTGTTTTCCTTTGTCAAAACATGTCAATGGTATTTCAGTACAATAGGCACTAATGAAATATGGAAAAATGTAGACATCAACTCCAAGGATCAGATAATTTCTTATGATTGGCAATTGCTTCTTTACTGTCATTTGCATGTTAAATATATCCATCACCACAGTGATTGTTTTAATTTCTCAGGTTCACCATTTTCAATGCCAAACTTTTTAATACTAACGTGAAGTGTCATAGTGCCGTGTCACATCGCAAATATCTCCATAACTTACTTTATTTTGTCTTGCTTGAGTACTATTTTTTGTTGGATTTACTTTTGTAATGACCTTTAAATCGAGTCTCAACAGCATCTTTACAGTGCGGTATGTTTTATTCACACTGCTCTGATTCATGTGTATCTGCAAATATTCATACATTTCCAAAGTTTTCCTTTCCAGAAACGACTCACGTACAACACTGAAGCAATGAGTGCCTGCTTCTGATGTTTAATTACACCTCTAAGCAGCAGCAGATAAGAGCAGTACTAATTCACCTTAATTCTACAAATAAAACATGATTGCAGTTAAATCTGACTCAGCTCTCGATAAAGCCATAATCGTTCCTCAGAGCTGGGGCCGCGGGAGGAGTACTGTAATGTGGTGAAAGCTTCACACAATATCTACAGTGAGACTGTAGACCTGATGAAAAAAATGAAATGTTCATTATAATGTTCATAATAATAATAATGATCACCACATTTAAGTGGATCCACGTAGATTAGTGAGCCAATCAGGGGAAATTATGAGAATAAAATGGGAGAAACTATCTTTCAGGGTCTTAAAATAATAACTTGGCATTGTTTTTTTATTAATCTGTCCTATACCTGCTTTATCCTGATTAACACTCTGAAACTTGATTCTTTGGGCTTCTGCTCAAAAAATAAATAACCTTGTAGTTTCACAATTAATGGACTTTCTGTTTTAATTTTTTGCACCGTTTGTGTGTGACATAAAAATTACGCTATATGGATTTTACTGTTTGGAAATTCATTGGGACTGACATAAAAATGACATAAGTTCCTGTGGCCGAGACTCGCCTCTTTAATTAGTTGTGTAACAGCACCATATTTCTACATCATTAATGCATCATTTAATTCAGTTTAAGGCTGGTGCCTTCTATCTGCTCCCCCAACTGGGAGATCCACAGTTTTTAAGGATTAAGGTTTTGGCTGTGAAGCCTGTCCTCGTTAATACTGAGAGGCAGAGGACGCCCCGGACGAGTCACAGAACAAACACAGACGGATGCATCATCATGCAGTCACATACTCAGACTGATAGAATCATGGGATTATGGGAGAAGGCAGGAGTGCTCTGAAAACTTACACTGGATCAGGAAAACATGTAAACAACAGACATAAATGCATTGAACAACAAAGAAACAGCAAAGAATGACACAGTAAAACATCTATCCTGAGTTAACGTTAAACTGATTATTTCCATTCACTAAAACAGAAAATTGAAATGTTGAAAATTGTTCAGCATATGCCATAAAATAAAGTTTGGATGCACCATTCATGACAAGGTTTTATACAAGGTTTGATTATGTGTTTAGATGTATTTTATACCCTGTGGGTTTCATTCTGGACAAGGCCTTCCTGTGTGGAGTTTGCATGCTCATGGGTTTCCTCCAGTTGCTCCAGTTTCCTCTCACACTCCAAAAATCTGCAGGTTGATCAGTGATCCGAAATGTCAAGTAAATCTGAAAGTGAGTGGTGTCAGTTCTGTGACAACCAACAATGTAATAATTGCCAGCAATGAATGCAATAAACCCAACATTCCAACCCTGAATTAGAGGACATTCTATGAAATATAAATTAACCATGTTGGGGAGTTTTAAATGCTTTACACAGCTTGTTTGAGTCTAACTTTTTATTTTCCAATATTTGATTAAAAAAAAAATCATTGATTTCTGCCCAAAGACTAATTTTACCATCAAAGTGAAGGCTTCGGCAGCTCTCATTATGTTATGAGTTACGGCCTTTTTTGCTTCTTTTTTTTTTGTGTGTGTGAAGAAAAAGCACCTCTGAGCACAGAGTTCTCTCACCAACCTCAAATTGAAACAAGTTTTATATGAGCTCTGAAATGTCTGGTCAAACACATAAAAGCAAAATGTCTCCAACCTCCTATTTCTTCTTTATGACACACAGCAGGTACATTAGGTTGCGTTGTGGTGTTCAGCACAAGATTGAGTTTGGCATGGATTGACTTTTTTTTTTCCTAGGACTTCTATTTTTTTCAACTGTCAGTGTTTACTCCCTGGGCTCTATTCTCACGCTGTATCCTTGGCAGCTACAGTAAACAGAGTGTTGACGACAACAGTTAAAAAGCTTACAACACATGGGGTGACATGAAGGAAAAACAACCCACACCAGTTTGAAGGGAAACTGCTCAACAATCCATAGATGGATCTGGCTTTTCCTTTATGATCTGACTAGATATATAGGAGATATACTGTATATCTGCTTCGCTTCAGTTATTACCTAAAAAAAAAAATCTAATATTTTTAGTATTCAAAGGATGGATCTAATCTAATCTAATCTAATCTAATCTAATCTAATCTAATCTAATCTAATCTAATACAATACAATACAATACAATACAATACAATACAATACAATACAATCTAATATATATCAAACAAAAACAGTAACAATTAACAGCATAACAGATTCTTTCACATGTACTAACAGATTATATTGACAGTAATATTTATAGTTTCCATACCACACCACAAAGCACAGGCGTCATTGTCTTTCATGTACCAAGGAGCACTACACTGGATGAGGGACCAGTGTGCCTCAGTGCTGTTCTCTGATGAAAGTCCATTCACGTTGAGCAGAAATGATGGCCGCCAGTGTTGCTGGAGACATCAGGGAGAGCGCTATGCATCAGCTGCTGTTGTCACCAAACAAGCCTTTGGCAGTGGTGGTGTTACAGTTTGGGCAGGTGAGTCCAGAAAATACACTATCCTCCAAGTTGTGAATAGTGGAGTGACAGGCTATCATACTACCTGAATAACGAGTTATTCATTGAGGTATAATTGAGGTAGCATCATTAGGGAATGGCTGCTGGAGACTGGGGTACCACAGATGGAGTGGCCGGCTCTTTCTCTAGATCTGAGTCCTGTGGAAAACCTCTGGGATCAGCTGAGTTGCTCATAACTCAAGAGAAGTGGGATGCTGCAGACAAAAAGTCGACTTGTGAACAGCAGGAGACGTCATTGTCAAGCTGTAATTGATCCTCAAGGGCACAAGACAAGGTGTTGGGACAGACATTTTTTGTTGTGGTATACCCATCACTGTTGTTGCTTTTTGTTTCAATAATTGAGATGAAGAAGTAACAATTTATCTATAAGTCTTTCAATCTATCAATCATTTATCTACAATTAATCTATTTCCTTATATAATATCTCTGGCATGAACTTGTTCCTTAAATTTCACCCTAAACCCAAATATCCCAAAGTTATTGTGATTTTTGTATTCCTTTCAGTGTGACATAAGAAAATTACCTTTGGCACACACAGCTTTTCAGTACTTTTGAGTGTGCACTGATTAAATCTGCCTTATTTAATGTTTTTTGTTTTGTTTTGTTTTTTGTTAATTTTTAATTAAAAATGCATTCGGGATTGTTACCATTTTGATTGTGGGAATTTCTTGATATAGATTGCGTTTAGATTTAAACGTGCTTTTATGCTGAAGTCTGGGCGGAAGTGTGATCGCTTATCCTGGCACGCGCTGCTCGGGAGGGGGAAAAGCCTCGGCTGCTTTTACGTTGAAGCGGGGCGGAAGTGTGTTCGCTTGTTGTCGCTCGCGCTGCTCGGGAGGAGGAAGGCTTCGGCTGTGATGCCGCTGGATGATGGCTGCCTTCGGTATCTTAAGTTACGAACACCGGCCATTAAAGCGGCCCCGGCTCGGCCCTCCGGACGTTTATCCCCAAGATCCAAAGCAGAAAGAGGTCAGTTTTCACCGTGTTGAGCCTGCGGCACGGGGAATGAGTTTTAGGAGAATAATAAAAATGTCTAGCAGTGAAGCTGTGCGAGCTAGCAGCAGCTAGCCTGTCTCACAGCCCTGGAGACGGCTCGGGCCTAGCAATAACAATGAACAGCTCCTAGTTGTCAGTCTGGGAGCTTTCCGCCTGCTCACTGGGAAAACAACCGGTTCGTAACAGACCCCGGCTGGCTTAGCTAGCTCAGCGGCTAGCGGATGCTTTGCAGTTTTTGCAACTAGTTCGCGTTGTGGAACAAAGCATTATGCGTTTGGCATTTTAAGATTGTGGTGCTGGCAATTGTCTGATTTGGTTCAATAATTTACACCAACCTGCACGGCGAAATGATCAGCTCAGGTTAAGACTGGAGTTTGGCCTTGGTCTCTATTACTGTGAGCTCCTGATCTATTTATAACAAGCTCACACACTGTGTGGATGCAGAAGGAAAAGGAGACTGTTTCACCTGCGTTTATCACCGTTGTCTGCTATGTGATCACACAGTAACGATTAATGTACTAAACTAACACACGTGATTTTACATGTGTATTCTCTTCAGGATGAGTTGACTGCACTCAATGTGAAGCAAGGATTCAACAATCAGCCGGCTGTCTCTGGTGATGAACATGGCAGTGCCAAAAATGTCAACTTCAACCCTTCAAAGGTAATGGAGCTCACACACTCATGATGCTCAGAACTGATTATACCATGTCCTCTTCCCCAGTTATTAATACCTGATCCCTCTTACTCACTTCCTTACAGATTAGTTCAAACTTCAGTAGCATCATTGCAGAGAAGCTGCGCTACAACACGTTTCCAGATACGGGGAAACGTAAACCACAGGTCAACCAGAAGGATAATTTCTGGCTTGTCACGGCAAGGTCACAGAGCTCCATCAATAACTGGTTCACCGATTTAGCTGGAACTAAACCTCTCACGCAGCTGGCTAAAAAGGTAAGCCATGCGAACGCTGTTAATATTCCCTGCTTATGTGATGGTACCTGTAACAAGAGTAAATTTTTTTTGTTTATCAAACATAACCTGCCTGTGTATTCACATTTTCATTATAATTTGCCTGCTGTGGTGTTGCTGTGTTTCATGTTATACTTTTGCTTTGTTTCTGAGGAGGTGTTTGGTATGAAGTCAGTCAGCACTTGGAAATATGCAGATATTACACATTTTAAAACAAAAATATTATATTCTGAATTATATATGAAAAAAGGAGATATTTTAATGTTATTCAAATATATGTTAATAATAATTCTGACCGTATTGGATTAAATTCATAGTTGATAGACAGGGCAGGAGCAGATTTCTTAAGCGAAATAAATAATCATTTGTTAATTACCGACTTTCTTTATGAGGTGTTATGAAAACAGTACTTGTACATAGCTATACAATTCAAGATATGTCCCACTGTTTAAGATAGACAACTACACGCATGTTCTGTGTAACAGCCTGGTAACGTCTTGATCATCAAACCAGCTTTTGTTTCCTGGTTGAGTGTAAGTCTTTATGAACTGACCTACTTGGCATTGGCAAAGAAGATTTGGTAAAATTTTCATCCATATTCAGCTCTATTCCCACAGATTCTTACAATGTGGCACAGATGAACAGGCTTTGCATTTGTATAAATGTATTAGCAATAAATATAGAAATAAACCTAATCTTATTTAATATTTAACTGTACCTGTTATCCAGGTACTTTTATCCTTAAGTTCAATGTCTAAACTCTGTTATCATCACATCTGTGACCCCTCTCTGATATAGGGACATAAACTTGATAGACTTGCGTTGAATGGCTTCCACTGATCTTATGGTCAGTCTTGTTACAGTATTTTTACAGATTTATTCCAATGTTTTCAAACTCAAAAACCTAGTATTGTGTTTTATTCAGATTGTTTGAGAAAGGAAAACTCTGTTATTGGTAACTGATAAGTTTGACTTGTGTGCACTTTGACAATTTGAGCTTCTGGCTGTTTATCAACATGTTTATCCTCTAAAACTGAGCTGATCACATTTCAGTGAGCATCTGCTGACCTTAACGCCTCGGATTCAGTTGCAAAGCCGAACTCTGCTGCATCATTGATAGACCTTTTTCCAGTAAACTGAAAACGAAGAACCCAGCAACTTAAAGGAGGCAACACGTGAAAAGCTAAAATGCAATGCTGTCGGCACTGAAAAGAAACTACTAAGTGATCAGAGTTATGATTACAACAAATACAGGCCTTTTGGAAATGCATTCTGTTTGCAGTTTGAGGACTGCAGAGTTGCTTCTCCTCCTTGCTTGTTGATGGGGCTAAATGGCCCGGGCTGAACTCACTCACACATTAGGTTTGGATGGACGATCCCACTGTGAATGTGACTGTTAGGGTAAAATTTATGTGTTTTGCAAAAGCTGAAGAAAAAGAGCAAATAGCTTTAGTTTGGGGAAAAAACCACAAGGACAAAATGGTCACTAAATTTTGCCGAACTCTCCATGATTCAATCTGATATTACAAAGGAGGCGCAATTCAGAGAAGGTAAGTGAAGTCCTTGTTGAAGCAGCCCGATTCATGCTTTTGTGTAAATCAAGTCTATTGTTCGTTCTGTTTGGGTGTATTGACCCAAAACACAATGAATCTCATTGTTTGTAAGTGCAACAGCTTTTATTGCTGTTCAGTTGTTTTTGTTTTGTTTTTTTAACATAAGTACAAAAATAATATATTTTATGGATCGTCTGGAGTGGAGGTTTTGTTCTTGGTCAAAAAAATTGCCTTTTTATGTAAGTGCTTTTGTAAATGTTAGAAATGTGTTTTGGATTTTGAATACAACAGACTAAATAAAATGTGAGCTTTCTAGTCATAATTTTCAAAGCCTTTTGTCATTTTACTATTGTATTTTTCAGTTCTTATGTACTTTGCACTTTTATACAATTATATTATCAACTTCATAAATTCAGTTTTAATGATTTGTTTGCGGATTACGCTTGCAGAAGTAAAACAGTTTGAGGCTTCAGGTTGCCTACAGCCTCAAGTCCAAAGGAGAAGAAACGGATTGATTGGTGTAAAGAAATCTGTGGACTTTTGCAATTTTCTTTGTCTTCACCACAGATTTGTCAGTGTTTGAAATAGTCTTAAAAAGGTTTTTGCTTTGCTTTTAATAGTAGACAAGAACGTCATGAATTCATAGGCACACGCAGAACTTTTTATTTCCTGGATTTCACACATAAGATGTCGACCAGACATTTCTGGCTGAGGGAACGCCAACTGAAAGGATACATTTGTGTTTCCAGAGCCTTTGGTTGTTTGAGTAAAGTGACGAACGCCTCATTCCAGACTGCTTCAGCTCTGGCTTCCAGTCTGTTTTCCCACCATCAGCTTTGTTTTGATGTGACGCTCAACATCGCTGACGGACAAAATGTCCTCTTCCCAGGTGCCCATCTTCAGCAAAAAGGAGGAGGTGTTTGGATATCTGGCCAAGTACTCGGTTCCTGTCATGCGATCAGCATGGATGATCAAGATGACCTGTGCTTATCACGCAGCCATCACAGAAACTAAAGTGAAGAAGAGGCATGTTATTGATCCCTGCATAGGTGAGCAAATAGTTTTGGTCATCATCATTTTCTATTTTGTGTCATCTTCGAGCCGAATAACACAGTCTGTGTCCGTCTGCGCAGAATGGACGCAGATCATCACGAAGTACCTCTGGGAGCAGCTTCAGAAGGTGGCTGAGTTTTACAGGCAGTTTCCCAGCCAAGGCTGCAGCTCGCCTCTCCCGGCCACACCAGCTGACGTGGAGATGGCGATGAAGCAGTGGGAGTACAACGAGAAGCTGGCCATGTTCATGTTTCAGGTCAGCGGCTGCTTCTGCACAGTGTCGGGTGATGTTACAGGAATCTGCATAGAGGAGTCTGCACCGTGTTAATCAGTGAGATGCTGTTACAGACGATCATGAAAGACGTTGATATATATATACTTTACAGAGATACTTGTGACTGTCCCCATCAGCTATGCTTTTTTCACAAATTCATTTGAATTTGTCTGATTAAACTTTGACAATCAGGTCATTATTAGCAAGATTTGTAGCTAAGTGTGTCACATGCAGGAGACATTCGCTGCTCTCTTCTATTGTATCCATCTGAACAGCACACAAGATGAGATGCAAATAAAGCGTTTTGTCTTTTGGAAATTAGGACTACAACCGATGGAGTACATTTGGAAATGACTCCACGTGAAGAACACTGAGTGCTGTCCTTCATCTGAACGTCCTCTTGTGTTTCTATCCTCAGGATGGAATGTTAGACAGACATGAGTTCCTGACGTGGGTGCTGGAGTGTTTTGAGAAGGTCCGGCCCGGCGAAGACGAACTTCTCAGACTCCTCCTGCCCCTTTTGCTACAGGTAAACACGCCTCGCGCGTTATCGCCGCCAAACCCGGTCCCAGATAAACAGACGGAGTACCTCTGGGAAAATGTTGGGTCTTGTACACAGCTGCATATACACAAGCGGCTCTGTGTTATGACAGGCGTCCGCAGCTGTCTGCGGTCTCATCGTGCTTTGTGTCTTGGTCTGGCAGCGCCGGCCTCGGCCGACGGTGCAGCCACTCACTGTGCTCCTGTTTCCGTAGCTGATTGATGTTAATGGACACTGAGTGCTGCGGGTAACGCTGTGAATCTCTCCTCTGTGCCGCAGTACTCAGGGGAATTTGTACAGTCGGCTTACTTGTCACGACGGCTGGCTTATTTCTGCACACGCCGCCTCAACCTGTTGCTAAGTGACGGGAGCCTGGGCCCCGGCGCAGGGGGGCATCCAGCCCATGGCATATTGACACAGCAAGGCAACGCGCTGCCCCCGACCCCCACCTCTCAGCCGGCGGGAGGAAACCAGCCGCAGACACCTTTCACAGATTTTTACATCTGCCCGCAGCACCGGCCCCTGGTGTTCGGCCTCAGCTGCATGCTACAGGTACCCGTATCGACCCGTTCCGTGGAACATAGCTTCACCTGTGCTCCGATTGAGACGTCTCACTCCTAAAATGTGTTTTTCTTCCCCGTGCTGCACATCAGAGCATCGTATTGTGCTGCCCCAGTGCTCTGGTGTGGCATTACTCCCTGACAGACAGCAGAAACAAGACGGGCTCGCCTCTGGACCTGCTGCCCCTCGCCCCCTCCAGCCTGCCGATGCCAGGAGGCAACACCGCCTTCACACAGCAGGTACATTGTTTATCTCCGTCATTCCTGGCTGTGTGCTGCACAGAAGTCAGCCGATTGATGAGCTGAAGTTGTTTGTTTTTTTGTTTCAACATTTCCAATAAATGAGACATTATTATAGTTGATCAATTTAAAAAAAGAAAAAAGAAATAAACTCAACAAAAGCGTGTCGAATGAGCTAGATAGGTAAAATTAAACTAAACAGCTCAATGAAAATCCCTCAAATGAAAGCAGAGCTTGGCAGAGCATAATGAAATTCTTACTTGGTTATACAGTGTAGTAGAAAAAGCACAGCTGCAGAGTTTCTGGTTTATATATCTTTTTTTTTTTCAGCACAATGGGTTTGTTTATTTTTCTGCTCCATAATTTTTTTTTCTCTCCATTTTTCACTTGTCCCATTTAATCCAGCTGATTTTTCTCCCTTGGAACACTGCTTTGATTTATTTTCCAAAACTCTTTATTCCAGGTCCGTTCAAAGTTGCGAGAAATCGAGGAGCAAGTCAAGGAGCGAGGCCAGGCGGTTGAGTTCAGGTGGTCGTTTGATAAATGCCAGGAAACCACAGCAGGTAGGAGAGCTCTTTTCCTCACAGAAGGCCTGTTAACTATACGTGAGGACAGTTCTGAGACGATGCAACCTGCTCGTAGGCTTCACCATCGGGAGGGTCCTTCACACGTTGGAGGTCTTGGACAACCACAGCTTTGAGAAGTCCGATTTTAACAACTCACTGGATTCGCTCTACAACAGGATATTCGGCTCAGGCCAAAGTAAAGATGGTCATGAGGTAAAGTTGTTACTTTTTGTGTGTATTTAAAGAACTTATGATGATATAAAACTATAGACTATCTGAAAAATATTAGGACGCATTATATTATCAGTTCAAGCTTTTAATATAATTTTGTAATGAAACAAGAACATCTTTTTTTTTTAAGGATCTCTCTGTGCTGTCCTCCTGCTGCATCATGACTGATCATCAGATTATAAAACCTCCCTCCGGGTGATTTTATTTTTAGCCCTATTGTCTCATGATGCATGTTTCCGTCCAGATGTCACCTGACGACGACGCCGTGGTGACCTTGCTTTGTGAATGGGCCGTGTGCTGCAAACGCTCCGGCAGGCACCGGGCCATGGTGGTGGCCAAGCTGCTGGAGAAGAGACAGGCTGAAATAGAGGCAGAGGTAAACGAAGCCAAGAGTCCCTCATTCACGGTTCATCTTAGGGATTCCTGCGCAGAGACTGTAAATTCAAATATACATGCTCAGCGAGGGAGGCTTGCAGAAAGTGTTCTGCTTTGGACATTCGCATGATTCTGGCTGCGTGTCGTCCGTCTGGTTTGTTTGCAGAGGTGTGGTGAGTCGGAGGTGGTGGATGAGAAGGGCTCTGTGTCATCCGGCTCCCTCTCAGCTGCCACACTGCCAGTCTTTCAGGATGTGCTGCTGCAGTTTCTCGATACCCAGGCCCCCACACTCAGTGAGTCCCGTCTTTTTTTTTTTCAATTTTTTTTCCATTCCTTTTTCTCTTTTGCAGCTGCGTCAAGCTCGGCCTTAGTCTAATATTGAAAGAACTCTATTTCCCTTTGTCTCGGCCTGTTATATCATTATCTACTGCATATTTATTCTAAATGATTTGGCAGGGGAAAACGACTATTAAATTATTCAAATCCTCTCTCTTCCCCCTCGTAGCGGAGCCGGGAAATGAAAGCGAGCGAGTGGAGTTCTCAAACCTGGTTCTCCTCTTCTGCGAGCTCATCCGTCACGACGTCTTCTCCCACAACATCTACATGTGCACGCTGATTTCCCGGGGTGACCTGGCCTCTGACTCCCACCTGCCACGCCCACGCTCCCCCAGCGACGAGCCGTCGGATGAATCAGAGCGCAAAGAGCAGGAGGCGGGCAGCAGCATCAAGATGGAGGCAAGTCGGAGGCTTCTTTTGTTGCTGGTGTGTGATATAAGTGTACAGTGCGGAGGAATAATGTGACTTTGTTTGTTCTGCAGGACACCGGACTGTCGGAGTCCATGGAAATTGATCAGAACTCCAGTGCTAATTTTGACGAGGTAAACACCGTACATATTTAGCTCTAAATAACACACTGATAAGTGATTCCTTTAGCAGTTCTAGTCATAGAAGAACTGAAAATATTTGATCACTCCTCCCCATAAAATAAACAAAACCATATTTACACTGAAGCTTTGGGAAAACGCCGCTGATTTCCAGCACACACGCACACGCCACTGTTTCACAATCGTAACATTGGAGATCCAGTTAAATGTATTTCAGTGATATTCAATTTGATACATTTTCGTGAGGTAGTCCTCGTCCCTGCGTCCCGAAGCTGGAACTTGCTGGTGGTGTGTGTGTGATCTGGAGACCCACAAATCCTCATATGCATCACAATGGTGGGGGAGGGGACACAGAATTTCAATTCTACCATTGGATGCAAAGTTGAGAGCTGGTGCCTAATATTAAAAAGGGATAAATCAGTATAAAATACTCCAGTCATGTTTTTTGATTGTCAGTTATTTGACAGATACAAAATATAATCTATACAAGGTGTTTTTCTCACTTTAAATCTGCTGTAAAAAGCAAGGAGTGTACTCTCAATGATATCATGAATCGAACTCAGCTCCATCAGCGCATCTGACCTTCGTCTCTCCTGCTCCTCAATAGGCAGAGCTTCAGCTTATGTCTGATTCAAAGAACACAACTGAAAAAGCTGTGAACACACGCTGTAGTATATATTTATAGTTCAAAATATGACCGCATGAACCAGCTGCTGCTTTATAGGCCACTCACTGAACTAGCCAGAGGCTGAAGATGTTCACTGGATTCCTGTAATGGCTCAGCTGTACAGCTGTCTCAGAAATCTAATCCGTTGCATAAATTAAGTGCATCTGGTTAAAAATGAAAGCACCGTTACTTGTTTGTGAAGCACAGAGAAAATGACAAAATCAGACATGAAGCATGGAAATTTAAAAGAAGCTGTAAATCTAATTCTTATGCGTCATTCAATTTTAAATTTAAGAATAGCAGAATTTTAGCCATTAATAATTGGTGTTTATGTTTTACTTTTTAAAGAAGTCAGTGCAGAGATGCACCTGTGTATTTTCATAATAATCATTCACAGCAATTCATCAAAATCCTGTAAATTGCTTTTTGAAGCCAGAGTTTCTCCGTCAAGGTTTTTGTATTCGCTCTGTGTTCCTGCTGGAAGTGATTTCAGTCCTCGTTCCCCCGCAGATGTTCTCACCCCCGATGCACTGCGAGTCCAAGGGGAGCCCCTCCCCTGAGAAGCCCACCCCAGAGCAGGACAGCAAGGCCGGCTGTAAGGACAAGGGGATGGACCCGGCCTTCCCCCAGCTGTACGAGCAGCCGCGCCACATTCAGTATGCCACTCACTTCCCCATTCCTCAGGTGAGAACGCGCACAGCTTTCAAACCAGAAGACGACACTGAGGGGTTTTCGATGTTTTTCTCGACCAGATTCTGTTCTGATGAGGAGTGAAGCTCGTCTTCGCTCTCGAACCTTGAAATGTGCGCCGTGACTGAATTACATGGAAGCTCTCTGACGCGTGAATCCAGTGACTCTCTCTGAGTTCCTGTTGCTTTCTGAAATCAACTTTTACAGCCGTTTGGATTTTCAGGTTGAATACGGTTTGGTCCAGTAACACACGAGCTGTGACGATCTCATGAGAGCAAACCAAATTATCCCAGCTGACTCAAATTGAGTCCAACCCGTTTGCGTTCTCAGGCATGATATCAGCTTCTATTTTTAAATTAATGATAGTCAGGCCTCCTGTGGCTCAGCTGTGAAAACCGCCTGGAATCAATGATCCGGCCTTGTTTTTGTCAACATGGATTAGACCAGTGGTGTCAAACATGAGGCACGAGGATTTAAACCGGCACGCCGGAGGCTCCAATCTGGCCAGCCATGTGGCACTGATGTTCGGACTTTCTTAACACTTTGACTAGCATTGATTTCAATATAAAGCCCCCTCGTTTACAAGTCTCATATTTGGATGAAAAGTTGTGTAGACTTTTTAAAAAAAAATAAAGACAAGCAATTTGTTTTCACAATTGTTTTTTTCCTTTTACAATTATATAAGTGTGTGAAAAACCTCTCAGACGTTTCCTGCTTACCAACACTTGAAAATTGAATCTCTCGCACAGACCTCCTGGCTTGTCTTTGCGCCCTTGCTGGCTTTAAAACTCGTTAAAGGCTACAAGCAACTTCCAGCACCTGTAGCTGACTTCTGATCTGAGCACTGAATCACCCTTTAGTGAGCACACTTGACATTTGACTGAGTCGGTCCGCTGTGCACTTATCGACACACGCCTGCTGTTTCTGAGATGCAGAATTTGGCACTACACCAGGATGTTCAGACTCTGAGTTTGATGTCACAGTACTTGCTGCTTCAGAAGTTTCTCTTAATAATGCAGACTGTCATGAATAATACCCACATGACTTACAATGTCTTTTAGTTGAAACTAAATTTTCTTCCTTTTGGGGAAAAAGTGTCTCAGATTTCCTGGAATCTTCCTCAAGCCTTATAATGTCTGTTTTTGTAGCTTTATTGAGACTCGTTGCTATGGAGCTTACCCAAGATCTTTCCGTCTTCGTCTCCAGGAGGAAAGCGCAAGTCACGAGTGCAACCAGCGTCTTGTTGTCCTCTACGGCGTTGGCAAGCTGAGGGACGAGGCACGCCACACCATCAAGAAGATTACCAAAGACATCTTGAAGGTGCTCAACCGCAAAAGCACAGCAGAAACAGGTAAATCAGCATTTCTGCGCTTTCAAATCGTGTTGTTTTTCTCTTACCTACTTACCATCTTCATGGATGAAAATTGAGTTTTTTATCTATGTGTTCCACAAATGCATTAAATGGGGCCTTTTTTGCTGCATGTTTATGCAGAATGAACTGTGTTTATCACGTGAGAGATAATGTTTTTTCTCGGACCTAACGGGAGAAGCTGAAGCTTTTATCAAGTCGGGATGCTTGTGGAACATGTTCACATGCAGGCCGAGTACTGGCTTTCCTTCTGTGGCCACTCCAGCTGTTATCCCCCCCGGATAACTCTCCTCTTTGAATGCTTTACATTTGTATCCCCCTTTTTCCCTCCGCTTCTTCAAAGAACAAGCTTTTCTCCCCTTCTTTATCAACCCTCGGGGGGGGTTGCATCACTCAATCTTCTTTACACCCAATTTCTATGCTAATGGCTTTCATCTGTTCACAGCCACTTTATCTCAGAAACATGTGACCTTATTAAGATGATTTAAGGTTTTCCGATTTCTAAATGTGGAGGTCGGGCCCGTTTCGTGGCACATTCCTGCGAGCTCATGGTGACCTTCGGCTCACAACTGTGTCTCTGTGAAATGAAAAGCACCACTTTTCTTGTCTTTAAGGCGCCTTTACGGCAGTTTCTCTTGCAGTGAAGCTGCAAATC
This sequence comes from Salarias fasciatus, assembly GCF_902148845.1. Taxonomy (NCBI): domain Eukaryota; kingdom Metazoa; phylum Chordata; class Actinopteri; order Blenniiformes; family Blenniidae; genus Salarias; species Salarias fasciatus. The sequence continues at coordinate 19,968,661 of NC_043746.1, read as the reverse complement.
GAAGGAGGCTAGAAATAAGATAACAGACCATTGGCTTAACTCGATTTCATGGGTGACCTGCTCAGCAGACTGGAAATACGACCACTGACCAGCTATGAGTTGCCGCTACCCCATTTATTTCCCTCCCCTCTCTTTTCTTTCGCACATACGCAGGCGGGGAGGAAGGACAGAAGAGGAAGAGGAGTAAGCCCGAGGCCTTTCCCACCGCAGAAGATATCTTCTCCAAATTCCAACACCTCTCACATTTTGATCAGCACCAGGTCACCTCACAGGTCAGACCGAGAAGCAGATTTCTGTGTCCAGTTTTCAGTATGTTGGACTAAGTTGTTTAGGGACCGACCGAAAGGTTTATTAATGGAAACACTGCAGCGGCTCACAACAAGTGACCTCCCGAGGTGGCTGATTTAAATGCAAATGTAATTTAAATGTAATTTGATTCCTCGTGTGAGATGTCAGAATACAATTTGAATGTATAATGCACTCAGGTGGCGGCAACGTGAAAACCCAACAGAACATAATACATTTAAATATCAGATGGTGCAGATGGCGCAGCAGTCAATCCTCTGTACTGTAATAACTTATAGCTTGTAAAATGTTTAAACCCACTCAGTGTGAGAAAACTTGATTTGGGTTTTTATATGCTCTCGGTTAAAGTAAGGCTTTCATCAATCCAGGGGACAAACAGATTTTAAAAATCAAGACGATTTCATTTGTGTTTTCTTTTAAAAACAACAGATTCTCACAGAAGTGAAGTAAAACTTGATACAATTAAGGAAGAAAACAATTCAGATTGAGTTATGATAATAGAATCAAGAAATATACTCACACAAACAAACCAGAAGGCAAAAGAAAAGAAAGACTTGAATATCTCCACCACTTCACGGCCGGAAGGTCAGGTTTCTTTCTGTTTTCAGTTTCTGTCTTCTCCCTGCAACTGTGGGTTTTCTCGTTTCTCGAAATGCTTGTTAGGTTGTTTGTTGACTCAAAATTGGACGTGGGTACGTTGTGCTTGTGTAGAAGATGAATAGAAAAAAATGAGGTTAGAGCTAGAAATGCCCAGTGACTGTAAATAAGAGCGGTTATCTGTAATATGTACTGATCTGGCCACATGCTGTCACAATTTTCAAGGCTTTCAGGTTTGTATTTTAGAGATTTTGCTGCACTAACATGACTCGACACTCAGAAAAAGCCACATGGCTCCACTGTCTCCTACTCTTTTATTCATTCATTAGTCATATTTGTAATTTATTGCAGTATTTATTAAAAAAACTTAACAATACCAGCATTATTAGCATTATTTCCCATCTAAGATATCAACATTTTTAATCAGTCGTTTAGGTTTATTGAACATAAAGAGAAAAATGTTTGTTCAAGGCTATGTTTAAAGATTAATTTTCCTCCATTGGCTGTTTTTGTCTTCATTTTGTGCGCAGGTGTCCAGAAATGTGCTGGAACAGATCACCAGCTTTGCCTTAGGGATGTCGTACCACCTGCCTCTCGTCCAGCACATCCAGTTCATCTTCGACCTCATGGAGTATTCCCTCAACATCAGTGGCCTCATAGACTTTGCGATCCAAGTACTGACGACTTAAACGCTCGTGTTTTCACGTCGGAACTGTGCTACTCAGGCTGCTTTAAAAAAAAAACTCATCTCTTGTTTCTTCTGCAGCTTCTGAATGAGCTGAGTCTGGTGGAAGCGGAGCTGCTGCTGAAGTCGTCCAGCCTGGTGGGCAGCTACACCACCAGCCTGTGTCTCTGCATCGTGGCCGTGCTGAGGAGATACCACTCCTGCCTCATCCTCAATCCTGAGCAGACGGCTCAAGTGTTTGACGGGTATGCCTCCGGCAGTTTTTAGCCTTGTAGACGCCCCAAAAGTTGCTTGTGTACAGGAAGAACGTGCAAACTCCATATTCAAGGGGAATGTTGTTAACCACTGGGCCACTGTGCGTCTCTCCTAAAAACTCAGTATTTAACGTTTTTCTAAAGACTTGATTAGACTTTAATTGGTGGCCCAAAGATCTGTTTCGTAGCCATTACCATCAAATTAAGTGGAACCGAGATGTGAAGCTATCCCTGAAGGGATCTTTTCAGGGCGAAGACGATAATTAAAGCCGTTAAAAAAGGATGTGTTTGGTTGTAAGAGCGAGTTAAAGAGTTGCGGCTGGTTTGCACTCCCTTCGGAAAGTCATCCTGGTGACTTTCATGAGGAGTTTTACATCAGAGGGATGCTGAGACTGCACTCAACTCCTCAGTGCTGTGTCCTTAAGACGCCTAACAAAAGCCTGTCAATTACCCCACTAAACCCAGTAATGATGACCACAGTATATGTCCTTTTTGTTCTTGTGCAAACTAAAGAATGTGTTAGTACTGGCAAGGGGTTCATGTGGCACACAGTTTGTTTAGGTGTTCCAGGAAGAAAAACACCTCTCAAGAGGAGAACCATGCTTTTATAGATGCAGGGTTTCTTCGTAGAAGCTAGAGGTGCAAGGGAGTTGAAAACGAGTAGTTTGTTTGAAATTGCACCACTGATGTGTCAGACTGAGCAACAGCCTTGAGCCCCAAGTGCTTGGTTTGCATCACATCAGGTGTCTTTGTGCTAAATCAAATACTCGGATGACATGAAACAATATGAAGCATCCTCCTCGTGGACTGAGAGAAACTAATAGGTTTTCCTTGCTTTCAAACTGAAACTTGCTCGTTCACAGATTGCGCATTGTGGTGAAGTCCGGCGTGAACCCTGCAGACTGCTCCTCCGCCGAGCGCTGCATCCTGGCCTACCTGTACGACCTGTACACATCCTGCAGCCACCTCAAGAACAAGTTTGGTGAGATCTTCAGGTAAGGATTGATCAGCTGTTTTTTAAAATAAGTGAATCGAAAAACTTGAATCTGCAGCTCGAACTTCTACCTCATTTCTTACTAAACAATAATGTTGCTTGCTGCCTCTGTGTCACGTTGTCTTGTTCCCCCACAGCGAGTTCTGCTCTAAAGTGAAAAACTCCATCTACTGCAACATCGACCCGTCCGACTCAAACATGCTGTGGGATCCCGTCTTCATGATGGAGGCCATCGCCAATCCCTCAGCCCACAACTTCAACCACTCCATGGTGGGCAAAATCCTCAACGACAGCCCGGCCAACCGCTACAGCTTCGTGTGCAACGTGCTCATGGACGTGTGTGTGGACCACCGAGACCCCGAGAGGTGTGTTCTTCCTGTCTGGTGACTCTTTGCGATAGTTCTGGCGCTCTCCATCGGGGTGTCGTCACACGCCGTGCCGTCTGCTTTCAGGGTGAACGACATTGGGATCCTGTGCGCGGAGCTGACGGCGTACTGTCGCTCCCTGAGCGCCGAGTGGCTCGGAATCCTCAAGGCCCTCTGCTGCTCCTCCAACAACGGCAACTGCGGCTTCAATGACTTGCTGTGTAACGTGGATGTAAGTCCCGCTTAAAAAATGTTCAACTTGATGTTTTGCCGCTCACTCATTTATTTTACTGTTGGTCTGTCCACTCCAGGTTAGCGATCTGTCCTTCCACGATTCCCTGGCAACCTTTGTAGCCATCCTCATTGCTCGGCAGTGCTTGTTACTGGAAGATCTGGTTCGCTGTGTGGCCATCCCGTCACTCCTCAATGCAGGTAGGAATTAAATCATCCAAAACAAAAGAGAAGAACCGCTTGACTCGTCTGTGTGGGTGCCCACTTTTTGCTTATTCATATTTTCCTTGTTATTTGCAGTTTTAAATTCATTTTCCTTTTCTCCTGTTTGTTACCATTCAACTTTTTAGCCTTCAATTTTCTTCCGGCTGCATTTTACACAGTAACTTGTTTACAAGCCGGTTGTTCTGTTTACATGAAGACTGAATCACGACATCAGGTTGATGTGCAGGTTTTTATGCAACAATATCGGCCTGATTCAGTCAGTAAGACCTTGACATTTGTGTCATTACACATGATCACACATTTACCTGAAATCTAATATAGTGATGATATGAATTTGATCAGGAAGAGGCAGGAAGACATTGCTTATCAGTCATGTGCTCAAAGCTCCAACTATGGGTAGCAATCACATGTGAAGATTATATGGACTCATAAACACTGAGAAAATGTCAGTTTAACATGCCGTTGGAAGTGAATATTTTTTTAAAACTTTATTTAAAATTCGATTGTTTATGATCTGGACTCAGGATCGTTTTTCGTCCCTGTTTCCAGTTATATTATTCTCACAGGCCCTCTGTAACTGAGTGAGCAGTACACAGCAGCTTGACTCACGGGGGGGGGGGAATATTCAGTTTCATAATACATTGCTTCAGTCACAGAGGAGAGTAAATGCAGTGTATTTGATCCAGATCCATGAAGCCTCGGCGCGGTTGTAGCATTTGCCAGGGAAGTGTCTGTGTCGCCCCACTGTTAATCTTTTTTTCCTGCCGGTGTGGAGACAAAGCCCCATTCAGCCATGCTGTTTGGTTGGGTTTGGCTCGTTTTGAAGCGCTGCTGCACATGCCAAATGCCAACAGCTCTCACTTGTGGTAAATGCTTTGTTCTCGCTCCCTCTTCTCACAACAACAGCTTTATGAAAATTCCACTTTATCCTGCCTGATGAGAAGTCTATCTAGGACAAGGTTTAAATTTAGTTGCGTGACTTTGATGTGCGTGAGTTCTGCAGCCCGTCCAACAGAACAACCGAAAAAAAATAAATAAATAAATGCAGTATGAACCAATTCGATATTAATCTGCGTCTGATCTGTACTTCAGCCTGCAGCGAACAAGACTCTGAGCCGGGAGCGAGGCTCACCTGCAGGATTCTGCTACACCTTTTCAAGACGCCACAGCGCAACCCGGTCCCCCAGGACGGAGTGAAGTCAGGTACGGAACACAATCACAAGTCTTTGTTTCGTTTTTCCGATTGCATACAGCTTTTTCTTTTTCTTTCTTTTTTTTTTTTTTTCTAAACTGATGCCATGACTTTGCAGACAAATCCTCAGTTGGTATCCGGTCGTCTTGTGATCGCCACCTCCTCGCAGCGTCCCAGAACAGCATTGTAGTTGGAGCAGTATTTGCTGTCCTCAAAGCTGTTTTCATGCTGGGTACGGCACAGTGAAATGAGAATTGTCTTGAAATGTAGATATAACCATGGCCTGACTCTGTGAATACTGATTAAATGTACTTTTTGTGTATGTGTGTGTTTTCCTAGGTGATGCAGAGCTGAGAGGCTCAGGACTGTCTCACCCTGCCGGCCTCGATGACATATCTGAAGGACGCAATGTCTCCATCGAGACAGCCAGCCTGGATGTGTATGCCAAGTATGTTCTGAAGACGATCTGCCAGCAGGTGGGGATATCTGTCGTGTCGAACTGAATGTATGAATTCATTGAAATTCCAAACTAATGTTCACAAGTGCCGGCGTTTTAAAAAGAATAAAAAAGGAAAGATTAGAGTTGCTGAGGCAGCTAATCACTACTTGAGCGCTCTCTGCTGTGAGGACCTGCCTCACAGTCTCCATTTGAATGTTTTTGTTTCTGTTGGAAGGCTTTTATGTGAACACGGGGATTTTTCTATCTTTGTTTTCGTGAGTGCCTTGTAAATGCAGACAGCCTAAATGCATATAATGGCACGGATTCGGTCATTTTTGCACCAGATGTGACTTATGGCACGTTGACTCGAAGGCCAGGAAAAGTGCTGGCAGCAGCTCAGAGGGCCGAACACGCTTCCAGGCCTCGTGAGACTTCAGACACATTTTCTCCTTGGCATGGCTCTGGCATGTGCTCTCCTCTTCCTGAGGAATGACCCATTGGCCTGCTTTCATCCTCGCTCCGCCAGATTTAGTCAGGCCCGTTTTTGCGTGACAAGGTTTATCTTAATATTTGAATTTAAGCTTCGACTGCCGACACGTTTCCTATTTTTCCAACGTGTTCCTCGCCCTCTGCTCGCAGGAGTGGGTTGGCGAACGCTGCCTGAAATCTCTGTCTGAGGACAGCAGTGCCCTGCAGGACCCTGTGCTGGTGAACATTCAGGCCCAGCGGCTTCTGCAGCTTATTTGTTATCCGCACCGCCAGCTGGACAGCGACGACGGCGACAACCCTCAGAGGCAGCGCATCAAACGCATCCTTCAGGTGAGGGAAAAATAGAAACCAACACTGTGCTGTGCTTGATCCTGTTTCATACGGGTCTAGCTTCATACATTATTAGGTTTTAAGAACAGGTGTTTTCATCTTGACTGTCTGAATTCATCGGTGTTCTACTGCAGCTGCCTTGAAAATAATCTGTGGACTTTTACTGCCCTCTACTGGCGAAAAGATAGATCGGAACACAGCATTAAGCCATCAGCAGACAGAGGCCTTCTTTTGGTTTCTGATCTTCAACCATTAAGAGCAAATGTAACAATAATTCCGTGTCTGGTGCAGAATATGGACCAATGGACAATGAGGCAGTCGTCTCTGGAGCTGCAGCTGATGATCAAACAGAGCACAAACAATGTGAGTCTTGTTGATTTTCTGCAGTTTTGGTGTCATGCCTTCTTTTCATTTTTCATGTCGATTTTCTGCAGTATTTACCTTAAATGCTGCTTCATTTCTGTGCCATGTTCCTTATATATAATCGTAATATAAATAATTTGTAATTTTACTGTCATGATGTAAGGGTGCTCATTTTAGATTCCCATTTCACTCCCATAAATACACGTGTAGATGAGTCTGATCAGTACTTATCAAAAGTCGATATACAGATGTTGTTTTATCTCTTCATTTATTGTGCTCTGCATACATGGATAATTGATAGTATCTCCTCTGAAAAAGCTCTTCGATTTCATTTTGAATATTGTTGACCATTTTTTGTATTATTTCTTTTTTTCCCCCCTATAGGAGCTCTATGCTCTCTTGGAAAACATAGCGAAAGCCACGATTGAAGTGTTTCAGAAATCAGCTGAGATGAACTCCAATAACCCCTCAGGGAATGGAGCCACAGTCCAGGGCGGCTCCGCCTCCAACAACAGCAGCACCACAAGCAAGATGAAACCTATCTTAAGGTATTTGCTCGAAACAGGATACCCCTTTCTTTGCGTTTAAATTTCATACTTGTTTATCCGTGAAACTCCTCAACATGTTTTACTGGCACTGTGCTCTGCAGCTCATCGGAGCGATCAGGCGTTTGGCTCGTGGCTCCGTTAATCGCCAAGCTGCCCACTTCAGTTCAGGGCCACGTGCTGAAGGCTGCCGGAGAGGAGCTGGAGAAGGGACAGCACCTCGGCTCCTCTTCACGTAAAGAGAGAGACAGACAGAAACAGAAAAGGTTTGTGGAAAACCTCTGTCGGCTTTCCACTTTCCAACCATCAGGGTTTATTGAATGTGAAGTAACTGGCTCTTGTTTCCCCAGCATGTCGCTGCTGAGCCAGCAGCCGTTCCTGTCGCTGGTACTGACCTGCTTGAAGGGGCAGGATGAGCAGAGGGAGGGTCTCCTCACCTCCCTGTACAGCCAGGTGCAGCAGATCGTCACCAACTGGAGAGAAGACCAGTACCAGGATGACTGCAAGGCCAAGCAGATGATGCACGAGGCTCTGAAGCTACGACTCAATCTTGTGAGCGTTTCTTAAAATTCTGAAGCTGTCGATTGAAAGGCGACACTCTGGTTTACTCCTGTTTTGTTGTCATACTAAGGTTGGTGGCATGTTTGACACGGTGCAGCGCAGCACCCAGCAGACCACCGAGTGGGCGGTCCTGCTCCTGGACATAATCAGCAGCGGCACCGTGGACATGCAGTCCAATAAGTGAGTGCTTCCCTGGCTGGAGTCCGGAGCGATTATCATCAGATACAAGCACGGGCCACTCGGCGTGGAAACACACACTCACACTGCTCTGTTCTCCAACAGTGAGCTCTTCACCACAGTGCTGGACATGCTGAGCGTGCTGATTAACGGCACGCTGGCCGCCGACATGTCCAGCATCTCTCAGGGCAGCATGGAGGAGAACAAGAGAGCCTACATGAACCTGGTCAAGAAGCTCAGGGTAAGAGGGACACACACTTCTCACATTTAGTCCTGACACAGAGCCTGCAGACGGGCTGTTAATGTTCAGAATGGCACAACGCTCAAGACCTGCTGGAGTAGAAATCACTTTAGTACCTTATTTGATTTACTGTGTGGCGGTATGGAAAATACATTATGCAATTTCATTACAAAAGACTTTTTACTCTGCAAAAAAAAAAAAACAACAACAGAAAGATCAATAAGGATTGTTCGCAGTGACCGTTGTTGTAAACACACCGTTCCACTATTTTTACAGTCTAAAACTTTAAATTTATTGACCTTGTCGAGTTCAAAACTATTGAAGTAATGTATAAAGCAAAGAATAACTTATTGCTGGGTGATATTCAGAAAATGTTCTGTGAATGAGAGAATTATTACAATTTCAGGGGAAAGTTAAAAGATTCATAAAGTGCACATTACTTTGAATTGTTTCTGTGTTAATGTCTTTGGAAAAACTGGAACAAATTGTGTTTGGCAATAAAAAAACATTCAGTTTGAAAATAGACATAAAGAACTGATCTTGTGAGGTAAGTATTTATTATTAACTATGAGGATTTTCTTTGTAGATATTCTTGAATTGATATACGAGAACTATTGTGGAGCTATAGATTGATGCTCAGTTAAGGAAAAGTTGTTGTTTCACTCATGAATTAGGTTATTGACAAACATGCAAAAGTACTTGAAGGTTGGAACTTCAGTTTATACTTCTTCCTGCTCCTTTTCTATTGTGTAAACTCAGATTTGCTTCATATCAAAGACAGATTCTATTGTCCCTCCTACATTTGCCTTTATTATTAATTTTTTTTAGTTTTTTTTTACTTGTTACTTTGATGGAATAAGGGAAACATTTTGGAAAAAAAATAGAACCAGATGTGAAGTTAAAGCCTCATCTATAAAAAAAAAAATAATAATAATAAAAATAAATAAATAAGCTGAAGGTGGAATCACGCTCTTGAAACAGTCAACAGTATATTTTGTATTCAAGCATGAGATTTTCTGTTTTCCAAAAGTGAATTGTTAAACACTGGGGGAAAAAAAGTTCAAGGTTTATAAAAGCCACATATGTCCTCAGTGGTTTATTGTGTGCATTAAGGTTGATCAAACATGAACCTTTTTGTTTTAATCCAACAGAAAGAGCTTGGAGATCGGCAGTCAGAAAGTCTGGAGAAGGTTCGCCAGCTTCTGCCGCTGCCGAAGCAAACCCGAGACGTGATCACGTGTGAACCTCAGGGGTCACTGATCGACACGAAGGGCAACAAGATCGCCGGCTTTGAGAAAGAGGTAAACTCACTGTCAGCTGTTTTTTTTTTTTTTTGTGAAAATTGGTTAAAAATGCAATAAGGAGAGGTTGGGAAAGCCTGACTAACGTACCTCTCTGGTCATCCAGGGTCTTCAAGTGTCAACCAAGCAGAAGATTTCTCCGTGGGACGTCTTTGAGGGTCTGAAGCACTCGGCGCCGCTCTCCTGGGGCTGGTTCGGAACGGTACGCGTGGACCGCAAAGTCACCAAGTTTGAGGAGCAGCAGCGTTTCCTGCTGTACCACACCCACCTGAAGCCCAAACCGCGTAGCTATTACCTGGAGCCCCTCCCGCTGCCCCCCGAGGAAGAGGAGCCCCTGACCCCCATCTCCCAGGAGCCGGAGAAGATAAAGGAGGCCGTGAAGCCCGAGAAGAATGTTCCCGCCGTGCCCTCGGACACAAACAAGAAGAAGCCCAGCAAGAAAAAGAAAAATCAGACCAAGTCAGAGGTCGGTGGAGACGTCATCTTGACAGTTTATAGTTGTAGCATAACATCATTTCCAGAAAGTAGCTGATGTTTCTTTATTTTGTTGGTAGGAATATCGACCACCCAGCGGTGTGAGCTACGTGCCTAACATGCCTCCAGATCCGATGCAAAACCACCCATACGGCAGGCTACCATACAGCCAGCAGCCCATCGGCATGTACACACAGAACCAGCCTCTACCTCCAGGTCAGCTCCGGGGCTCGTCACGTCATTACGCCCCAGTTTTAGAAGTTTAGTCATTCGCTGCGGCTCCATCTATCGTGGTCTGAAAGTGTAATTTCTTCCACAGGAGGTCCAGGATTAGAACCTCCGTACAGGCCTACCCGCAACCCACAGATGGCCAAAATGATGACCACTCGACCCAGCTATCCCGGCATGATGCCCGGCATGCAGGGAAACATGCCCGGCATGATGGGACTGGACAAGCAATACATGGGTTACAAACCCCCGCCCAGCATGCCGCAGGGCCAGATGCTGCGACAGCAGTTACAGGTCAGACTGGTGAGTCAAGCAACAACCTCCAGTTAGGTAGTGTGTAGAGCTCCAGATCAGTTTTTTTTTTTTTTTCCCCAAAAAATACGATCATTGGGAATATATTTTCTGCAAAGTGTTACGTGTCTTAATGAAAAACTGTCCTGTAACTTAAAAAAAAAAAAAAAAGTGAAAAAAACAAACAAACCATGAAGCAGTGTGGACCTATAGACACTTCTCCAGAAACACAGGATCTTAAAATAGTAATATCAACATGTGTTTAACTAAACTTTAAATCATCAAAACTTCCCAGTGCTTTTTCAGCACTAATATCTCCTCAGAAGTCTCAGGAAGTTTAGACACTGTATCATCATATTGTTCAAATTCAGTAATAGTATGAAGAAACACTCTCATTTTCCAATCAGAATAACAACCAGGCGAAGTAGCTCCCTAATGCAATACTCTGCAGAACCATTAGAGTTATTACAGTGTTGTTATGGGAGATTAATAGCTAGTAAGCGGGTTTGTTCACTGCCCAAATCTTTAGAAACTACATTCTATAGATTCTCATGAACACTCCTGGTGGAGGATGCTGTGGCGTTGAAGGATTTGCATTGATTTTTGTTTTCAGAATCAGAGCATAATGGGGCAGCAGATCAGACAGATAACGCCCAACCCACCATACACATCAATGCAGGCCTCCCAGGTAAGTGTATCAGTTTGCCTTCAATTGTCTCATTGAGACAGGGAGAAAAAAAAGAACTAATGCACAATTTCCAGCATGTGAAACAAGCGGTATTTTCTCCTTGAATGGATGATCAATATATTCTCTCTTTGCTTCAGAACATATCTCAGGGCTATACCCCATACGGCGGATCACACCTGAGCTTGCAGCAGCACCCGTCCCAAAGTGGTGGTATAGTTCCCTCCTCCTACGGGAACCAGAACTTCCAGGGCTCCCACCCTGGAGCCAACCCGGCTGTGGTGGACCCCCTCAGGCAGATGCAGCAGAGGCCCAGCGGTTACATTCACCAGCAGGCTCCAGGCTACGCACACAATATGCAGAACACGCAGAGGTCAGTCCTGTCTTACGACGTGACCGCGTTTCATACATAGTTTGCCGTTTGTTTTATATTTCCAATGTGTTGCAGTAATCGGATCACTTCCTCTTTCCACTGCTGCTACTTTATCTATTGACTCTTTACAGCTGAAAATGAACTGTGATGTGTCGATTGACTGTTAAGCTGGTTCAGGACCAGCTTTTTCCTCACCAAAGCATTAGCATTAGCGTTGGCATATCTGTCTTCTTCTCCTCCTCATCCCTCCTGCAGAAAGGGCGTTTGTCTTTTCCACCGTCGCCTGTCCTTACTCAGTTGGAATATTTCCTTAGTAAAGTGTGGCCAGATGACTGTATTGCATTTCAATCGAATTGATTATATAACTGCCTGTACTCACTCTTACTCGTCTGTGTCTCAATACACCTCAGGTTTGCCCACCAGCCCCTCCAGCAGAATCCGATCATGCACGGCCTCAGTCACATGGCCGGCCAGGGCGTCCATCCAGGCCTGAGGCCCAATCAGATGCTGGCAGAGCAACAGCAGCAGCAGCAGCAGCAGCAACAACAGCAGCAGCAGCAACAGCAGGCAGCACAGCAGCAGCAGTACCTCAGACAACATGCACTCAGAGTAATCTATCCTAATACCATCTATTCTCTCTATTTACTGTCACAACATGGCTTTTTTTTGTGTCAGTTTTGCCGTTGGTGTATATAAAGAGGTTCTTCAGATACATGGAATTTCACCATTCACCAACAAATGCTAACCTCTCTCACACATCGACATTTCCAGCAGCAGCAGCAGCAGCAGCAGCAGCAGCAGGCCCAGCAAGTTCCTCAACAGCAGCAGCAACAGCAGCAGCCGGTCCAGCCGCAGCAGGTTCCCCCTCAGCAGCAGGTTCCACAGCAGCAGCAGCAACAGCAGCAGGTGTCAGCGGTGCCGCCTCCAGGCCAGGCGCAGAACCAGGGGCTCGGCATGCAGCCGCTGCCCCCTCAGCAGCCTCTGGTAGGTCCAGTCCACATTCCAATATAGGTGATAACATTTTTTATACTTTCACAACACCAAACAATTACGACCATAACTGACTACAATCTCCAAATAAAATCAGTTTTAATGAAACCTTCTGGTGCAAAATACAGTGAAATGTTGATAATAAAAAAAAAAAAAATCTAAACTTCTCCTACAGCCATTGTGTTATGCTTTGTTTTTCAAACTTACCCTGAGAGCACGGTTTTGAGGCGAGTTTGATAGCAACGAGATCTTCCCGTTTGCTTCGACTTCCCAGCATTAGTAGTGTGTGTGCATGCAGCAGTACATTTGTTGCCTGTTCTAACGACTGTCTTTGTTCAGTTCCCACGACAGGGGATGCAGCAGACTCAACAGCAGCAGCAGACTGCAGCTCTGGTCAGACAGCTCCAACAACAACTTTCAAGTAAGCCGGGAACCTCTTGACACTTACTGTGTAATTTTTGCACCAAGATTGCTCATCATTAATTGCTTTTTTTTTTTTTTTCCTCCAGATACACAACCAGGACAGGGCACCAACTCATATTACTAATTGTTGATCACGCCGTGCAGAGAACGGGCCATTATTAAGGGGGAGGCTCAGCTCTGTCTGTTGGATTGAAAGAATGTGTCCAGTCCTGTGAAAGCAGTTAAATGGGAAGACTGTTTCTCCGGCTCCGAGGACCACCAAACATCAACGTCAGTTGTTGTAATTACGGATTATCAAAGGAGGGATCCGGATCTGAAGTAGAAAAATAATGGTTAATGGTGGAGAAGTTTATGTACAAAATACCACAAATTATAAGAATAATGCAATTTTTTATTTTATTTCAATTTGTACAATTTTTTCAGTTTCGTGTATTTCTCATTAAAAAAAAAGTCATGTCATTTTTTTAATGTCTTGTACTTGTTGGTTGCGTGTTTTTTAGATTGTAATCATGTTGCTGAAACTTTTATCAAGAAATATCAGACAGGAACAGCCTTGAGATGATTTCCAAAGTCCTCAGTTTTTACTTTTCTTTGGTTTCTTTACGGATTGGTTTGATTTGCTTTTTCTATCCGGATTTTGACTTTCAAGTCGATTAAAAAGCACTCCGGAGTCGGGTCCCAGCGCTCTCCCCTCAAAGGGACAGGCCTTTCCCTCGTACCTTGGCAGAAAGTTCAGATCTGCCCAGCTCCGCTCGCCGGGCTGCACTCCAAGCCTGGACAGCAGCTTGTCAGAAATCTCCGGCACCACTGGCTGCAGGAGTGTGCCGTAAATCCTCAGACATTCGAGAGAGACGTGGATGATGGTGTCGAGCCAGCGTTGGTCTTCGCTGTCCCCTCTATCCAGCTTCCAAGGCGCGTGACGCTGCACGAACCCGTTGGTGTGCCTGACGCAGGCGCTGATGGCCTCCAGCGCTTTGTACACGTGCAAACTTTCATAGTAGTTTTCTACCAGGGCTGGCAGGCGTCTCACAGCGTCCAGCATCTGATAGTCTTCAGCTGCTGCCTTGCCCCCGGGCTTGTGGGGAAAGGACTGAGGGCAGAAATGTGGGTAGACCTGAGTGGGATTGAGAGCTGGAGCTGTGCAGCGGTTGAGCAGACCGCCCAGAGAATCCGCCAGCTCCGCGTTCAGCAGCTTCTCCACTTTGCGATCTGTGTAATCGCAGTCGGAGTCTGGCACGCCTTGACGCAGCAGAAAGTACCTCATGCCGTCAGTAGTGAATACCTGCGAGCGCTCAAGAGGATCTACTACATTACCCAGACTTTTAGACATCTTCTTTCCACCTACTGTCCAGTGAGAATGCACGTGTATCCTCTGGGGCGGCTGCAGTCCGGCTCCGAGGAGAAAAGCCGGCCAGTAAATGGCATGAAACTTTAAGATGTCTTTTCCTACGACGTGATGGACCACGTGCCACCACTGCTCATGCTTTTCTGGATAGCCAGCAACCGTGAGGTAGTTCACAAGAGCGTCAAGCCACACATAGATGGTCTGCTCAGCGTCTCCCGGCACCGGGATGCCCCACTGGAGGCGACTCCTCTGACGGGACACAGAGAGGTCCGGGAGGTCTTCCTGCAGCCACTGGACGACGGCCTGGTAGAAGCGCTCCGGCTGCACAGCCCGGGGGTTTCCTTCAAGCCATTCCAACAGCTGAGATCGAAACGCAGACAGACGAAACATGTAGTTCTCCTCTTTCATCCATTCCACCTGCAAAACAATAAAGAGATCTGTTCGAACACTAAAACTGGAAATGAAAAAAGAAAAAAGGCTACTATGCCAAAGTAAAACAAGACCGCTGCTTGTTCTGTTCAACCAAAACGTACCTTGTGTCCGCTCTCCATCGACACTTTGATCTCCTTCCCTGAAGAGTCCAGAGCGTCTGTGACCTGCGTCGGCATGAGGAAGCTCTCATCCTGAGTGGAGTACCAGCCTTCATAGCTGCCCTTGTAGATGAGCCCTCGGTTCCAGAGCACCGACCAGAAATGCTCCACGGCTCGACGGTGTCTCTGCTCCGTAGTTCGTATGTAGTCTGTATACGAAATGTTGCAGCTGCTGAAGAGATGCTTGAATCTCTCGGACACGCTGGTGCAGAAAGAGAGAGGATCTTTTCCTGCAGCTTCTGCAGCCTGTTGGATCTTCAAACCATGCTCATCTGTACCTGAAATGCAAAATTGTGCAAAGTTGCTGAGCTTTGAGGTGAAACGTAAGAGGTGTGTTATGAGTTGATTCCATTATAATCCAAGCGATTTTAGGAATGTTTGATTTTCTTAGAATTTGTCAGTCTTTCGCCAAACAAATTTCCAAACTTATTCTTTACAATTTTTATACATGTCTGTTTTTCCAGGAATTGATTATTCTGCAGCAGTGTGGCTTTTCGTGTTTCCAATCCATGTGCATAACAGAAGAAAAAAAATAACTTTTTATATGCATTTGTAAATTTTATATTTGATGAAAATGAAAATTAGACTTGACTACAAGGGGGAAGAAAAGCAGGTGGCAGTGACAGGCAATGATTATTAAGGTAAAACCTATTTAAAGTTGTTGGAACCCCCTGCTTTGGGTCACTGCTGACCAGAATGTGGATTTTATAAGCATGATTTACCTGTGGCAAACCTTGAGTTAAAGCCCTGCAGGACTTTGTATCTGTGCAGGCAGTCGGCGGTCACCGCTGAGTACAGGTGTCCTAAATGAGGAGGCGCGTTGACATAGAAGATGGGAGTGGTGATGTAGTGACTCCCGGGGTCTGTGCACGGCTGGCTGCTCGTGTTTCTCCTCTCATGTCTCCAAACAGCTGCAACAGATGAGAGAAGCTGCCCTCGGTGGAGTCTGCGAGCTGCTCCACAGCTTCTGACAGCGCACAGTAAAGAGAACCTCATAACTGGACTCCGACATGAAAACCGATAAAACGACGTTCAGTCCACTGATGACGATTCACTGGAGAAGCGGAGAAAAGCTGCTGAAGATCCGCGAGAAGTCCAGTTAAATGTGTTATTTATCGAGGTAAGAATCAATGAATTCCGAGATATCTTCGTAAGCCCATGTGTTTTGGTTGCATCAAGGTTAGCGCTTCTTCCGGTTTTGATGATTGACAGTTCTTCCTCCAATCAGAATACGTCTTTAAACAGCGTCGACCAATAGGGTGACAGGGTTTTTCTTGGAGACGTTCTGCTGAGATGATCGTTTTCATTTAACGTGAAATCTACATAAATGTCATGTTTTCATCCCGAACACAAGTAAAAGATCTTTACGGGGGCAACAAACGTCTAAAGAATCCATGTATTTTTGTTTTAAACAAACTTTATTGCTGAACAGAACAAGGATGTATGACATTCACACAGCAGCTGCTGAACATCGCCTCTTCTCACATATAACTATTTTGCATGGGTGTCAAGCAAGGCCCGTGGGCCAAAACGGGCCGGAACGAGACTTCAGTCCGGCCAGCCAACCCACCTAGCAAGTGGTTGGTTAAATAAATAAATAGATAAATAAATAAGAGTATAATTAGGGTTTAACATCTTTCCACCTACTGTTTCCTAACCCTGCGGTGTAAAATCATGCATATTGCAACAGCAAAAGGATAGGTTTTTGGGACATGTCACTGTATTTTTCACCCTAAGGCATTAAAACTTGCTTCATGTCTTCCTTTTCCTGTTTTTGAAATCCCTGCTCGCAAAACTGCTAGTTTTTCGCTATTCTTGTGTCTGGCATTAGTTTGGAGTCATTGGAGTCTAACTTGCCATTTATTGGAATGAAACATTTCTTCACTGATCAAACTTATTTTTCAACACAACTTTATTGTTAACTTTGTGCATAATAGTAATACTAATAATTGTAGTAGACCAACACCGGTTTTGAGACCATTTTTCAAGATTTTGGTCTTGACTCTGTCTCTTCTCTTCAAAGACGTCGTGATCTTCACAACACTCTCTCCATGAGAGTCCATGTTATTTTTTCATGTCCGGCTTTAGCACCATTTTAATGCGTTGCCTTGTTTTTAACGGTCACGAGGACTATAAGAATTTAGGATGTGGAACGTCCTGAGGCTGTCTCGCGAGCCCGTTTCCTTGGTAATATGCAGGAAGTGGAGGGTGACAGCCAGCCAATCAGCGGCTCCGCTTTCCCTCAGATAACGGTGACGTGCCAACCGAGGTAGAAACATTTCACTTTAGCTACCGACTAAACTCTCCTTCCTATAACTTCGGTCCTCACTAAGTATTTTTAATGCGCCTTTTTTGAAGTCTCCGGTAGCCTTTTACGTCTAGCTTTGACTGGTTGCACTGACTGCTGGGAGTCCGCCTGTCATGTGATATTTTAAACATGGGCTGCCTGTTGCTTCGCCCCTGAGGAGTCATCGATACAAGTTCGACCGTTTCCAGACGTTGTTTTGTTCTCCGGCTGTTTCAGATGGACGTGCACCGAGTGGACTTCTACATCGGCCTCTCTCTGGCTCTCAGCTCCAGCATTTTCATCGGGGCGAGTTTCATCCTGAAGAAGAAAGGCCTGCTGCGACTGGCCAGCAAAGGCTCCACGCGAGCAGGTGACTTCACAAATCCACAATGTTTACTTCTAATATAAATAAAGTTAGAATTAACTTCGTCTGTAGTCACGACCTGTAAACGGCATGAACTACGATGTATCCCAAGTTGACAAATCAACATATTTGCGTTCTTGCAGCAAATCAACGTATAGCTGCATTTAATCTGTAAACGAAGTGTATATAATAACATGCAACACAGAATATAACAATATAGTTATTGATTGCGAGTTCAACATCACTTAACCATCAGTAGAAATTATTTCAGCCCCAAATAAATGCTTTGGTTTTAAATATTATAAATATTACTATCACTTCTTGTATTCATGTGCATATGTTTGTACACACACTCAAAGTGTGTGCTACTATCTTATTTTAACTGTTGGTGCAATATGAAGCTGCTGTGATGACTAAATTTAAACAGGTGAGATTGATAAAGTCTGATCTCTTATCTAAAAAGACTTACAGGATTCAATAGACATGGAGCTGAGACTTACAGCTGAGCTGATTTATAAAACAGTGTTAGGGTTTTGAATCACTGGGGCTGGATTTCGCTATTAAAATTAATTCTATTTCAGTATTTGTGTTAAAGTTCTATTTATGCAGTGTTCTTTATACAATCAAGAGTTTATAGCTTAATATTTTTCATTCCACAATGATTTTGATGAGACAGCTTAACTAGATAATATTTGACTTATTGGCTTAAAGATTCCCAAAGGATTTACAAATTATCTTTTTTTAATTGCCTGTTGATTTTCCAGTAGTTTAACTAATCTTTGCTACCTAATTACATTGAAACTGGAAAAAAATGGTACATAAATCATTTGATTGTATTAATATTGATGGATTGAACAGTGGTGTGATGTTACTATGTTTGAATCTCAATCTTTCTACTTCTCTACCTCTGCTGGAAAGCATCTGTTTAGATATCAAAATGCAGGATGTTTATTTTACAGGTCAAGGCGGGTACGCCTATCTGAAAGAGTGGCTATGGTGGGCCGGACTAATATCAAGTAAGTGAAAGACTGATCGCCATAAAAATGGGTAATATGGTATGATTATATTTGCACTGCTTGACAGCTACGTTCAGGAACAGTGCGGTCTTTGTTTTTACAAGAAGAAATGAGGCTCTTGTGGGTTTGGTATGTTTTACTGATGACGTTGCTGTGCTTGCGCCATATTGTGTGGGTTACACCAAAGACCACATTTGCACATGTGGGCTTGGAGAAAATAATATTTTCCGTGTTCAACCTGAGCAGCTGCACCGGCTAATAAATATGCACATACTGATGGTGACCTGGTGTCTTGCAGTGGGAGCTGGAGAGGCCGCCAACTTTGCTGCTTATGCATTTGCACCGGCCACGCTGGTCACTCCTCTTGGAGCGCTCAGTGTGCTTGTCAGGTAACTTTCAGCTATTTTTAGTTAAAATGTGGTTCAAAAGAGTTTTCGCTTCTCATCACCTGTGAAACCCGTTTTGTATTGATTTTGGGTAATGGGCTCATGGGGGTCCAGTTTCTCATGTCTGGTTTAAGACTTTACATATCGGCCGTATCAAAACTGCATCTCTTATGTTGAATGGTAAAATGTTCACAAATAATGTGTTTGCTAAAATCTCAAGATGATAGTAAAAACTCAGGACAGTAAAAAGTTGTCAAATGTTTGAGATTCGATTTCAAAAATCAAAATGATAGCAAAACACAAAAAGTTACATAATTTTTAATTGAACTATGTCTACTTTGTTTTAAAACAGTCACAAGATGTAACGCTGACTCAGAATAAATCTTTTGCCTTCCTAATCTACACATGTTAGCTGCAGTTGTTCATCACTGCCTTCGAAAGCTGAAAACAAGCTTGTTTGATTTAGCAAACAGTACCTTAAATACCTTGGGATGCCGAATGCATACAAGCTGTATGCTACATTTGTCAATGAGCTGACAGTCTGACCTTTCTTAATAGCAGCAATATTGAACAATATCTAATATATGGATGAAATATTTGCACTTGATACTCCACATTGAATTTTATTTTTCTCTTCTTTTTCCAGTGCTGTGCTTTCCTCATACTTTCTGAATGAGAGGCTGAATGTGCACGGGAAGATTGGCTGCTTGCTGTGTGTTTTGGGCTCCACAGTGATGGTGATCCACGCTCCACAGGAAGAGGAGGTTGCCTCTCTCAGTGCCATGGCGGAGAAGCTCAAAGACCCAGGTAGACCAGCACCAATATCATCATGATCTCATTAATGAAATGATAGAAAACCCAAAGTCATGAAAGGGTTGAAAGGATGCTTTTCATTTTGTCAGAGTCCTAACTCCTTCCTCAATGCTCCCACTAGGTTTCATTGTGTTTGCCGTGTGCGTTGTGGGAAGCAGCCTGGTTCTTATCTTTGCTGTGGCGCCGCGGTTCGGACAGAAGAATGTGCTGGTCTACATCCTGATCTGCTCTGTGATTGGCTCCCTCTCTGTGTCTTGTGTCAAGGGCCTGGGCATTGGCATTAAGGAGCTGTTCGCTGGGACAGCAGTGCTGAAGGACCCCCTGTTCTGGTCCTTAGTCATCTGTCTGGTGATCTGTGTCAGTGTTCAGATCAACTACCTGAACAAAGCCCTCGACATATTTAACACCTCCTTAGTCACTCCCATTTATTACGTCTTCTTCACCACGTCCGTCATGACCTGCTCAGCGATCCTCTTCAAGGAGTGGTTGAGCATGAACACTGATGGGGTAGTTGGCACAATTAGCGGATTCTTCACCATCATTTTGGGGATTTTCCTCCTCCATGCCTTCAAGGACATTACGTTCACCTGGGACTCCCTTCCACTCTATCTGAGAAAGGGTCGTCTGGGTTTTCCGTGCGGCCATCAACCTTACGTTGCTCTTCCTACCCATGATGTGCAAGCAGCCGAGGAGATAAAGCTGCCTAGAGAAGGAGGCTCAAAGGGGGGCAGAGGTATGCATCAGAGAGCTCCATGAGGAGGACCAGTATTCATGTCACCACTTAAACCAGTTGTGAAGATTTGATTCACATTAAAGCTCTGAAGTGTGGCAAAAAGGTTTCTCATGACCAATGAAAAATGCACTGGATAACCAAAGTTTCCTTAACTTGAAATATAGCACAATTGAGATTGTTACACTGAATTTTCTTTGAATTATTTTCTTATTTTTAGAACAGAACTATACTAGTCTATAGTAAAGTGAACGTCTGTGCACTGCAGAGCGTACATGCCGCACAGCATGTAGTATTGAACCAGATTGTGCCTTCTTCTGTTACTGAAAACGATTGTCTTTGTAGTTTTGCACTTAATCTTTTAATTATGTTTTGAAATATGTAAACAGCTATTTTGTAACAGGTCTTAAGTCAAAAACCTCAATTTGCCCTGAATTCCAAGTTTGAACAATTCCTCCAATGAGAGACTGTATACCTCAGTATTATATAGAAACCAAAGAAAGCTATTTCCAGTGAGTGAACATGTGCCAAACTGTAACATGTATCCAATGTAATGGTTTTATTTGATGATTAAAACATTAGTTGACTAAATGTTTCAAACTGATGGACAGAATTATTTGGCATTTAATTTATTGCATATGTACAGTCCAGAACCTTTTTCTGCTGGCGTCCCAGAGTCAAGACATCTCCCGCGTTGTGTTACCAGGGTGTGGTGAAGTCTGTGTGGCTGTCAGATGTGATTCCTTCCAGTCTGTTCCACTCAACCCAAAAGCTACAGCAGTGATAATTAACACATTCAAACTCGGTTGTACAGTTTGCTTGGTTAACCTTTTTTTTTAAACCCAATGCTCGAACAAAAAATGCCACTGCTTGCAAAAAAAATCTGCAGCCTTAAAGTTTTAAAATGACCATAAACTGACAGAGAACGAAACGGATGATGTATGTCAGGCACTTGTATCAAAAGTAACACTTTGTCGTTCCGCTTCCCAGTTGACTGGACGGGTCTTGAACACACCACAGGGACAGCTGTGTCATGACCAAACCGCGCGCTCTCGCAGCAGAGGCTGACGGCCTGTATCTTGCCAGTCTTTTCTGGAGCAGTGTTCACTCCGCCATGGTCTCGGAGAACGACCCCCTGCTTCTCTGAGTCTGTTCCAGTCTATTTAGGATGAACTGGCTGGTGTCAATAAATCGCTCCACGCAGTTCACAAAGCACACTTCAGTCCTGGAGTCGAGCTTTGGTCCGGGTTTATCCATGCACTTCTCCTGCAGACAGACACAAGAAAAAATTAGAAAAGAAAAAAGTGTTTGGGTTTGAATCCCTTTCCACACTCATAAGTCATGGGTAAAAGTCCAGTTGTCAAAGTTGAGTATTTGAGGTTAATTGGTGACCCTGAAATCGTCAATGTGTGTGAGACTGTCTCTTTCTCCCTGTGATGGACTGGCAACTTGTCCAAGGCCATTGTTGACCAAGTTTAATCGCCCGTGCCCATGTTACTGAGTGGGACAGCAGTTGGATGATGGTAAGGCAACTTTGTCAATAAATAAAATCCTCCAGATTAAAAAATCTCCAATTTGCTATTTTAGCAAGTGAAAATCTACATAATAACAAAGGCCTTTTAACAACATCCATATATAAGAACAATTAACCGACAGCTGATCAATAGGACTCAAATGGCTCAATTTGATGTTCAGATACATTAAAGCTGCTGATATGGTCTTCAGACTCTTGATTTCACCACATTTCAGTGTGTGGTTGAATGTTCAGCATGTTGTTCACGGTCAGGCTGCACTTCACACGAAGGTGTGCTGCGGTTCTTTTTATACACACCTCAGAAAATGTTATTTACAGAATGTCATGGGTGAAACTCTTATTTGTGGCTGGTTGAATCAGTTAAATACATGGCAGACTTTCATAGCATTCGCAAAAAAGAGCTTTGCCATCACATGACCATCAGAAAATCCTTTTTAAAAGTTAAAGTGAAAGCTCGTGGTCAAAGTTAATTTAAAAAGCTGATTACAAATACATTTATATTCCTTTTTAAATACCCATGACTCTTTAGTTTAAAACCATTGCACTGAATTTAACAACCTTTAAATTAAGTATTGCGATCCACCGATATGTTAACATTAAAACGTCTGGTGTGCAGCTTGTTGGTGACAAGAAGAAATTCAATTGGTCACGAATCTTATCTGCGAAACGGACGCGCGGCTGACCGGACGTTCCTGGCGTAACATTTGCGTAATGTGCGTACGTAAGGACCGATATGCAGAGGTAACATTGTGCAGCTCCGTGCGGCCCGCTGGCGTTATTTAGATCATGTTTTCCGGTCATAGCTAACAGAATGCACATTTGTATGAATATATGAACAATCAGCCATCGAGTTAATGTCTGAAAAAGGAAGCTGTTGAGATGCAGAGCGAGCTTAAAGCTGATCTTACCCAGCACACTTCAGTCATCTGATGCACCAGCTGCTGAAATCTTTGTTTCTGAGACTCGATCTCGATGAAATGCTGCAGCTGAGGGTCAGCTGTCGCTCCCTGGCCGTCCATATTCGCTGGAAACGGGCGACAGAGGCAGTATTTTCCTGCTTTTTACAGATTTGGACACGTATTGCTGACCTTCACGTGTGTGTGCTGCCGACGGGAAACAGGAAGCGGCTCAGCCAATCAGAGGCTCCGTTTGTGTGACGACACTCGTCGTCACCATGGTGACGTCGATCAGTACTATCAGGTTTTATTCATTTACTCTGTTTATAGTACATATATACTACACACACACACACACACACACACGGCTGCTGTCAAACAGTTTATTGTTTCTTTTTGTATTAACATTTTGTACTTTTGTACTCTTTATTCAGTCTTCTCATCCGACTCAGTACATATGACACATTTTATGTTCAACCACAAAATTATTACAACCACTAAATTCACTTTAACCAGTTTAATCACCAACAACAAATCAATAAAATGCACACAGAACACGACAGAAGGGAAGACAGAGAACCACAGTGCTGTCTGCAATGGTTGTCCAGTTATATACCTGCGTTCGCTATTATTCAAAAGAAGACACAAATTATACAAATATCTATGTTAAATCAAAATTATCCCTCCTGTAGGCTTCATATAATACACACTATCTTCTCAATGACAAAATAGATTTGCATTGTTCTCAGTTTACATTCTATTCTAATATAACCCTAAACATTCAAAACAAAGCTTCTTTTAGGCCACTGGTGCTCTAAACTTAAAACATCTCTTTCCTCGTATTAGCAGACATGTAGGCAACTATTGTTGTAAATACTTTGTTATCGCATGAAACAAAGTTACTGTCTTTATACCTGCCTTTACTTCAAAGTCATGCAGCCAGTGTTTGAAGTCAAATTCAGAAAAGTGACCATATTATTCATCTGCAGAGTGGACTGGTGTGAATAAATGCTGAGTGAGACTGACACTGCCAGACTGGTGAAATGTTTTCAGAATTATTTTCAGTTAAGTTGATGTCTCGGTCTCTTCACAACCTGGCATACTTGGCTTATATTTGTGCAATGAATATGTGTCACAAAGCCTAAACATCAATTCAGACACAAAGAAAGAGTAAAAACATACATATTCAAATCCAATATCCTTCAATAAAATACCATAATAGACTCTTCAGAGGTTTGTTGCTCACACTGTACTTCTGCTTATGTGAAGGGGAATGCAAGTCTAATCTATAAATTCATATTAAGGAGGACCTCAGTGTGAACGTGCAGCTGTGTGTGTTCAATCTGTTCACTGTTAATGATTTTGCAGGGATGTATGAAGATGCTGCTCTTTGGGAATGGGAGTGAACTATTTCATATGCTGGTCTGTCATTCTGGAGGGTTCATATTACTGGAGTTCATAAAGCAAATCCTGAACCGTTAGAGCCAGCTCCTGAAAGGTGGGCCTCTCATCTGCTTTCTGAAAACAAAACAAACACAAATAGGTTCAGAAAGTGTTTTTATGTGATATAATCAGTCATCACTGGTCATAATTAAAGATTCAGCAATGCTGAACCATCATCACTCACATCAAGCCAGCAGCTTGACATAATGCTGTAGACCCTCTCGTTGGCCAGCTGAGGGCGGAAGAGGCGTAGGCCCCGGGAAACCTGATCCACTATTTCCGTGTTGTTGAGCCGCTCATATGGAAGTCGCCCCAGAGTGTACACCTCCCACATCAGAACTCCTGATAAAGTAAAGACTGTTAACACGGAGAAGAAGGCAGCCTAATGTATCTCTGAATTGGTCATTTATGGCAATTTACTTTTGGTAACTGACCAAGCATTATAATTCAAAAGTGCTATAAAAGCTTTCCTAAAAAAACAATCCCATGCACAACTCACCATATGCCCAGATGTCTGATTTACTACTGAATTTGCAGTAGAGAAGAACTTCAGGAGGCGACCAGCGGACAGGAAACTTTGAGCCGACTGAGCTTGTGTACTCATCGTCCAGGACGTACCTGGGAGCAGAGGGAGGGGAATGACTTTAAGACCACACCATTTCCTCAACTCAATGCTTACTCATTCAACTTTTAAAAAAGATGTCTGCTTGCTTGTCGTTTATCTCCACTGTCGTGATGCTATTTAAATTAATCCATTCCTTTCAAGAAGCACTAATATCCAGATTATAGTGCATCTTTCTCTATCTAACTGATGTTGGACTTAGCATGTCACAGCAAAAATACAATAATGCAACCCTGCCCATATCAATAAGGCATGCCCTGAGAGATGGATGCAGTCAAAATTAATGCAAGAGATATATTTTATCTGTAGAAACTCAAAAAAGTTATATTTGAAATCGTAACTAAAATCTACAAACAGAAGAAGTAACTAAACAAAAAAAAAAATCTAAATTTCATAATTTAGTAGTAAGCTGTATATATTTTACCGTGACAGGCCAAAGTCAGTCACTTTGACGGTGCCATTTCCATCCACTAAGCAGTTTCTGGCAGCCTAAAGATAAAACAAAAACATTTGATTGAGAATTAATCACCAGAATTCGAGTTCATCATATACTGGGCCGGTGGCCACCCTTGTTTCTCACCAGGTCTCTGTGGATGTACTGCTTGGACTCCAGGTAGGCCATTCCCTCAGAGACATCTTTGCACATCTCCAGAAGCTGGATGGGCGTCGGATGCTGCGTCAGGCCCTCCCTGAGGTACGTCAGCAGGCAGCCATTTGAAAGGAACTCAGTCACTATATAAATGGGTCTTTGTTTGGTGCAGACGCCATACAGCTGGACGAGGTTTTCATGGCGAAGCTTCCTGGTTTGAGCAAAAGGAGAAGGAAGTTAGGCATTTTGCATTCAAATTAGTTACAGGAAGTACCTTTCCAGGGTGACACAGCAGTTTAATGATTATGTGGTGCAGAATCAGTTTAAGCCTAGTTTACTACTGGTAATTCATTTGGTGTTGGTTTATGCTGGGTTTTTTTTTTCATGTAATCAGATTCCTTAAGTGGTGCTCACATCATGATCTTGGCCTCTTCGATGAAATCGTCCTCTGACATGGAGCCTTCTTTAATCATCTTAATGGCCACGTCATGCTGGCCCTGCCACTTCCCATACTTCACCACTCCAAACTGGCCAGTGCCCAACTCCTTGATGAAAGTGAGGGAGCGTGGGTCAATCTCCCACTCACCTGGAGAGAAAAAGGGGAGCGCCATCAAACTTTTTATGTTTCATAGCCTGAAAAAGACATTCCTGGACCTGGGAGGGAAATTGGAAGTGCAATGGTCTTTGAAATCACTATCAAATGAACTGAATATTATTTCATGATTAGTCTTTTGTAAACTTTAAGCATGAAGAAATTACAATTTACTTACAAGAGGTTAATCCCCAGAAATTATAATAATCAAAAAACACATACTAAAATAAAGTAAAAACACTGGCAATAAGAAAACATGACAGATAATTAAACCCTTTCTGAACTCCAGGTCAATTTCCAATGCTCAATGCTCTTACCATAGCCAAGGCCTGTTGTTGATGGAGGCTGGGCTTGGTTTGATACAATGTATTTCAGCCTGCTCACCATACCTAGAGCAGGAAATAACAAAAGGACATGATCACATCAAACTGAAACCGTTGATGGATGAGGGTGAGGGTTATGTATTTGACAGACTTTGTGAATTTGACTGTAAAAATGTAAACTGAATGAACCCATAAACAGTGAGAAAGTTTAAAACATGATTCTTAAAATATTTTTTTTATTGAAGATGATCCGTTGCGGAGGATAATGCAGTCAGCATGTCCAGATGCTGACGTGTGCCTCACGCCTCTGCTGCTTGCAGATGCAGTTGTCATTTTGGCACCGTCATAAAAAAGCCCAACATGCACAGGAAGTCCAGCATGCACAGGAAGAGTTTGCCACCAAGTGCAAAGTGGTTGAAATGACAACTCTGTTGTTCTCTGACAGGAAAAAAAAAAATAGTATGCGCTCTCCAAGTGGGAGGATGAACTTATTCATGAGTAAGGGTACATGGACCTATATGGCATACATTCTCTCCTTCGGCAGTCTCAAAGGACTTTATACTATTCACATTCACTTGTGATTGAACGGCCTACTTGACGACCCAAGATACAGCAGCCCGCAAGAGGAAGTGGGATGGTCAGATTGGCCTCAGATTCGAACAAGCATCAGTAGGAATGCTGTGACTGAGCCAGACTGCAGTACTGCTGTTTGAAGCAAGCTTCTTTAATGTATCGATCAGCTGACATCCACACCTTCATCTATTGTGCTGAAGTTTGGGCCGAGTGAGGAGCTCAACCGTTTGTGGCTGCTCTGTGGAGACAATTTTCACAGAGCTTCCATGGGACTCACATTTATGGCTTTATGAGCAAGAAATTTTTGTCAGGAAATAAAAACAGTATATCACGATAATTACGCAATGAAGTCTGACAGGCAGAGTGGCTGTTTTAACCTGCTGCGTTGTGCTGGTGATAGTTGATGAGTTCTGGGATGGTTTCGAAATTGTGCTTCTCTGCCAGGTAAAACTGTCCCTGTGCGGTGGTGCAGATGTTGTAATGTCTGCAACTTCCACTGGACTCCCTGTGGGGGGAAAAAAAAATGAAGAGTAACTTTAAGTAGAGTTACTCAACAGGTTTACACCAGCAAAGGAGAGTGTCTGTCACTCATCCTGTACAAATAACAAGGGAATCCCCACAATATTGTCACTCTGCAGCTCATCTTGAGATCAGAGCTTCCTGCAGGCCCATTGGTCCAGATTTTGCATGAATTTACATCTTCCTCACTCCGGCTGACTGTTTCCGCTTTCATTACAAACAGTTCTTCTTTTCATGCATTCACACATGACCGGAGCCAGTGGATATAATGTATAAATGGTAGCTGTGTTGAGCACCACTGAGCTTACTCACCCACCACTCTTAGTGAGCAGGGAGACTGTGTATTTCCCAGCTTTGCTTGAGTCTCGGACTAAGAAACCTCCATCTTTGTTCTGGAAACCAAAACCAGGTTACAAGTTTTTAAACGCTAAATGTATGTTAAATGTGTTTTCACAGTGTTTCATAGGTCAGTGATTGAGGTTACCTCAGTCTTCAACAGCTGCTCTGCTTGACTGCGGTTCATATTCTTGCAATACCAGCTACAAAAACAAATTTAGTCGTAATCTTCAAGTGATTTTGTTATAATAATGAACCTGTTTTAAGCATATATCCATTCTCATCCAGGAAAGTAACAGATAGTGGCTGAATAAAATAACTATGAGATACAAAATTAAAAGCAGAACAAAGGGGATTATACTCACTTGAATTTTTCTAGTCCATTTTTTGCTTCCACAACGTAATTACTTGGTATATATCCTTCATTTCTGCAGCAACAATGAAAACAATGAAGATTTTAATAACATTTTAAACATGTGCTGTTTTGGTGAAAAGACTTTACTAATGTAGCACATTTTACCACTTCAGCAGTCTTAAAACAACCTTTAACACACACACACCAATTTCGACGACTGCCAGGCAAGTTTGACAGTTTTTCAGTTTCACTTAAGGACCTTTCACCATATAGACGGGTTTAGATCGGGGATTGAACCTTGGATGTGAAGGGTGTCCAACCCAGACTTCAGTCAAGTCTGGAGTTTATTAAACATCAATCACTTAAATTATTTGTAGTTAAAAAAAACCACTAGAACAAATAGTTATTTAGAACAATAAAAAAAAAAAAGCTCAAATAGAGTTATAGAGATATTCTCCTAAACTTCTTCTGATTTGTTCACTTAATGCACCTCAAATACACACAGGAATATTTTTCTTTTTGGAAACCAGAAGCACACATCTGTTCGACTGTGGAGATCACTCTGTCCTTCTACCATAGGTTTGTACATCTTTGAGTCTGCCTCTCACCCGAGTTTGTCCCTGGCCCTCCACCAGTTGTCATCAGACATATCCAGGATGGTGTACTCCTCATCCTTCCTCAGCTCCAGGTCCTGGAAAGTCTTTGGTGTGTAGCTATACTCGGCTATGACAGTCATGCCTACCGAGGGGCCAGCAGGCTCAGGAGGCTCGGGGGGTAAAGGACGACTAGGCTTTTCCTGCAATAACATGACAGTGAAGGGTGGAACGCAGGAAGAAACTATAGATGCTGATAAATACCAATGATAAAAGACTGGTTTTATACCTCTTTTGGGGTTGGAGGTAGAGGTTTCCTTGAACACCTTCGCTGAGATGCTTTAGATGCAAAACCTATCAGAGACATCATTTACCAGGTAAGATAGATTTTGTCATTGGTGGTTTCAGATTTCAGAGTAAACTGAGCCTTGTTCTCACCGTTTTTATGATCCAGCACTTTGCAACCCATTGCTTGTTTAACTTCCTGCTGGCAGCACAGCCACACCCCGTCCACCCAGAAACAGGGATGATACTTCTGCATCAGGTCTTTGTTGAAACGCACCACTACGTACAATGACGAACACATACACTCAGATACATATGCAAAACATTTCATTTAGATCAACATTGGAATTTGCAAGGGTAAAAGTTTCTCGTCAGTGTTGCAGGCAGCGGATGAAGTTAAACTGTTGAGATCTGATATGGCAAAGATTGTGTGAGATACTGTGAGTGAAAGCGCTCGTAAAAGCAGAGTGTATGTTCAAACTGCCACACACTCACATTCTTTCAGCTTCTTGATCCATTGATCTCGAATATCTTCAGACTTTGCAAAAATGTACAGAGGGCCTTCATCATAAACAACCTGCGGCAAGAATCACATTTCATCATTGCATTAAGCATTCCTGTTTTTCCCTATTATACACTGGGTACATTGAAATTCTAAAACACTTCTCTCTTAAGTTAAACATTAACACGGTTAAAAATAAATGGCAATGAAAATAGAATGAAATAAAATGAAGATTGGAGCTGCAAGCTAAAAAAAAAAAAAAAGCTTGAAGCTGAGTTTGTAAAGATAGCCACTGTAGCAGTGACTGCATATTAATCTGCAAGGTGTTTCAATCAAATGTGCCCACTGAACTATGAAAAAGGAACATTGTTACTTATGACTTATGGCAATAACACCTGCACTGGTGACAGAAAGCCCCTAGTTCATCTGAGTGGGAGAGTTAGTTTCACTTCTGAACAATGAACTCTCAGTGCACTGGAGGACTGAGCTGTTTCAGAGTGACAGGGTTCGCCTGGTCTGAAAGGCTGGATATTCTCTGGACAGGTTACCTGTCTTTTACAGGTGAAAGACAGACCACCACAAACACTCTCATTCACAACTGCGGCTCATTTGGAGTGATCAAGTTAACCTCAAATGCATTTTTTTTTTTTGGGGGGGGGGGATTAGTGGAAAACCCACAGTCGACCTGGGTATTCTCTCATTATTAGTATCAAAAATGTCAAATTGTTCCTGTATATTCTTGACTTATGAACAAACATTGCAAATTTCCCTTTGTCAATATTTGAATAAATGAGTTTATTTAGGAATAATGCGATGAACATAAGCAAATGAGAGCCTGTCATTGATGGCTTATCTTCTGTTTATGGCTGCATGGTGGTGTGGTAGTTCGACGCTCGCCTCACAGCGAGTCTCTGGGCTGCTTCACTACAAGGAGACATGATCTAGTACTATGGGCTTGTACCTTTTGGCCCTGTTTTTATGGTAACTGTAGCCGTTACCCACACCTAGAAAACATTTGAGGTTAAGTGGTGTGTCTAAATAACCCAGAGGTGTGACTGTGTGTTTGCTTGTTTCTCTGTGCAGTGCGTTCACTGTTTTCATCCATTGTAAGGTGGCATTGGCTCCTGCACCCTGTGACACTGAGTTGGACGAGGTGGTGTCAAAGGTGGTGGATTCTGGTTCGCTGTTTTCTTATCATGAGTTTTTTTTTTTCTGTCAGAAGTGTCTACCTGAAAGGCATACATGCGCTCCTGTGGGCAATTGGGCTCTGGCTGGACTGCCTCAACACATTTTATCTTCTCAATGTCGACGTGCCCTCTCAAGCCTTTTCGCTTCTGCTTAGTAGACAAAGAAACAGTCAAGTAACTCAGGGTTGATAAAAAAAATTATTCTCATAAAGACTGCTTGCAACGTCACGTACGTACCCCTTTATCAGGATCAAAATCATAGTAGGCTATTTTTTCCTGGGTGAGAATGAACCAGCGCTCCTTGTAGTTCAGCGGAGAGGTCTTCTTCTTCTGCTGAGATCTTTTAATGAAGATTTGCTCCAGTATGCTGTCTGACATGATTCAGTCAGGATTAATCTATGAGAGGAGAGGGATGAATGAAAAGTTTTGTTGAGCGAAACAGCAACAGCAACAGCAACTCTGTAACATCTGGCAATGCATTCACACCTCCATGCATCACAGCCGCTGAGAGCTGAGAGCTTTAACAGTTCAGCCACTGTCACTTCACTAAACTTGATAGGGGAGCTTTGGGTGTTTGCTTTTGACACTTGTTTTCAGTGTTTCAGTGCTGTCTTTATTAGTCTTCTAAAAGGAAATCTATCAGACAGCGACATCTAGTTCAAAATGCTGATGTTCAAGTCTTTAGAAAACAAGAATATTGATCCCATCAGTCTAGTTCAAACGCCACAATGCTCTGACAAGTTTACTCTCGCTAAATATCCCTGATCTTCTGTTTTGCTATGAACTAATGAGATCTCTCAGGTCTTCTGAGTCAAACCTGCTATCTGTTCCCAGAGTCAGAGCTGACTATGCAGTTCCCAGAATCCTGCAGGACAAGGTTAAAGAACTTTGCTCGCTGCTGCCTCAAGTCATTATTATATCCTGCAATGTATCTTTAACTTGGGATCACACTTTTACTTTTAATTCCTATTATTCCTAGTATTTTTGGTTTGTTTTAAATAATAATACCTTAATTTTTTTCTCTTTTTTTATTCTCTTTTCTTGTGAATAATCTGCATTTGTTGCTCTCCATGTAAAGCCCTTTTTGAATTGCCCTGTTGCTGAAGCTTTTAAACAGAATTAACGTCAATCCCTATCCACGGCTCCCATAGTCAAAAAAGATGTGCTGATATGACGCCACATGAGGACATATCAGCTTGTGATTAGCAATGCTTTGCATAAGCCCTGCTTTCCGCGCTCTATGGCACATCTGTTTCCTCTGAATTTTTTTATCTTGCTCATCATTCAGTGACCAAAACATGCAGCTCACTTCTAAAACATAATGTTCTGAGTTATAAAGCAAATAGTGTTGTGTGCCGAGCAGCTTACTCTATACAGGTTTGTTGACTGCATTTAATGATCAATTTGGCTTAGGATTTACCATCCTAATCGTGATCATTATCACTCCTTAATTTTATTACTCTTCTGTTTATGCAAAATTACAGTATCATCCAGCACATCAGGTCGAGTTAGGAAGATCTGCGTTTGGATCCTGGCAGTTCGTGTTGTGTAGATGAAAGCTTTTTCTATCATTAAGCAGCATTTATACTTCAATATACAAAATATCACCACCAAAACTTTACCTTTCCTATTACTGACTGACTTATGCACATGATTCCAGTTCTCCCTGAGAAAATGATAAATGGGCAAATTCAGAAAGCTCACTTTTCCATTTGTTGCTCCTTACGATCACTGGATCAACAGAAGGCTAAAACTATGATTGATTCATAATGCTCATATCTTTTAGTTTAAGGCAGCTACAAGCAACCAGCGGCCCACAAGTCAATTTCCCTAAAAAATAAATATATAGTTTATCAAGAACATGAATTCAACCACATTTAGACCACATTTAAATTGTAAACAATCTGTCGTTTCAGCAATATTAGAATCAAAATGTTAAACTAGTTGCTGTATTTCCAATATATCTTAGTAAGTAGTTAGTAATATATCTAAGTAATATTGTGAACTCTGTCAAAGCATCCACAGATTAATGTTTGTAAGATACTATTTACAAAATCTTGACCATAGCTCATTATTTTTCAGTAGATCACACTGGATCATAACAAATTTAATATTATGCTGTATTATAGAGTTATCTGTGAATACTTGACTGACCAGCAAGTCAAGAAGATTTGGTCTTCACAAATGTTTTCCCATCAATAAAATATAATTGTTGAAAGAAATAAAAACAGTACTTTGTTAATCAGAGCTTATGATTGAACAGAAGTCAAAGGCTTATAGTATGTGGTCAGAAATGAACGATCAAATAGCTGAACTCACCCTTCACACTACGCTGAGTGCTGTTTGTCTGGCAGCTCTGTCAGATGTGTTTGCACTTCAGCTTGTCCTATTTTCAGCGTGTGAGCACTTCCTTCTATCATCTGAACTCTAACTGTAACAGATCAGAAGCCTCTGTCACTCCCTCGTTAAGCAGGACTGTGACATTTCTTAACACCAGACTGACGGAGATTACCTATTGGGTTTTGTTTGTGAGCAGACAGAGTCTGTTCCCTATTCTGTGAACCGTTGTTTACTCATTCCTCATTTGCCGCCACCTTTGTTTTCTCACATCACCAACGTGAGTGAAGGCCAACAGACTGGCAATGGATAATCGAATGCTGATGCACCATCACCTACCGTCGGCTCTGTTTCACTGAAACTGCTTATCTTCAATTTAATGTATCATGGCGGCCGAGAAGACTTTTTTTTTTTGTCTTTTTTGAGAGGGCTTGACTCATGGTGGCTGACACAGACAAACTCATAGGGAAGTTGCATCAGTGTTGCAAGGGAGAAGAAACCCAGTGCCCAGCAGCACTCATACTTAACAGTAGCTCTCTGTCAAAAGTGTCCAACATTCGTGCATCATGTCTTCAAACAGCACCTCACCACTTGTAAACATTTTATTTCTGCACACATTTCAGAAACATAAATATACCCGATCTGCACATTTTGTCCAACATAATTTGTGATCGTGGAGGCGCACATGTTCTTGTGTTGTGAAGGTCTACATGTCTGTTGCTCCATTTTCTTGATAAGCTCATCACTGAAGAAACTGCAATCATAGCCAAAACATCCCAAATATAGCAGTTTTCATCGATTGGTTTTGTTTGTGTATATTTCTACCTCTGTGTGACATTTATGTCTTTCACACGTCAATGTACATTATTAATACGCTCACAATAGTGTATGAAAGAGAACTCAATAACAGACAAATTATTACAAGTATTCTTCAATTTCTGCAAAAACAAAAAGTAAATTCAATAAAAATTAAAGATGTTCTTTTAATATAACACAGAAAATACACCCATGTCACCACACTTTAGTTGAACAGGAACTCATCAAGACACTCTTTCCTGGCATTTTCTTTTAGATAAGGGGGGTGTCGTAATGTCAGTGAAACATGTAAGAGTTTGTCTTACCACAAAATAAGCTCACGCCTCTAAAGCTACCACATGATTTTAATTTTGTCTCTCTCTATGCTAAATAAAAACGTGGATATCCCCTGGATGTGTGTCAGTGTGTTTGGTGGGGGGGAAATACAAATTTTATCATGCATACATTTGTAAGCGTACAAAGCCCCCATCATGATACATATTTGTACATCTATCCAACCATTTTAATGCTGCACATTTGAAAGAGGCGTGCAACAAGTCACTGCTCAGCTGAAAGAAATACTTCCATATACCACAAAATGCATAATAGATTTCCACCCGATCACACACAGTGATGGAATGCATGCGTTATTGATGATTTGCATACTAACTGAATTCTGGCAGTTTGTGCAGTTGTGCACTTTCAGCAAATAACCTCAACTTTGGCCTCTATCTCTTGAATTGTCTTGCATTCAAAATTAGCTTCAACCATTTCTGTCTCTGTGAGCACATGACCGAAAAAGTATTTTTTGTTCCTGCTAACCAACATTGAAAGAGCGCTGAAACTTACCTGTCACCCAAAGAAGTCAAGCATCAGAAGGACGACCACAGATGCTGATGAGGCTTGAAGCAGTGGCATGAACCTTTGGCTCAGTAACTTGCCTTCCATAAAATGTGTGTGCTGGTCTGTCATGCAAGTAGCACTAAACACACCCATTGAAAGGAATCAGCTCCTCTTACTTCCCCTTTTTCTTCCTGCTCATTTTCATATCAGCTCTGCAGGCAGTTTTGGTGATAAGTGGAAGCGAGCTAAAAATTAACACAGACAGGACCATATTTGGATACAGTAGAGAGATTATTGTGAGACTTTTTTGTACTCACTTCAACAGGTGTGAGAGGTTATCTAACTTAAAGTTGAAGTAATTTGGGGGAAACATCTTATATAAACTCATGTTGCCATACTTGATACTTGTTTTGAGACCACATTTTCAAGATCTTCATCTCGGGCCCTTAAAGTCTTGGTCTTGTCTTGATTTTGAGATGCTACGGCCTTGCATTTGATATGGCCTCAGACCCTTAAAGTCTTGGTCTTTGGGTTCTCTGGTCCTGGTCTTGACTTGGTCTTCGGTTCGGTGGTCTTCCTGACTACAACATCAGTGCACATCCCGAACAGAAGCAGACATGTTTGAGGGCATTCAGTTTCGAGAGGCTGCAGCCTGTTTGTTTTTGCCTGGCACTTCCACCTCCGACCGGCAGGAGGCGTCATGCGCCGCGTGGTACGGGGCCGGCTGAGGCCTACATGAGTAAGTGCTTCCGGGGTGCCTCTTCCTCTTTTCCGCCGCATCGGGACGCAGCCATGGTACGAAATTACTACACCGACACATTTTATCAAATCCAACGTAATCCTGCCGAATACAGCGCATCATCTGCCCGCGATAACGTTATATTTGATTATAAAGCTTTACCACACGAGACGATGGTAGTATTCCAGATGTTATGTGTGCTTAATGCTGTTAAACTAGCATTCAGTGATATGTGGATAAGCTAGCAGTGAAATGAACCTCAGTTCCGAACAAGGTTCTAATTCGTGGGGGAAAAAAATCCCAAAAAACGATACCTTCTAAAATTAAATTGGCTTGAACCGCAGATATAATGTGGTTGTCTTTTGTTTATGTTGACAATCTTGCGTGATGGTTTCAATGTTAGCTTTAATGCTAATACTGTAACCGACTTCAGAATGTCCTAGAAGCCAAACCGTAGCATTCAGTAAAGATTTCAGACATTTAATACAAGTTTCTAGAGGCTGAACCATCAGTGCTGAAACCTTTTTGGACTCGCAGTATAAATTAGCACGTCTTTAACACCCGTATGCAGCAGGCAGCTGTGTTTCGCTAATACGGATGTTGGATAGAGAATTAAAACTGTCCTGCATATTCCGATCTTCTAACTCAATTTGTGTTATGCAGGTGAACGTCCCGAAGACCCGCAGGACTTACTGCAAGAAGTGCAAGAAGCACCAACCCCACAAAGTTACCCAGTACAAGAAGGGAAAGGACTCCCTCTATGCTCAGGGTGAGAAGTTTACGAGTGTTTATATTGACCAGATGCATTTTATCTTGATCAGGAAGTCTTTGTTCTTTTGAAATATTTTTTCAATGCCCATCTTCTTTTGGTCAATGCCTGACAGTCGTATCTCTTTCGGTAACCCTCCTTGTATGATATTACTTGAATACTTGCATATTTGTGTGGATTAACCTCATTGTGTTCATGTCTGTAGTCGTACAGTGCTTTGAGCACTTCCAAAGTGTTGCTGACATGCACTTTAATAGTCTGTGTAAACTCTCAGGTGCTTGATGCTCATGTTAGGCCAAATTTACACAAACGTGTTGATTGATGTGTTCAACACGAACAAGGAGAACTTGTGGTTTTATCCACGTAAGTTTTTTGACTATTGAAATCATTTTTATGTTTTTGCCTCTGATGTCACTCCCTTGGGAAATAGCCACCTTGGTGTTTGTAGAAACTGTTGTTGCATGGAGTGTCATCTTGATAATACTATTGGGATTTCTTAAAACTTTCTTGTTCCTGCAGGTAAGAGGAGATACGACAGGAAGCAGAGTGGCTATGGTGGACAAACAAAGCCCATTTTCCGGAAAAAGGTAAACCCCTTAATGGCTGAGTTGACTTGTCAGGTGCGATGCCACTGCATGTGAAATCATACTCAGTGATGTGCTCTGTTCATAGGCTAAGACTACAAAGAAGATCGTGTTGAGGCTCGAGTGTGTGGAGGCCAACTGCAGATCCAAGAGAATGCTGGCTATCAAGAGATGCAAGCACTTCGAGCTGGGAGGTGACAAGAAGAGAAAGGTAAGAGTTGCTTCTTGTTCTCATGATTTGAAGGGTCTGCAGGAGCACAGGTGGTGCATTGTATTGAAATACAGTTTGGCTGTCAGACCAATGTTGGGTACAATCTATAAATGGTTTCCACTTGTGTATGCATATCTGATTAGGTAGAATTCATATTGTAGAGAATGTCCTAAATGATTATAACTCTTTCACAAGGATGTTGGTAAATCATGAGTGTTGAATTACCTTTTTTACTTGGACAAGTTGGGATTTGGTCGGGGCAATATTGAAGTAAATGTAAGGTTAAAGCAGACAGTAACTGAAATTTCCATTGATAAAGAGTGATTAAACTTCTCAAATCAAACACGATAACCCAAAATTATGCAGTAATAAAACTAATACATAAACTGATGCTTCCAAAATCAAAAAGCAAGGGCTGTGCAGTTAGTAGTTAAGCATTGAGGTGGCCGCAAATGATTGGTGTACATGTGCACTGACGGATATTAACTACCCAGGCTCAACATATTGATGAAATCCATTTGACCTGGAAGTCCTTTAAATGTGAGAGTGTTTGATTAAATGTCATTTGACTGAAATTGCACTTATTTTGAATCGTGACTGGAGATGCTTCTGAAATGCTGTAAAAGCGGAAGTTGAAACTACATTTATACACGCAAGGCACAGTGTAATTATGAAGCTCCGATTAACTTTCAGTTAGCCAGAAAATGACCCTTGTTCTTTTACCCTTTATCAGCCTCAGTTAATAAACTATATCGTATTATTGATTGTACATGTGGTTTAATGCTGCTGTAGGCAGCGACTGAAACAGTCCTTTAGAAAGTGGGTAGCAATGTGGGGCTAACAGAATAGAAAAGGCAAATGATAACTAAAAACCATCTTTGTCATTAAAGTAGAAATTGAGAGAGACTTGTCTTATTGGTGAACTTTGACCCTCATCTAAACTGTGTTAACATGTTTCCCCCTCTCCTCTGTTCCAGGGCCAGGTCATCCAGTTCTAAGCTGTGGTCCACACTTCTGGATGAAGTTGTCACGCTTTTCAATAAATGTGTCGAAACTTACTTCAGAGTTGAGTTGTGTTTATTAAAAAAAAAAATACAGCAGCTTTATCATAAGATTTATAAATCTTTCCTTAAAATCAATGAAAAAAGTAGTTTCCTCCCTCTCAGTATCATTAAGGTTCAACTCATCTGAGGACTACAGAGTCACTTGGTTGTGTTTGATCGTGTCCAGCCAGTACCGTGTGTGAAGTCTCTGAGAGTCACTGCTGACGGGCGTGATGGTGAGCAGAGCCGTGCCTGAGGGGTTCACAGATATCACCACGTTGCTCTGAGGAGTCAGAACACCCAGTTCCTTGTACTGAGGGAGGATCTGAGTGACATTACACTGAGGGTCACAGACTTTCCAGCCAGGAGCAGCTTGAATGGCGAATCCCCGAGGACCGCCGATCTCCTGCTTGTTCAGCACAGCGACGGCCAGACGCCCCTGAGAC
This sequence comes from Salarias fasciatus, assembly GCF_902148845.1. Taxonomy (NCBI): domain Eukaryota; kingdom Metazoa; phylum Chordata; class Actinopteri; order Blenniiformes; family Blenniidae; genus Salarias; species Salarias fasciatus. The sequence continues at coordinate 19,930,255 of NC_043746.1, read as the reverse complement.
AGTGGCCGTTCCCACACTTCAAAACTCTGCACCTGAACAAAAGGGAAAAGTTACAACAAATTCTTGAAGCAGTAACTAATTCCAAATTCTTACAGCTGTCTTTAATAGAGAACATACAGGATTTATCCTGATTATGAAACAAGACTCTGTTTTATGAAACCAGCTCTTAAAGCAAACGTATAACCGGTTATATAGCATAACCGTGAGGCGAGTTCACAGACAAGGTAGCTGCAGCATCTTTGATGGCAGAATTGCTGATATCTTCACTCTATTTGTTGTCCAATTTTTTTAAATGGAATGGTTTCTTTGACTTTCAATTTCCTTGGTGGCTTGACAGGCTGGAGTCTCTTAAAGGCTAGTTTTGGGCCACTGGCCTTATATTTAGCACCCCTCTCTTGAAGGGACTTCATCAGAAAACTTTATTTTTTTGAGAATGATTGATTTTAGGCAGTTTTCCTGTTTGAAATTTGAAAGCCAATGCCATCTTTTAATTACACAAGATAAAAAAAGAAACACTGGGACTGCTTATACTTATATCTTAAATGACTCCTACAGGCTCCTGATCTGTGGAGTTTGTTCTTTCATTGAACAGTTTGGTATTTGTTGTTTCATTTGGTTGGCATTTGAGCTGTTAGGAACACATAAAAATGGTTAATGATTAGTGCATTCTTTCACATCAGTTGTGGCAGAGCTTTCACTCTCACAGATATCACTTCAGCTGTTTCACTATGTGAACCAGCACTTTTAGAGGTAAGGCTGAATTGCATCAGGTTCAATACACTCACAATGAGAAAGATACTCCAATTGTGCTATGGAAGAATTTTATGTGCAAATATCCAAAATGTCAAACTGTAATTTTCGATGGGATCAATGAATGCAGTCCTGGTTTGTAGTAGCTGTCGGGCAATCATCTGCTCTTTCATCTGCCAATGAAATGATCAGTCATATCCATCAGAATAACGACTCTGTCAGCCATCCAGCATTGCTATGCAGGGTTTTATGAACAGAAGCTACAGGTACCAGAAATGTCAACAGCTGCCACTGCAGGCTGCGGCCATGCTTTGAGCCACCCCTCACACTCACCTTGGCAGTGCGGGATCCCTGCCTGCCCAGAGGGTCCTGGCTGATGGCGATGATGTGCCTGTTCTGCAGCAGCGCTTTGGAGCGGGGACAAATGTCCCTCAGATCGTTAGACATGAGCAGAGGGGCCGCCATGATGGCCCATAACGCCATCTGAGACTCCTGCTGGTCGTGGCTCAGGCCAAAGTTCCCAATTACGAGCTGGAGAGACGAACCAACATCATAAATATGTAAATCTCACTGATGCGGGACGAACACCTCACTAGTGATGAGAGCAGCTCTTGTTTGAACAAACTTTCTTTTTCCATTTTCCAAAAAAGTCTCAAACTATTTCTTTATTAAGTTTAAACTATTTCTTTCCACGTCTGGTACTTGTGGGTGACTTGTTCATGCTCAGTTGGAGGTCAGTGAGAGAAGCGTCTGACAGCTGGAGCAAAGTACCATGTCGGGGTCGTTCCAGCCTCCGGGTCCGGCCGACGGGACGATGATGTCCTGATGAGAAGCCGTCCAGTCCAAGATGGACTTGACCGAGCTCCACGAGTCGTACACGTCACTGAAGCTGCGCCAGTGGTTGCACGTCTCGCGGATGGCTGTGTAGTTCGGCTAGAGGCAAAGAAACACACTTTCACACCGTGTGCCACGAGATGGGAGGTCACACAGTTCATGATTAGGAATAAGCATGAAATTTTGCGTTGAATAGATATAACAGGTTTTCTTCTCACCTTATGAAAGGGCCACTCGTACAAAGGCCACTCGCAGGAGTACAGGATACTTCTGCCAGTTTTATTGAGCGCTCTCGACATGTTCATGTAGCCTGAACCAGAACGAACAAGAAACAGTTACTTTTCAGACCATCAGTTTTAGGAATTTCTGTGCGTCATGTAACCCAATTGAATGCTCATATAAATCAAGGCCCTACCCTCTCCGAGTAAAGTCCAGTTCATAAAGCAGCCATCAAATTTGAGCAGATCCACTTCCCACTCAGCAAACGTCTGAGCATCGGTCTCGTAGTGGCCCAGGCTGCCAGGGTATCCAGCACAGGTGTTTTTCCCCACATCTGCATAAATCCCCAGCTTCAGGCCCTTAGAATGCACCTAAAATCAAGGGGAAAAAAAACCCAGTCATAATTCCAGTGGGTTTGTGGGCGTTTCCTGCATGCACTTAGGCCAGCAGGTGGCGATGTTACACAGCTTAAAACTCCCACGTTTGTTTTTCAAGAAGCAGCTCTTGACTTTCAGGCTCTAAATATATCCCTTTCCTGGTGAACATAGGTTTTTAGCTGTCTGTGCAGCTTTCCTGTTCGTGAAGCCCTGGTTAGAAATCAGGATGTCACATTGGCTTCCTGCTCCTCTCCTCCACAGACGCCGATCTGAGAGAGGAAGAAGAAGTGTACCTCTGTTGTTGAATTTGTACACATGAGATCTTTACAGGATCTGAAACCTGGGCTCCTCATCTGGTCCATCGCCTGCATTATGTAAATAAATCCAGGTGGATGTCTATTTGCGAGTTCTAACAGTGATACCATATCAAACTCAGAGTTCTTTTTTTTATACCTGCTACTCACATAGTCGGCCAGTTTTTTGATGCCCCCCGGGAACCTTTTGGGATCAGCCTGCAGGCGGCCGTGGGCATCGCGCTGGTGGGAGGGCCAGCAGTCATCGATGCACACGTACTCATAACCGGCCTCTTTCCAGCCCTCCATCGCCATCACATCTGCCATCTGCATGTAGAGACGCTCGCTGCCAGGGAAACAGGAGGGGACAGGCGGGGCCGCTCGTATCAACTGGATGCCAGTGTTCAATGTCATGTACAACAGCAACATGGCACGGGCAAACACGGGCAGGCTAACAAAATTATTATAACTGTATACCGCCGGGTGCCAGATTTGCTAATGTAACAGTAAAAAGTCAGTCAACAGACTGAGATTTGCTGCTTCAGTGACCAAAAGATAATCATCTGAGCGCGGTATGTGAGTCAGTTACAATGACTGGGAGGAACATCTGAACACCCTTTTAAATAGTGAGCGTAATGTAAATGCAATCAGAGTAAATCTAAATCACGAAAGAAGCTCAAATGTACCAGTTATGACGTTTTCAGGCCGAGGCCAATAACCTATACTTGAAACCATTCTCATAACCCTTTGGCCTTTTAGCTCACTATAACAGAAATAATCCATCAGAAGGGGAGATCAAATATACAAAAAAAAGTCACAGAGCTCCCATCCCTCCTTGCAAATTACACCCTGACCATGTCATAAATGTATATTAGAATATTGTGATCTGCTCTGTTTAGATATTTCAAGCAAAAGTGGTTGATTCTTGCCTCTAAAATCAGAAGTTAGATTGTTTTTTTATTATCCTGTGCTACACAAAATTGAGTATCTTCACTTTTTACCACTCGTGGTGGTCTAATAATCAGAATAGGTAATTGTAATTTCTTTAAGCTAGTCTTTGTCATGTTTGTCCCTTTTAATAACTTATCTAACGTCCTTTGTTTGTGCAGTCCGATTTACCTTACAGCGGGGGTGTCAAACATAAGGTGAGTGGGCCAAAACTGTCCCACTCGATGCTCCAATGCAGCCAAGTTGTGAAAATACTGACTTTTTAAACACTGCTTTATTAAAAGTAGTGAACATACCACAACACTGAGAAACAAGCTCAGATACCAGTAACACTGTAGTAAAGGCTCAGTACAGAGGCAGTGGTTATAGGAGAAGATTTCAGGACATTTCACTGTATTTTGCACCAAAAAGTATCATTATAACTGTGAAAAGTTTTTCTTGTTTTAAAATGTATACTCTGCATCACAGCAAAGAAAAATTTTGAAGTTTAAATTCCAAGGTTGTTATGCCAATATGTTCCTGGTTTGGCCCAACTATTGTAAGAAATAAAAAAAGTTAAATCAGTGTTTCTGTTCTGATGTTGCTTTTCCAACATACATCCCAGGATAAAAACTTATATTCACTAAGTTGTAATGGTGTGCTGTTATGGATTACTGCTTCACTTGATTCTTTTTTTTTTTTTTTTTTTTTTTAAGAAACAGCCTCTTCCCCTGTGTGGTTCCTGGAGTACTTCATAGCGCAGCGCATGTTATTCCAGCTCGTGTGAGATTAAAGCCGGGGTCTTCGCAGTTTGTATAACCTTACCTGATGCAGTTATTGGGGTCTTGGTCACAGTCGATATTACACATGAACCTCTCCCAGTGCAGCCAGCCCATGGTGGGCTTCAGCGCCAGACCGTTGTCCAGCGCGTGAGCGGCGCGGCTGGCCGCACCGAGCACCGCGAGGACAAGCACAACGCCGCACATGGATGCTGCTTTTCAGCATGCAGGAGCCGACGAGAAGCAAAACCTCGGCGTTTGATTCCAACACTTTTCCTGGTGTACAGTGCAAGCAAGCTCTTCCGGATGCCCGACGGTCGTCTCGACCAATCAGAGCACGATGCGTCTGGAACCGACCAATGGCGCGTCGACCTGGTTCCTGCCTATAAAAGCGGAATCACGAAGCAGGTGAAGTTATGGCAGGAGGTCAGGTGACGGAGCATTTTCAGGTGAGGACGTGTGATTCTCCAGAACAAACAACAGCAACTGGGCCGTTTTATTCATCCAGGATGTGATGTACTGTTGGGAAACACAGCCTTATAACCTGGGTTAATGGGCATTTTGAGTGCCAGTGGTGACACAAGGGACATAAAATACTTTTATTGTTGACAGCCATGGTTGGATTAACCTGCCACTAGACCCTCGAGCCAAAATGAGCAGCCTGGGTCTTATTTATGCTCCTCCTCCATGTGTGCAGTATTCTGACTCTACACTGGGTAATGATATGGTCCAGGTGGTTTGCTGTGTGGTCAATCTACTTTCCACTGATTAATTAATGGGAGTAGACACTACAACCAGCAAATATAAGGAATGTTTCAAATAGGTATTTGCAACAAAAAAAAAAAAATCTCGTTCCATCATGCTTACTGGGCTGCAGAGGTGCTTGCTGGCAGTTTTTCTGTCCATTGGATAGAGCTTGAGCTCCAGTTTCACTCTTAGTAGTACCGGTATTTATGCTCAGCTAAGCTCACAAACTGCTGGCCACATGGGGATGAGGGTGGTGGTGAATTTCCAGGTTGTTCCTTGTGACAAAACCAGATGCGTTGTTGTTGTGTGTGCGTGGTATTCGTGGTCATATTTGAAAAATTCAGTTCAAAAGCTTCACCACAGCAACTTGCAGTGTGGACTTTGTTTTTTAAAATTCCCTTTTATAATAATATGTTCAAACAAGCATGTTTGAAACTGAATGTAAATGTAATGAAGACAAATCAGAATGAGGGAAATAAAAAAGTTTAACCAGTCCATTTCGAAAGGCCTCAAGTAGGCTTACTACACTCTTTTATTTATTCCAACACCTGCTTTCATAATGCCGCAATAGTCTTGGATTTTCGTTTAGCTCTCAGGCAAGCTGTCACTCCTTTTACATTATTAATCAAGCAAAGCAAATGTTTGTGCAAATAGCCCATCTTTGAAATAAGAACCATTCTTTGAGATGTATCTTTCGCTTTAGCAAAACTCTGATTTCATAAACGGGTCAGAGGTTTGTTTGGGTAATAGTTAACAATTTTACAGCACTTTAGGGGAAGCCAATATTGTTGTTGTGAGGACAGTGAATGTTTTTATTGATAGGATGGAAAACACTTTAATTTATCCTATGGGAAATCCCTGAACTAACATTAAATTCTTTAATATCTGACTCTTCAAAACCAATAACCAATCAGAATCCGTGTTACCAATCACTGTCCCATCTCATAATATTAACAAGGAAATATTCCTTGAAATCTAATTTATTTTTCATTGAAATTCTTCACATTAGAATCAATATCTGATATGTATTTTTCAGTTTATTTGCTTTATGTGTTAACAATACATACATTGTGGGGACCTTTCTGTGACTGCATAACACTTTACTGTCTTCAGATAAAAATATCACAGTGGCATGTCAATCACTTTCTAATCAGAGCTGAATGCGGGGTGTTTTCCTCAGACTTTTAGGGGAGCAGATTAAATCAGACGTTAAAAATAGGCTGTGCAAACAAATTTGAGCATCTTGCAGAGTAACGGTAAATAATCTGCACTGATTAACTGGAACATAAAATTAGTTTGATGAGCTCTTCAAGCATTGGACTGCATAGACAGGTGCATCCATTCATTAGAAAAGCTTATGTTTTTATTTTCTCTTTGACTTTCCTCCTGAAGAGTGGTGGCTTGGGGCCTTCATGACAACTCTCTGAACTGATGACACAAAGATTGAGTTATTTGGACAAAACAATCATGGATGGTGCTGAAAAAGTACAGCATTCCTACCCACAGGGTCATCATACTATGTGGCTGTGTGGACAGTGCCAGTACTGGAAATTTTGCTAAAGTTTCCACTCAGTTTCGGTAAATTCAGTGATATTTAAGCGAGAGTGAATATTTCAACCAGACAGCGACCCAAAGCACTGCTCAAAATCCTTTCAGGCATTCACACAGAGGAACAAGCACAATGTTGTGGACTGGGCATCCCACGCCCCAGACTGGAATATCATGGGTAATCTGTGAAATGATTTGAAGTGGGCTGTCTATACACAAAAACTGCCAAAACTGAACTGAATCGAACATGTTTTCGAAGGAAGAATGGTCTGAAAAACTTTCATCCAGAATCCAGACTTAGAGGTTAGAGCTCTACTATTTTGTTGTGATTTTTCTGCTGGAGCATCCACATTTATGCACTTGTCTGATTTTGTTTTGATACATATTGCACATTTTTCGTTAATCCAGTGAAGTCCATTTCACAGCTGAAGTGCTACTGTGTCATTTGATGGCTCAAAGTGGAGTTGCTGATAAAAAAAAAAACCACTCAGTGATTTATAAATAAAAAGTATGGCCATTATCAAGGATGTCCAAATTCAATTCAGCTTTTTTTTCTATAGTGAACAGACAACACATTTATTTGAAGTCAATTTTACAGAGAAAAACACAACAATTTGGCAGGCAGAGGTGAATGGAATGCTCTTTCAAAAGGAAAACCTCCTGTTTAAGAGGAAGAAGCCTTCACATAAAATATTCAGAGATGGAGACTTTCTGCTCAACCAGGCTCAGAGGTGGAGACTTTCTGCTGTTCCACTTTGGGTGAGGGGATCGAAGGAGAGAAAAAGGTAGAACAGCAACAAGCAGTCTGTCATTCATCACCTGATAAAAAGATGCTCTTAACCTTCTGGTTTGCAGCATCTTGCAGAAGATCTCATCCCACAGAAAGTCAAAGAGCTCGGACAATCCCCACCCTCGCAGCTTTCCAACAAGTAAAGAAAACGAATGCTGACTGTCATTGTTGTTCCTCCACCATCGCTTGACCTCATTCACACTCAACATTTATGGAAACACTTGAAGAGCGAGAGCGACAAACACTCTTGACATCAACTTCTGTTGGAACATTTTCACAGAAAATTGGGATCTCAAGAGGTCTGCTGCCTCTGGTTGTAAATCCAGTGTTGTTTATTGTCACAGATTTAAATCCTCAATTGCTCTTTATGCATCCACATGTTTTGTGTTTTATAGGAGTGTTGAGTTTAAACTGAGGTGGGGAAATATCATCTTCTGCCCAGGACAAACTCATATGAGAGTTTAAGTGGAAAAACTTTAGCAAACATTGCTGAACATCTTTTCAAAGTGAAAGAAAATGACTCTCGTCTTAGTGTTTCAAGCTGGTTCATCAGAAAAAAATCGTCGCCTTTCAGCACTAATGTACAATAGACTTTGTTACATATTGATGCTGCTTCTGCATATGAGTTAATTTATCTGGCACTGACGTTAAATGAATTACAGATAGCCTCCTTATTCTGGCGGTAAATGGACACCGTGCGACAGAATCAAATTAGTCCTGGACGTTTCCATTTGTGAAATTTCCAGAGATCATCTTTTACATGCAGAGAGAGTGATGAGTTTTGCAGTGATTGCGTCTCTTTACTCTTTTGTAGAAACTTAAAGTGACAGTGCTAAATTGTTTTATCTTAAACTTTGCGGATGCAACACAGTTGGACTCAGCAGACTGCGTCAGCAAATCCCCCCCCTGTGATGTTTGCTTCTGACAGTCTTATTTTAGCACCTCATGACTCCTCATGTCCTGATATTGAGAGGAGTCAAAAACAAATGAAGCAGTATTTGTGAGCGGGCGCATCCCCAGATTACCACAATAATCCTCGACAGCCTCTGCCGGCTGTATGTAAAAAAAAAAAAGAAAAGAAAGGATCATTAATGAATACAAAACATGACCTTTCAGTGAAATGTCAAGGGTGCCCATTTCAACCCTAAACATTATCAGAGGCTTCTCCCAGGGGCAGGCCCGATACAAACAATTTGTCACATGCTGTAGTTCATATCAGAGCTGGTGAGCAAAGGCGTTGAGGCTCTAAATGTCAGATTTCAATTTGACTCTCCTCCCCTGCTGATGGATGGACCAATCCGGCTCATCTGAATACACAGTTTTCCCGTTGTGAAAATGGGACGGGGCTCGCGGTTGTGACAGAGACGCTTGTTGTTTTTGTTCACGGCGCCGCATAAAAGAGCGGCGTGTGTCGAGCTTTACAGTGGTTAATTGAGACTGTTGACAGATGGACAGCACGTGCTTGCTGTCTGGCGTGTGCGATTCCCCGGAGCTTTGACACCGATCCATCACGGTGTACTTTCTTCCCCGCTGTCACATAATTGAAGAGACTGCCGTCGCTGACTTATGTTGGCAACTTTGTTATGAAGTGTGTGGGAATAAAATGAAGGGGGGAAAAGCTGTGTCGCGGTGCCAAGGAGTTTCATTATTCCATTGATCTATAGGGACAGGTGGCTGTGTGAGTGCACGTCATGAGCGAGTTGCGCCTTCATAAATAAAGCAGCTAACGCTGTACGGCTCGCACACCCTCAGTGGGAAATCATTTATTGTCGTGTAATTAGCTGCTTAAGTTGTTTATGTGGCTGTCTCGGGGGAAGGAGCCCACATGTGCTGATGTTGCTACTTTAATTAGGTCCTTGTTGGACTGAGTGGGTCTGAAATGTTATTTGATAATAACCTTTAAGAGGGAAGCTCACAACCTGCAAATTACTCCGTTTATTGGCGGTATTTGTCAGCGTTGTGATGGTTTTAAATTCCTAATAACTTGTGCAAATGTCCCGCTAACAAGGGAGAGATTTCCAGGCATGCGTGGCTCAGTCAGTAGACCTGACCGTCTCTCAAACTCAAAGGCACCCATTTGATCCCCGATGTCACCGTCTCCATTTTTCGAGTTGTTCCAATGCACGATGTGCATGTTGAATTGCAGGTATCACCATTGGTGTGTGAATGTGATATTCAGTGTTCAAGGACTTTCCCGACAGAGAAGACACGTGGCAAGAAGGAGATGTTTTGTTTAAAAAGTCAATATACTTTTCAGCCTTATTGCGTCCTGCCAGATTTACCTGAACATTTGACCAGGGAAGACTGTGGTTAACTTTATTCTCTCATACAACTTCATGTTTGCGTGAAACAATTTTGCCTTGATTTTTGGCTTGAGCAGTGTTCACAGGCAGTAATCTCTGGAATTTTTCCTGAGTTTTCTCCAAATCTTCTAAACCGTGTAAAATACATGAACTTTAGAGAGGGGACTCTTTAAATTTTACATTGAGAAACATTGTTTGTAAGATGTAGTTTCTTGAAGATTGTGACCCTCTTCTCTTCTTTACCTCCAGGAAACCTTGCCACCAAGTCACTTACTGAAGTCTTATTGTGCAGTTTTCTATCAAAAATAGTTTTCTATCAAAAAAAATCTTTGCTTGCAGAGTGATATAGTATTTAGCATGCGTGCCTCACAATGAGAATACCTTTGGTTCGGTCCTTTGTGTGCTGAGTTTTTCATGCACTCCCCGAGGCTGTCGACGTTTTCCAGTGGTGTCTGAAAATGTGTTTATGGTTAATTGGGGTCTTTACTGTGTGAGTGTCTGTTTCTGTGTGTTTGCTCTGTGATGGACTGGCATTATAACTGGTAATTTGTCCAGAAGGTGCTCTGCCTTCACCCACATTCAGCTGGAATCAGCTCCAGAACAAGTGCTGCAGAAATGGAGGTGATGTATATGTGTCAAAAGATAGACTCTTTCTGCGTCATTTTGCCTATTTCTTCCTCATTTGACACCGAACAGTTGCGAGGTGATGCTATGATGCAGGGGCATAAAAATCAGTCCCATTGCCAACAGACACTGCAATATAGTAGAGAATTTCTATTTAATATTTCGTCAGTTTTTTAATTTAAGATATCTCTAATTACATTGTGATTAGAGGGAATGAACCATTAAGTTGTACGGTCATTCAAACTGAATAGTAGATATCTTTAATTAGATTCTTCATCCAACTCAGGGCTTCATTCTTACAAGTCAGAATGTAATTAGAAAGTCATAAATGTAGTGTGCATATCTTGAATGTGTGTGCTGTCAGTCTCACATGCTGTATCAGCAACATAGTTTCCCCGGTTGTCACAGATGAAAGCTTGAATCGTGTGGAGATCACTGTCTCAAGTCTCAAGATTTAGACAAAATCTTTTACCTCTGTATACTCAACACTGAAGCTGATTAAAGTATTTGGTGCAAAGCCGAGAGAGGAAATACACGTAGTATCATGTTACGCAGGCCTTAATTTTCTCCGCACTGCTGTAACTGATTAACATCATAACATGGAGTTTGACACATTGCAGGCAGTAAATGAGTTGGTTTATAAAGTATTGCCACTTTTGTCACGTGTTTCTCTGTCGCTCCCCTGCAGATATTTAGGCCCTGCTCTGGGGACAAGTCGTTTTTATCAATAAACCCTCACAATAAATAATTCACCAAATACATTATTCACTGCCTCTTAGCTAAAGGGTTTAATCGAAATAAGTGCCTCTTTCCTCTTGTTTGTTCCTTTCAAATATATTTGTTTTCCCAGTCGTCGTGATTTTTCTGAGAGGAAAAATGACCTCAGATGGTTTCTGTTCCCTCTTTCAGCACATTAAACTTCCCCCAGATTTCTTTCCTGGAAATAATGTTCCTAATTATGATTTTACTCACTTGTCAATGAGAAAATGGCGTTCAGTGATAGTGCTGGAGCCATTATATCTGGGATATTATGACTAACAATCTTAGGAGAGGCTACATCAGCAGAGGGTACTTAAATAAAATTTAAGGCAATCAATTTTTATAGTATAATCATTAAACGTTTCAGTTGGTAGTCCCTAAAATAAGTCAGGGCGTTCACAAAGATTAACCATTGCTCTGGCAGCTTTTAGGCGCTGCCAGGACTAATTTTGCCTTTAAAGACTCCTGATGATGCTTGTTTTGCTCATGAATCAAATCGAGGGGCTTCATGTGGTATTGCTGGTAACGAAAGTACAATGCAAAATCAATAAGAAGCAGAGAGAGGCAGTATATATGGGTATCAATGATCTGTTCAGCACAGTACCCAGACAAGAGATATTTTTTAGACTCCGCTTGCTGTCTGCTTGGTAGCATTTGTCATGTCCGCGTCCAGGAGCAGCGCTTTAGGGGGGATTGGGGACGAGCAGAAGGTTCAAACCTTAAGGGAAATGAGGCCAGGCTCTTTTTTTTTGTTATCTGTTGTACATCTGTGACACACATAGGACCTGGCCCAGATTAGATTTATTTGAATCCCCACAATCACGTCCAAATGTGCTCTTCAGTGAATTCATCCTCTTCAATCAAATAGTTGTGAAATACTGACTTTGCTCATACATATCAAAATACAGTTACTTTAGGGGGCTGCACGGTGGTGAAGTTATTAGACACAAATATACACCCAAAATTGACATGTATTTTAGTATCAGTCATCCATGCATTCTCTTCACTGATTTGTCCAGCTCAGAGTCACCGGGGAGCAGAGACTGTCCCAGATACTGTATAGGTGAAGGCAACTTAGGCCTTGTTGACATAGCAATGTTTCAATTCTAAAGGCATCGTTTTTGTGCTTTTGCGTCAGATAAGAAAACAATACAGAGTAGAAGTAAAACTTAAGGATTTCATGGAAATGACAGAAATGCTGAAAACAATGTAGTTTTCATGTTGGGCTACTGGCGGGTGCTGATGATGAAGTTGTATTTTTGTTACAATGACTCTCATTCTAAAAGTACCAAATCCCTGGAGAATGTGGTTGGGGAGTCATGACCATAGGCATATAGATAAAAAGACTTCCGGCCAGTGGAGCTGAACAGCCACACTTGACGGCCATCTTGCTACAGGCAGCTGTCTCACTCTAACACTGTGTTCATGCGCTTTAACAACTAAAACATGCTCAATATTGAACCGATTTTCAAACTGTTTGGTTTGATATGACACTGCATACTTATGGATAGTTACAACAAGTGCTTATAAGCACAAGGTATTTTGGTTAACTCAAGATTATGGCTACAAAAACTCAGGTACAGAATGAGAACTTGCTAACCCATAGCTTTAAATAAACACAAACTAAATCTGTCAATATGTCTGTAAAAGAGTATTTGCTCGTGTGCATCACTCATTTTACCTTTAGGATCACTGATCCACCAGAAAGCTGCCTGCAGCAAGATGGACGCCAGTGATAGAAGCTCCACCATGGAGCATCTTGCCTTTTTATATATCTGTGGTCAGGACACTCTGGAGTCTGCCATTTTTAAAAGATGTATTTTCAGTGACTCTGACCACTACTGTTGTTAAACTTTGCCGTTTTCACTTGAAAACATTGTGTGAATAGATGACGGACAGGTCTACTGTGTGTTACCAGAACTAAACACAGTGAAGCCTTGTGTATGAATGGCGCTACATAAATTATTTGCCTTGCCTTAACTGGCTGTGTGTGTTTTTGGAGTGTATAAGAAAAGACTGTAGAGGGCATTTCTTGGATTGAACCACAATTCATTATTACATGGAAACACATTCATACTTGAAAACACAGCAATCATGCCAATAATAGCTGTTGTCCTCTTGAGAAGTGTGTCTGCTGCCTTAAAAGCTGAGAACAGTTTGTTTTTCAGTCCTCCATCACTGCCACTCACTGTGCTTGACTTCACCAGCTTTGCTGCGTAAGTTCCAGACACAGTGACCTTTGTTTGGGTGTTTTGTCGCTTATAGAGTCAATAACATCTGCAGGTTATTTATGACTACAGTGGAGTTGTTTTTCTTCTTGACCATTTATTTTGCAGCACGCAGCAGTTGCACCGAACTGTAAACAGAAGGAAGGAGCCATCGTCATGCAGGGTTTTTTTAAATTAACATCATAATTCACATGTTGCATGGATGCAGGATTGATCTTTTCAACTTGTGATGAAGCGGTCTCAGAAATGCCCCTTGCTTGATATGCCAGATCAACTATGTGGACTGGAGGTTGAAAGCTTTACACCTGGATAATGGACACCTTGAAATTTTAATGCTCTCCAATTTGTAGCAGTGGACATCTCTTTGATCCTGACTGCGGCGAAGCAGTTTCGACTTTCTGAACTGTACTTTCTGTGAAACTTTTTTTTTTTTTATTTTAACCTCAGAGAATTCAACTTGTGTGTTTATGTGTGCGTTGTGTGTTTGTTCTTTACTCCCCACGCACCTTTTTTATCAGAGTTCAGAATGTTGTAGCTTGTAGAGCAAACCCACAAATGGATTTTTTGGTTAAGTTTGCAGCCCGGAACACTTTTTTTTTATTGTCATTGCTTTGAGATGAAAAACTACTATTATTATTCATTTCAGCGTTACATGGTTGTAATAGGCGATGGGCTAAAGGACAGAGGTTATCACGTCATGGGGTTAAACCCTCAACTTTTACCTTCGTAAATGAAAACAGCATAAGCAATGTGTATCTTCAGAGGGTCTGCACAGGAAAAACAAAGGTTGAGAATTAGGCTTTCTCTAACCAGCGTCGCCATGGCAACTACCATTACCACTGTGCATTTAGGAGATCCCATGATTGCAATTTCTTGTCCATGTTCTCAAGCTCGAAGGCCCCCCACCCCTCCACCCCCCATTGTTTACAGACCTATGAAAATGGAGGCTCCAGCTCATTACCTCTGCTGCACGCGGCTGCTAAGCTTTGCAACACTTGAATTGAATGGCAAGGGCATAATTGGATTCAAATGAGATTTTAACCTATTAGGATGAATTTCTCTCTGCAGGAAGATGCTAAAATGTTAATGCCTCTTTCTTTTGTTTCGATTTCTAATGAAGAATTGTTTGGCTGAAGCAAAACCTGTTCTCTGTTTTGTCATCCGACACGAGGATTCGGGGTTGGGACAGCTGTTACTTTACATTTTTGAGTTTTAAAAGGTTGTTTGAAGATGATGCACTCCCTCATGGTTTTTCAGATTAGAAGGCCATTGCAGGACCGGGCATCAAAATTCATGAATAAATACATTATTTAAAAGAAAAGATAAAACAAAACACAGTTTCATGATTGCCTTCTACTTGGGGGAAAAAGCAACCTGGTTTAGCCACACTTTTTAAGATAAATTTCAAACACCAAATATGTTTTCCATTTCTTTTTTTTAGGGAGATAAACAATAAGAATGACTGTTTTTGGCAAGCTTGGTTTCCTTGATTCTAAACAGAGTAAGAATTATCTCCTCTCCAGTTCTTCATAACTCTCGTGGGAGTTTCAACATCTCTTACCCCTTTGTTTTGGCCATACAACACGGAGCTATACTACTTTGGCTTACAGTAAATAACAAGGTATTTTGTTGAAGATGGAGACAAAATGAATCCATATGGTTTGTTTTGTTTTGACATCCACGTAGAGGATGCAGTGAAAAAATTCATAGCTTTATTTCTAGATCAGACTTACCACATGCACGAGCACACATGCACATTTGGTATGCCTGGAGAATCTCATGAAAATTGATCTTTCATGCAACTCATCACATTTTGAACCTTTTTTCATTGCTGGCTTTCACACTATTTTTGCACATTTAGAACAAATGCATACATTTTTTTTTTAAGTTGACTTGAAAGTAAATTTTATGTGTCCGCAGCACGGAGGAGAACATGAAAAATAGCCACAGGTAAAGATTTTATGACATTCAGCCTTACAGTTAATATCAATATATCATAAAATGTGGCATCGGACGGAGAAAAGCAGCATTTTTTAAGCCCACGCTGTGACATATTGGATGACGTGTGGGTGGCGGGGGGTAACTGGATTCGACAGGCTATTACTCAACAGGAAGTGGACAGGAGATAAAAGGGTGTGGCAGCACCTGCTGGATATTCCCTCCTGCGTCTTGTTTTTCACATTTCACTGTTTTGGCTTTTGCACAAAAACAGCGCTATGATGCAAACAGCACCGGAGGAGAGAGAGCGAGTCAGGGAGTGAGAGAAGTGATGTTTATTTTTGAAGCTCCTGCAGAGACTGCTTGCAGCCATGATGTTTGGGGGGAGAGCGCTCAGGCTCGAATCGCTGGTGTTGATCTGGGTGCGTCTCCTGCAAACGCCGAAGTGCCTCCCCTCCGGCACGAAGGCGCAGCTGGGGCATCATGTATGCTCACACAAACATGTTCATATGTGTAGTCCTTCATACTTCAGCCCCTGTAGACTGGATGTATAAGCATCAATTACATCCCCACGTCTCGCAGAATTATTCACTCTTGACTCCTCGGTGGGCTTTTTGTTTCCAAGGCAACAAGACGTGGAGGTAGAGTTGAGTTTGCTGTATGCAATATTCTCATTTTTAAGTTTGCTGGGAAAAGTTGACCAAATGTATGAAAAAAAACCATCATTTTGTTTCCCTGGTGCTGAGAGAAGTATCTGGCAATATTCCCTATTTCTTTCTGATATTGCAATTACAGTATAATGTTGTAGTTAAATTGATCCAGTCGGTCCCATTTGTAATCAGTCTCTTTCATGGCTTTGGGAAATGTTCCCCTGATATCCTGGCGCCATCACCATAATTTTACAGCCAAATTAAATGTTGTAATGTAATTTGCATCATTTTTTAAAATGATTTCTTTTCATGAAATTGTGTATATTGACAGAAATTGGAAGTGATAAAAAATGCATTATTTTAAACTTCTGTCCTTCACAATCAATAATTGGTCCCTTGTTAATATATTGGCATGCTGAATACTTCAGCAACTACAGTTCCTGATGTGACTATAAAATAACATGTGAGCTACTATTTCAAACTTGGCCTTCGCAGAGAGGGTGTATACACACTGACTTCCAGACATTCAAAAGTGAATGATCTTACTGAAGAGGAGTGGCAGGGGTATTTATTGGGTAGAATTAGTGTTAAATCCTGGTTGCAGGATGGTATAGTTGGAGAACTTTCTATGTGGCGGTTGCATGTTTTGTCCTTTTATTCCTTTGGGTACTGTGGTTTCCTTCCGCCGTCTAGAAACTGTGAACTGTTCGGTTATGACCTCTTTGGGAAAATCTGGATGATTTTATGTACAGTAGTTGTGCACACTGGCACACAATCTGTCTGTGGGAATTTTTGCATCTCATCTCTGTTTTTGTTTTTTTTTTGTTTTTTTGCCAATTTCTAGTGACGTAATATCACTTCACTGACCTAAAATTGATCTGCAAATAAAGCTTGATTGAGGCGCTGGCCGATAAACAGTACGCAGTTCTGACAGCCCCCAAACATTTACACCGAACATATAGCTTGCAGAAATGTAGAAAGGTAGTATTTTCTTGCTGAATCTTGTAGGAATCCCTGTTGTAATCCTCATAAGCTTATTTAGACTTCTTATATACACTAAATTCTGGAGATGTAGCTTAATTCCCTGGAGTGTATGACTGAGGTTTGGGGAAGCCGATCAGCTTTAAATTATCCATTAGGTTGGACCTTGTGTTCTTCATGAGTATTCAGGCTACCCAGGTGCGGCCTTGTTACCCGACTCTGCTACAGTGGCAGAACTCAAAATTTCATCCTTTCCCACCCATTTCTGACCTCAAGGTCACAGTACCAAAGCCAGCAGTGACGCTTCAAACATGTTGGTTTGGAGATTGAACCCTGAAGACAATCACAGTACAGTGTGTCTGTGCTCACTGAAACACTGGGAACATCCCCACTCAGCTGTGTTTTCTATATACTGACTGTGTGCTCGCAACCCGTCAGTTCTGCACATTAAAAAAAAAAAAAAAGGATCGGCAGTATTAAATACCATTGCAGGATGTACAGCCGAAGCATACGCGGCTTTCATGCTGGAGGCCAGGATTCACATGCTGTCAAGGGCCTGCAAATAACAATCTCTAATGAGATTAGGTCAAATGCAGTCCAGTAAACTACCTTTGAAGCTCAAGTCTAGCTCCTCTTCTGTGGCTGCCCTGCTCTCTAAGTTCCCTCTGATGTCTGATTAATTAGACCAAATTATAGTGGAATGCAGCTGTATGCAGTTAGTGCATGCTCTTTTCAACTGATCCTGCAGGAGCGTGTCCACTGAGAAACATGAAGACTTGTATAGAAGATTTCTATATCTGAGACTTAAAGATGAGCGTGTCAACAGGAGATTGCCGGTTTAAATCCCCACTGCCAGCGGGTGATCACATATGGATCTGTGAGGAAGGTCCTTAACCCTCAACTGAGAATATATATAATTTACAAGTAGCAGCAAAATAAACTCACCACTTCTGAAAGGCAGAAGTCAAAGACAAATTTATAGAACTCAAATATCCCTGCTTTTCACTACCTCCACATTCACTGCCAGACATTTGAAGCTTGAGCACACGAGTTCAGTTTCTTCCTCAACTTACTATGTGTTTGACCATTTAAGACACCGAAGTTGAAGACGCCTGGCACTGCTTATCAGTCGGCATCAGATCAGCCACCTCAGCGGCTAAGGGCAGACAAGTAGTGAGAGATCAGATAGCAGGGCAGCAGTGCGGGGCTTCATAATTCCTCCACACCTATAATCATCTTGACAGCTCAGGCTGACTTTCATACACTGATTGAATCAGCAGGGCGCATACCAATCGAATCTGAAACACAGAGGCAACAACAGTGGATCGCTATGTATTGGACTGTAATGACATTTTTGACAAACTGTGCATCGATCCAGTGCAGTGAAACCAGGATCTGCATGTAGTTGTAGCTTCATCTCGGTATCTATATGAGCTTCAGGAGAGAGAGAGTGAAATCCAGTCTCCGTTTCAGGTAGACTCATCTTAAGCTGCATCAATTCATTCACAATTTAAGTTAGATTTATTCAATATTTTAGTTTTATATGGACAGTTGATGGAGTGATGTAGTCTTAAGCGCTGCATGGGGAGTGCAAAAACACCATTTACAGTGAAATCATCACCATCTTCCCTGGACATCCCACCATGAATGTTTTCTGCTGAGAATTTGTTGTTTATCAGTGAATAATCCACATTCTACCCTCCTAGGTAGAAAACGATGGCCTACATCTTGACCTCATGTGTAGGGGAGCTGAGCTTCAATCCCGTTTACAGCAGAAATTATTTTTAAATGCATAAAAACCAGTCAAATCAATGGTGCAAGCTGCAGTGGCTCTGTGGAAAAATGGATCTGCTAAATATAATCATCCACAGACTCTTCTTTAGGATTAAATGAAATAACAGTGAGGAAGAATCTGATCGGTTTCTTAGCAGGCTGGTTTGACCCAAGGTTACCTCCAGATATTTATCTCAGAACTCAGGTTTTAGGAGGATGTCTTCAGTCATGTTATAATCACTCATGCGAACTGTGTTCAAAGTGTCTCATTGAGATATATTTGAATCGTATGATATTTGGTTGAATTACTCAGAAATAAAACAGATTTTAGAGCATCTGTGGAAAACTCCTTAGAATAAAACATTTGCTTGCATATTAATTAAACAAAAGAAGTCAGAGAATTAGCGGACTGACAGGGTTCTGTTGTAAATGGGATGAAGATGGAGAGGCTAACCTTACGAAACATCACAGACGTTCATTATCGTGCTGTCTGTGGCATTCTCTGGGATACGTGGTATTTCGTGAGGAGACTTTTCTTTTCCCTACTTTCAATTAGCGCAGAGGAAAATGACCTTTCTGAATTGTCAGAGCCTTCAAAGAGGGGAAAAAGAGAAAAGGTGTTTTCACATGTTATTTATATATCTACATTTGTGTCTGTTGACTTCAGGGCCGTCTCACATTTTTAAGGAGAGGTAGATTTCCTGGTGCAGCCTGCCTTTTACGAACTGTATATCTTTAGGAATATTTGTGTGTTAAAAGTCTTAAACAGCGCTATGACTGGTGTGTTAGATACAAATGAGAGAAGTTGCTCATGAGTTTAGGATCATCTGAATTTTAAAAAGGCTACAATTATGAGCTTAAGTTATGATAGAATAACAAACCTACAGATAGATCTTAAGATTAACTTTTTAAAAGACTGTTTATAGATGTAGCTGGAAAGTTTCATCCCTAAAGGATAATTTACTATTATTCAATGATGCCATCAATTTATTAGCTTCAGAACTGGAAGGCATTCATAGATCAGATTAATCAAAGGTCATATTTTTAGAATATAATAGAATAAACAGACTACTACTATATGTTTAGTACAGTTAAGTCAGTCAGTTAAATTGATTGTAATTAGTCAGCACTGATGTAAAACACAATAAAGACAAGGCGGCAGATCTAAAGTGGAAGTCAGGAAGTAATGATGAAAATATGAATGTATTCTTGAACTCTGAAGACCTGGTTGTTTCATCAGTGTTGGAAAATATACCTGCACAGTGTGGCCACTACTAACTTTCTACTGTGAACAATGCCACTGGAACTGTGAAGGGAAAATACTGAAAGATAAAATGGTACTGTAGTTTTACAGCAGCCTCAATGTAAATACAAACAACAACATGCTTTTATACGATGCTTTGCAGGAGATCCAGGTGGGAGGCAGCTAACAGGGCATGAGATGTGTACCTGCGGGCATCTGAGACGAAGACGGCTACCTGAGAAAACTGACTGATCGGTTGAAAGAGCTGAACTGAGTCCCAGGAGGTCCGTCAGTACCAGCTGATAAGGTAAGCTTTTATTACGGCATTGAGTATGAAGAACTGGACACTTCTGGTAAGTACTTCACATTCACTTTATCACAACTCATGTAGTATTATTTTTTTGGGGGGATGAGTCATGTAAAATACAAAATGTCCAAGACGAAGAACATGTAGAAGCCTGAAGCATTAGAGTAATGATTCAGAACACTATAAGCATGATGGGTATCATCTGGTTTGTTGGTTGTCGAATTTATTGAAAAAAAAAAACTTGTTGTGATCTCCCAAGTAAACGCAGTGTGTACAGTAGCAGACGAGCACAGCTGCACTTCCAAGAGAGAGGAAATTTGTGCTCACACTGTTACGAAAACCAAAGCAGCCAGTGACTGCCTAATGAGTGACACAAATCATCTGAAAACACAAATAAAGGATTCACTTCTGACGCTGGTGTTACATGAACTGGAGGGGCAACATGTTTTAGACTGGATTTAGCAAAATCCAGAAGATGCATTTGGAGCAGGTGTTTCCATTGTGTTGTCTGTGCATTTTTTTTTTTTAAATCAGACAAAGTGCCACAGTTAAAGTGTGTGCATGTTGATGATTGAAAAACTCATTTAAACACTGAAGAAGAAGTTCTTGGTTTTAAAATGTATCCATTTGTTCTGTGACTGCAGCTTTGGTTATTTGAAATGTGCTCAGAAGTGCGAGTGGTTTTCAGTTGAACTGAAGAGTTGCACTTCCCAAGTTCACATCCTCATACTTACTTTATGAATGTCCTCAGGACAAAGAGGCCTCTGAGAGATTTTTTTTCCCTTCTTTTCTGTTTCTTGTGATAAAAATGTTTTCACTGAAAAGTCAGCATGGGTGTGAAACGTAATCCCCAAAACTAATTGAAAATGACATCAAACCAGCGTGTTTGTGTATGCACGCTGTTCTTATGCATGTCTGCAGAAATAATGAGGTGGAAACGTCACCAAATATAAAGTGCCAAAGTCTTTGGTGTTCAGCAGACTGTGATAGCGAGTCACTGGAGGAAAGGTAATACAGGCATTGGTCACTATTTGTTTCGACCCTATTTGTTTCCTTTTCTCTCTATTCTCTTTCTGGTGGGAGGCAAAGGAGATGTTTAGCTGTCTCAACTTCGCGTGCACGCCCACAGGCATTCACGCGTGTGCACATGCACGCATCGCCTACCAGGGAAATAATTATTTTCCCCTCCCGGCTCACCTCTCGCAGCCAACCTCCAACGCTGAATCAGTGTCAGAGCGGCGGAGGAAATAGGCTGCAAACTGTCTCCCTTCCTCGCTCTCCTGGGCATTAACGGCGGAGACAGTTGTCTCTGACGGACAGGGCCGAGACGGAGGTGGAGAAAATCCTCCGTGAGAGAGGAGGATCAGAGGCAGAGACGCGCCGTCTTCTCCTCAGATGTCAGTTGAATTGTGGATACTTGTTTGCAAGCTTGTTTACTGAATTTAGTGCGGACAAAAGGTGAAAGGAGAGAAAGTGTATAACAAGGGCGATACAGGAAGGACTGTCGACACAAAGCGAGGTCCGCTTGTTAAGTGGCGGTAAAAGTATTCTAACCTTTCAGTTATTCGACATGTTGTGTTGAAAATCCAAGTAAAAGTAGAAATGTGTTATATGCTAATTGCATGCAGCAGAACCTGGCTAAAGAAGGCTAATAAACTTTCATATTAAAGCATATACTGAACACACAATTTTAATTTCGGTGGAGGTGCTTAAGCTGACAGTTTCCTCTGCTCATTATTTTGCAGCATAACCCAAAAGCTATGCTGCATATTTCATACTTACACTGACGCTGCACTCATTTATTCAGTGGCTTATACAGCTGTTGAAATGAAACCAGTTCAAATGAAAACCAAAGCTGGAAGAGTTTAACCTTCAATAAAACATTTTATAAAGTCATCCTATGTGACCGCTTTAAATTCAGCTCTGAAGTGAATGCATTGCTTTTTAAAAGTACAGTTCCCATGGCTGTAATGAATTGAGATGCACAAAATAGGTGCAGGAAACAGAAATCCTCGAAATGCTGTGCCACAAAAATGGTTCAGTGTTTTTTTTCCAGCTTATTTTTCATGCATTGTGTCGGTGCAGGTAAATCTCAGGGCTCAGTAGTGCTAAAACTGTATCCCTCTCTCTTATCTCCTGCTCTCCTCCTGTAGAAAGGCTTCAGTCTCTTCACTTCCTCGTGAATTTATTAATCAAAGCACAATGCAGGTGTTAAATGTGAAGGTTTTGTCGCTCGTCTTATAAATATACCTTTTGTTGCCCTGCATGGATGACTTGCATTCAGAACCCTGTACTACACGAAAACCATTGCAATTTTTATGACATCTCGCATGAGGAACTGCTGTCATTCCTAATTCAGTCTTGGACTAAGCTTTTGTCAAATTGTGCACACATTATAAATGGAGGGAATTTTGAAAAGAGATTGACACTCATTTCCACTGGTGGCTTTTCTCTCTACAGAGGGATGGGGATGAGACTAATTCCTTGTTTCTCCTGTTTGCGCACAAAGAAAATACAGTGTGCATGTGTGTCTATAACTATTATCCATGTAAAGCCTGAGCTGCAGTCTCCCCAGCTGTGGAGCTCCTCTCAGATGCTGGAATTACATAAATGTAGAAGCACAGCGAGGGATTAGTGGAAATGAATCCACATAGGATTTTGAGTATAAGTATACACACGACGGGTTCTTCAGCGCCGCTTCAAATGTAGGTTTTCCCTTGTTGAAAGTATATGCTTTAAAGAGGCACGCTTTCTAGATGTTGTTATTCCATTTGAATAAAATGGAATAATAAAGGACTTGCACCGACTGTGAAACAAAGATTGTAAAATGAGCAGCCTGGGTGCCTTTCTGACCATCTTTGAAAGATGCGACTGGCGGCGCATCAAAGCCGCATCAACCAACTTGACTCATGCAGGCAGGGCGGATGTGTCTGCTTTTCTCAGCATCGTGCGCGTTTCCCACTTTTGTCTTGGGTTCGGCGATCAACCTGATTGTAACTGGCATGTGATGTGTTGCATGTGCAAACGGCTCTAATTCAGGGCATTCAGAAATCAGTGCTTTATGTTAAATTGGACATTTTGCATTGCTGGTTTTAGCCACTGGATTGAATTCAAAACACACACACACACACACACACATGCACACCTCTGCTGTCAGCTTCATCTTCTGAGTTGTTATAAGAGGTGGCTAAAACTGCAGCGCACATGCAGGATGTCAGGAGAAATTATATGCAACCCTATGGAAGTGAGAGCGCTGGGCAGGGAGAGAACAGGGAAACAAACAGTGACCTTCACAATCACTTCTCTTGACATTACTTTTTCATGATGGCTTGAGCAACTACAAATTAACATCTCAAGAAGATGGGAAATAATTCATAGAGCTTTCAAAGCATTTCAGATGTCTGGTGGAAAACATTCAGAAATGACCAAACACAGAGTGGAAAAAGCAACAGCAATGCCTCGTAGATGTTAAATTAACCATTTAGCTCAGCTCATCACTGCATAATTCTTGGTAGAATTCTTAGAATTACAGTGGAGAAGTGAATTCTAACTTTATTGGTGCAGGATTCGCATTGTCTGAAACCTATAAGCATCTCAGCATCTTCAACTGTGTCGCTGCCAGTTCAGCCTCCAGTCTTTTAGATGGTGCCACGATCTCCAGACCAAACACCATATAGCAGGTTTCACTACTGTCTTGTGAACCTCCTCTTTCACGCTCGCTGCTGTTTTCTGTCACACATTCGCCCTGAAACTCGTCTCAGCTCTCCCCAACCTGTCTACACTGTCCACTCCTCTGGATAGGATTGAACTCATGCACCCATTCACTAAATGTACTTATTGTATTTTCACGATATCGATGACATTTATTTTGTTTTGTCTCGAAATCCTTTGATCAAGCTTATTCAAATAGTTCACAAAACAAAAAAAGGGGTTGACCCTATAATATATTATATCTGCTGCTAAATATGTTAAATACAATTATAACAACAACTCAACATTTTCAACGTACATATCACAATACTAGACAGCAGGACTGCATGTTCAATGTTGTGTAGACCACCATAATATTGATAATAATAAAGATGACGATTTTGTGGCCGATGGGAATTTTTACCTTCCTGTCTCCATATGTGTTTCTGTTTTTTATGTCCATGAATCTGTAAGGCGCCTGCTGTAAGGGACAATAATATTGATTACAGGTCTTAAGCTGCTCTTTTAAAGCTCACACATCAGTTTCAGCTTTGGCACCATTGACATTCAGCTGAAGTGGGGATGGTGGGAGGAACGCATGTTGATTACCCCTGAGGAAGATGGCAAGGACATGTTTGGACATGATGACCAGCAGCTTCATCGAACGCACGTTCTTTTCCACACGATCTTTAGTATGTGTGTGTTATTCTTTATCATCAAGCAATTTCTGTAGACTGCCCTCAAACAGGCAGTAAAACACACACACCACACTATGGGGATATCTGAAGCCGGCTGGAACAATAAATATTTAATGCTCTCATTTGGGTCCATCCTTCTATTGGGATTAATTTATAAACCAGACAGTTTGATAGCCTGGGTTTTCTCTTTGCTGCCTTCTGACAGGAGATTGGTTAAAGGGTTGTGGGGGGGGGATGTATTTATTAAAGTCATCACACTCTTGGGATTTTGTGTGTAATGAAAGTTAACATGTGAATCCGGTCAGCAGAGTGGAGATCGGGCGTTATTGGAATCCATCAGTCTTCTTCTTGTGTCTTCAGAAATAATGCACGTTGTGAGGGGAATCGCTGTTTTCTGGAAGAGGCGGCAAAGCATAATGTGCCAGAAAAATCGCGAGGCCCATTTCACGTGTGTCACTCAGGGTTTGTGGATTTAAATAAGCTTCTTATTTTGCCACAAATGTGCTGTTTTTCTTTGCCACAATCAAACAATACCGTTATGTACTTACAGTGAAAAGATGGCGCTAACTATAGGACGGGTGGCATTTTTTTGTAGCCATTAAGGAGTCAATTTAATTGTTAAAACCTTAAAAGTGGCTGAAATGTGTGTGTTTGGGTGTTTTTTTAAATAACTGTAGGGACATCCATGCCATATTCCACTGAATATAGCATGGATGCCCACCGCTATGGTGAACAAGCTGGGTTCACCGCTGAGTTCTGCTTTGCACGTGGTACTGGTGGAACCATGGAGACAGACATCAGCTCTCACAAAAAGAAGTTCGTTTTCGTGGCAGGTGTTACTTCATGTTTCTGTATTGGTGTGCTTCCATCAAGGGGGTGAGTAGGTTACTAGCTGAAATGTGGTCCGTGTGTTAACGATGGGGATCAAGGACCTGAAGCTGTTTCAGTTGTAAAAGTTTTTGTTTTTAGCAATCTTGCTCCATTTCCTTGCTTGTTTGCTGTGGCAAACGGAGAAAATAGATTCGTCAGCATCCAGTGTAATACCGGCCAGTAACTGGAATGGGGGCTATGTTTTGCGCCTGCTGCAGCGTGTCAACGTGAAGTCGCTTCTTTATAATGTAGCTATTTACTGGAAGTTTCTACTCAGGCATACGTCCACTGATCCATAAGCACAAAAAGACAGAAAACCAACTAACCCCATTGTGATGTAATCTTTTAAAAATTTTGAGACGTATAATATTTGTCGGTCTGGTTTGCGTCTCTGTCAAAGCACAGAAACAGCACTCATCAGAGTCACCTGTGACCTCCTGATTGCTGCTGACTCCAGACTATTATCCATCTTCCTACTCCACAATGTCAGCACAGCCTTTTTGACACCATCTCCCACTCCATCCTCCTCCACAGATTAGCATCCATCAGAATATTCAATACACCACTGTCATATCTCTTTTTTCCATAAATACAATATGCAATTTCACTGCTATGTGGACGAGACTCAACTCTACCTTTCTACCAAAGTGGAAATGGTGGTAATAAATGGCTCTCTATTCTATAACTCTCTATTCAGCTGCTCCCAGCAGCAAGTCAGTGCAATTTGTATTGCAGCCCCCCAGGTCAGGACTTAACCTGATGTGGGTGCCCTCCACTCTTCCTAAAAAAAAATACATTGGAATTACACAAATGTTACAATTTATGAGTGCGAGTGGTGGGGGTGGTGGGGTGGCTGACCCTGTTCCCATCATTTTCTCCTTTGCTAAAAAACAGTTTTATCCTGTGTCTGTATATCAGTAGATTTTATCACAGAATACCAAAATGAAAATTTTCTCATCCTGAATTCTGTTGTGGATGTTCTGGAACAAAATGTGGAAACTGTGTGAACGTTGTGAAGGTTTAAATCCTCACACTGGCAACAAGGCAGCTGATAATAACTGTTTACTCACCCAGTAAAGTCACAGCCACATTTAATCAAACAAATGAGCGTTAAAGTAGTGATTAGTGCGTCAAACGAGGAGGTGACTCTTATGTGTGTACTCTTTTGTTGACACAGATGAAGTTGGGAGTGATACTGATCCTGTCCACTGACTTTAAACAGCAACAGCAAATGACGACATTTCCTCAAAAAGCGAAACGAATAGCTCAAGATTTGGCGATTGAAAGAAGATGCCCTCATATCCTTTGTTTTAAAAGTGAAGGGCAAATGTGTCAAACTGCTGTGTCCTTCAACCATCTGAGGCAATGAGCAGCGTCCTTTCCGAATTTTAAATCCAAGCAGCTTTTACGTTCCTCGTTCCATCTTTTCCTCTTGCCAAAACTCCGACAGGACACGATGCCAGACAGAATAAGACTGGGTAATGTTTAAAAAACCGATATCGGGATGGGAGCGGAGAGCTCATAGAATAGAAACAAAGCAAAGTACGGGAACACACATATACTCTTTACAGATTCACACACACTCTTTTTCATTACCACGGGAGCCATACAATACTGAGGAGTTGATTAGGAATGCCGACAAAAGGACAGTGGGCTCCAGCTGCCTCTCTGAATTCATTGTCATTAGCGGTGGAACACCAAGCCCTTTTCAAACTCATTAGTTGATAAAACAACCCTCTGATTTCCCATTAAAAAACCCATTCGTCCTCCCTCACTGACGATGCCCGCCCGCCCTCCACCGAGTCCCTGTATTTCCACACCTTCAAAGCCACTCCTGAGACTGGGAAAGAAATGGCAGCTCTTATGCAATTTCCCTCTGTCTTTATTTTTTTTGTCTCCACAAGTTCCTTCCAAGATTTGTTATGCAAGCGTGTGGCTTCAGCCAGAAAAGCTTTATAAAGACTCCCAGCTGCTGATGTGAAGTGATTACTTATTTTGCGGCTGCAACGCTTCCAATCTTTATTATTGTGGAATTTGATTTCCACCTTTGGTTTAAGGTTTGTTCCCTCTTGGGACTGTTGAGCTGATGGCGGCTATTAAAGGACTGAAATAGAAAAGTAATTGTGTTTGATGCTCTTGTTCTGTTGCTGGATTTTCTGACGCGCCGAAGAAGCATTGCTGAGTACGTCTCTTCTCCAAGTAATCAGCTGCAATCTCAAGGCAAAGTGAAGCAAAATCTCTTTTCTGGGTTCCTGGCAGAATAACAATTTATTTAAATTTAGACAAAAGGAAATACATATTTGTGCTTTGTGCAGTTTAATGAACAGCTTTGTTTATATACAGTTTTATACACTTTTTTTTTAATATATATATATAGTCTCTTGTTGCACATACCTAAATTAAACCATCATCACGTATTTAATATTCATAAATATCAAAGACCCAGTCCTCCCACCCGCAGGCCCATTTGCACCCATTGGATAATCTAAAGTTGTAAAAAAACATGAGATTTTTTTGTTTTTCAAAAACATTCATTCAAAGCTGTGTAGTGTCAAAATTCAAGTCAGTATGTCTCATTCAGCCAGGATCAACATCAGCTTCTGAAATCTTTTTTTTTCTTCTTCTTTTTTTTCCTTTACTACCTTCAGAAACAAATATCATGAATCCACAAGCACCGACAGTGTTTAGTCTCTGCTGTAATCTGGGCGAATCGAACCGAGACAAACACAAGAGGGCAATCACAAACAACAGCATCCTGAATCCGCGCCGCTTAACCTAATCTTTACTCCTAAACGCCCGTCCATTCCCGATCCTGAAGACGCACCTGAGCACAAAGTTTTTATTTTCTATCAGATAAGCAGATTCGCCTCTGGACTCATTTCTTCATTGAATTCTGTAGATCTGACAGGCAGTTTTGGTTCTGAGAGTAGAACTGAAATGTAACATGGTGGCAGAAAGCATTTTTTTTTCTTCTTCTTCTTCTTCTTTTTTTTTACAAATTTGCATGGATGTCCTCATGTCGCAGCACTTTGTAGGTGACCCAGTAGAAGATGTTGAATATGAGAAAGCTCAGGGGAAAGACGGCTCTGGATATGGTATCGATGCGTTTGGCCCGATCCACAAATCGCTTGTGAAGTACTTCTCCGTCGTACATGGTGACCGGCGGCGGCGGGGTGAACACGGTGGCCCCCTCCACGGCGGTGCCGTCCTTGGTCTGCAGGCAGTGACCCAGTCCGTAACCCCGGAAGTAAAAACCGCGGCTTTCCCTCACCAGCTCTTCCTCCTGTGGAGTCAAGCAGAGAGTTAAAAAAAAAAAAAAAAGAAAAAAGAAGCAGATTGGCCTCTCGCTGTCAACAAGAATTAACACACAACTTTTTACATTTCTGCTCCGTGGGTGTAGTGGCACAAAAGGGCAACAGAGTGCAACACAATGGGGACTTCCACAGTACAAAATAAAAAAACAACTCGCACTCAAAAACCTCACCACTGTGTTGGAATATTTATAAATACATTATATGATTTGACAGAGGTTGCAGATACAGTATAGCCTCCGTTTGGACCTCTCATGTGTGATTGTTGTTGAAGCCACAGAAGTAAAAGGAGTATCTCTGAAATATGCTTTAGAGAGATGTTCATATTTAAATGTCAGTATCAATGCCACAGAGGACTTCTGGTTAGCAATCCTGCCTCACAGTGTGAAAACTCCAGATCAATTCTTGTTTGTGGTTTTTCTGTATGAAGCAGAGCTGTCAGACTGATTTTAGTTCATGGACAATATATAAAGGACGTGTAAAAACAGGGCAGAGAAACCTTTTTATACAGACAGCTCCCAGATCTACTCATTGTTTCAAAGTAGGGCTGGAAATTCACCATGTTAATTAACAGTTTTTTCCTGTAATTATCTGTGTTTAAAAAAAAGTCAACATGCTTAATTTGTAATCTCCAAAGTGTATCTGAGAAAGTTCCTGGATCGATGGAACAGATGAAAAGTGCAGTTTTACAAACTGGGATGAAAAGGTGGATAAGAACATCGCTGTGTGCTAAACAAGCAATACAGAATTTGTTAGTTGTTATGTAATCGATGACAGTTAATCTCGAGTGTGAAGTTATAGAGCTTGTGTTCGTAGGGTCACAGGTTTGATTCCCCCTGCACAAAGGTCAGTGCTGTCGGTCCCTTATTGAGGGGTTTGACCACCTGCTGCTCCAGCAGGCTTTACTGTGGCAAAGCCATGCTCCTCAGATGATATGAACAGGACGGTTTAAATCAATAAAAATTATTTTGTTAGGGAGGGCAACAAAGTATATCTTATAGAATCAAAAAAAAAACAACTCTCCAATGTCAAACTCCAGCATTGGGTTTATTACTGTATTCTAAATATTAATTCATTATCAATAATTCTATTCAATGATTAATGTTTTAAAATGTTTTCAATATTTCAATTTTACCAGATAGTACTTGTGATTTTAAAGCTAGGGTTGGCGATCTTGGAAAACTAGCATGTAGCACGAATGTAGCATCTCCCCAAGGCTCCGCCCAGCTCCCACCCCATTGGAGGAGCTCTGTTGGGAGCGGAGACGCGGAGACGGCGCGCGCAGTGCACGCAGCGCTTCCGCGTCCAGTGCGTTCCTGGCGTAACCTGTCCTCAGCGCTTCGTTTCTTCGTTTTTCTTTATTTGCACTACGCCAAGTTATGGCGCACTCACCGGTGAGTAAACCCCCAAACATTCTTCTCCGCCGTTCTGCAACGACGCTCCGTCCTTCTACGCGCGCACTGAACCAGGGTCAGTGCACGCCATTGACATGTACGCGCAGGGGGGCAGGTCGAACGGCGAAGGGATTTGATTGGTTTAAAAAAAGGTGTCCCGTCAAGACGATTGGTTGCTGTTTTTCCCGTTTTACTCCTGCTGTAGATAGCGGATATTTTCCAAACTACTTTAAGAACACGCCATGAATTGCTTCCTATCGGGTCATAAAGATCATTTTAACCAGTATTTAAAAAAATGTATCTCATTCAAATCGCCAACCCTAGCTTTAATGTTTTGAATGATTTTGCACTCAGCTTGGTTACAACACCCACTGAGGCTTCAGGGACGTCAGCCCCGTGATAAGTGTGAACAAATGACCTCTCAGGTTCATCAGCACATCAGCAGCTGGATCTATTTCAGGAGAAGCAGATGTCAGTGTGAAGCAGGCCTGAACAGCTTTTACCTTGAACTTTTTTTTTTTTTAAGCGAAGCTTCTTCGTCTGCTTTTTTTTTTCTTAAAGTTTCTAAGACACAAAGAGGGTGATCAGAGGGCATCTTCATTAGGAGACAAAGGGAAATTTGTCATTGTGATTATTAATGAAAAAAAATCACCTCAACCTCTCTTCTGCAGCTCATTTCAAAGTTGCAGAATGAAAGACCTTTCAAAAATGCTAATAAAAAGGTTGAATAATATCAATAAAGTCATGATCCCACAAAAAAGAAACTTGGCATTTTGCAATGATGAATAGTGGTGCATTTTTTTCTTTGATACAGTGAATGAGACGCTGCTCTCGCCCTTTGAAGAGAATATTAATAGACATGCAGCTTAACTGTGACAGCCCTCTGACACTTTGAGAGATTCACTTTAGCAGAGGAAAGTGAAGACGGGGGATCTAAATTGGATGATTAGTAGTCAGTGTGAAGGGCCCTCAAAGCCTGATCCCTGCGTCCCGCCTCGCCTCTTTTCTGTCTGACTGACCCCAGCAGCTTGCCGCGACTTCACCCACCTTCACATGTGCAAGGGCAGTTACATTCTTTACTTAAGTAGAAGTGCAGATACTTGTGTAAAGGAATGTTAAAACTCTTTAAAGTGGTTGTATTAATACACATGTGTGCATCTGTACATTTAAGCACATAACGGTTGTTGTTATATACTGTTTGCTAGTGTGGATAAACCAACTTGATTATTTACTTAAGACCACAATTCAGATTGTGTTATAGTTTTAAGACAGAAAGTAAATTGGTTTATGAAGGAAAACACATGTAACAACTAAACTGGACTGGAAATATTTGCGTTTGAATACCGGAAGTGAAAGTCAAAAGTCCTCAAACAAGCGTATTTCACATCTGTCTCTTGATCTAACCGTCCTCTTGCACATTATACTCATTCACCCCTGACATAAACTATTCTGACCTCTGACCTCAATCACCTGTCCTGTTCAATCACAGTCCAAGCTACTTATTTAATTCACCGTAAGCTTCTTGCTGCTGATAAAAAAAAAACTGCTTGTGACTAAGTTTGTGTGGATTATCTGTTGCCCCAGTGACAAATTGCACCATACAGCAGGCGGATGGGGAGTTGTAGCTCTTCCCGCACAGCTTAATTATCCTCCCTACTCTTTCTTAAACGATACAGTACATCATGTGCTAAAGTCTAATGGTGCGTTTCTCTAAAGATAATAGGTGCTCATCATCTCTGCTTTGCGCTCTCAGCAGCGGCACACTTTGATTTGTTGGCATCACATCAGTTGAACCTGCTCTGATTATCACAGCGCTCTGCAGAGAATATGTGCGTTTATTGGTGAAATGGTTGTTTTTAGTCAGTGACAAGCTGCGTCGCCCTGTTTCGGCGTCGCTGTGTCGATCATTAAAGCATCATTTTGAAAACAAATGCTTGCGCGCTCGTTGGGAGTTAAGTGAGGAAACTGTTCCCACTCTCATTGTGGGGAAGTAAATGAGGGCATTCCCCAAGCTGTAAAAGTCTTTATTTAAAACAGACAATTAGATGTTCTGAGGGGGTAAAAAAAAAAAGCCTGAATCACCTCGTTGGTGTTGTGGTAAGTCTCTGCTTAACAACAAAAACAGCTGACTAATGTTGTCCTTTCACAGAATAACAGAACTGCATCAAAATGTGATAAAATGAATGAGACCTGGAATTTTCTTCCTAATACTGCATAAATGTCCATTCGCATTAACTTTGATCACAAAAAACGAACTTTGAGTCAGATTAAAGGTGCAAAATGTATCTGAATTAAATAAAAAGTGGGCTAATTATTCATGAGAATAGACGTAAAGACATACTCTAATTTTACATACGCACTGTATATGCGGTTGAATTAGATGTCAGTGTTGTTTCAGTAGGAACTTTAGACAGGTGGTCATAATGTTAAGGTTAATAGCTGTAGAACTGTATCAGCTAGTGGTTAGCACTCTTGCCTCACAGAGAGGAGACCCAGGGTCATTTTTTGGTAGTGTTTACAAACTGGCTTTCCTTTACGGTATTATTCACTTTATAACTTACTCCCAAAACATGAGAACATAAAGTATCTTTCTATTCAGTGACATTGTCCTTCTGTGGTAGTAATCGAGGCTTTTTTGTTGTACTGTTGCAGTGTTCCATTGTCACACAGTGACATCTAGTGGTCCCAGGTGGTATTATCACCATATGTTAGCAAAATTGATATAAGTTTCACAATAAGTCAAACAACAAAAAAATGTTGCAGTCCAGAAAATAGTCAAAAATACTCTCAATGCGAGTGTGACTAAAGGTGTGGCGACCCATTCAGTGAGTACCCAGCTCCTTTTCTCAGAAGCGTTGAAGCCTTTTGAATGAAAGGCCAGACATCTTCAAAACCTGAAACAAGTCAAGGGGCTTTCATGACACAAATAAAAACACAAGCGATATGCTCTTTACAAAAATTCCACATTTGCAGAGGTAAAAGAAAGAGGACAAGAAAATGGGAACAAACAAAGAGCCCAAGGTTCAAGGTAAAATACTGGTCGAGGGTCAGAGGGTCACTGGGAAAAGCTGCAGGGGTGGAATAAGACCAGAGCGTCATGGGTTTGGTTGCAGGTGTGATATCAGGATAGATTTTGGGAAAAAGCTGAACTGCACACTATGTTTGGGATGCTGGAGAAGAGAATTTGGGTTGGAAGATCAGGGTTTGGACAGGGTTTGAGTTTGTTACCCTGGCACAGACGCTGCAGTGCTGGTTCAGATTCTTGAAGGATGAGTTGGCAGCAGGGATGTCATTGGCTTTCCGCAATGACTCCACACTCCCAGGCTGACTGGTAAACACCTCCAGTGGAAAGCAACGTAGAAAAGTTGAAAATAACAGCAAAAAAAAATAAAAAGTTATTACACCAATATGTTATCTTTCACTGTAAAATTAGGAGTTGTATTTTTTAATTTGTTCTGGGCGTTCACATCCAGCAAACGAGAAGTATCACAGCTTCATTTTGATTATGAAAACATGTGCTATGGCCAAAAAAAAAAAATAAAAATACAGCAATTAAAAATATGCAAACATCAAGTCCAAACAACAAACTCAAATAGACGTTCTCAGATTTTAATTAAAGCTGCTCTGTGCCGGTGATATTACTGGACATTATCTGCTGCTGGGCTGCCAACTGTTAATTTCAGTAATTTCAGCATGGAGCAAGAGTTAGTTTCTTTCTTTTTTTGGAGCGGGGATTTGTGCAAGCATCATGAGTGCACATCCACATGCTCCTGTATGTATTTAAGGCCATCTGGATTACAGTCAGGCGATTGAATAAGGTTAATTCATCCTTAATGAACAAAACGTTGTGGAAAAATGAGGATGAGGAAACTTTCTTTGAAAATGCATGAACAACTCACCTCAAGAAGAGAAGTTATTAAACACAAGAGGGAGGAAGAAGAAATTGAACGAAAAAGAAAAAAAAAATTAAATTTCCAAATGTGCCTTTTTTTCTCAGCACTTTTGATCAGAAATTAATAAATAAACATTGGAAGAACTTCTATATTTTCAAAAGGAATATGAAAAATGAAAAGCTGTAATTTTATACATATTTTGTATTGTTGCTGCTTCAATTTCGTTTTGTTCAATTCAGTTAAAACACGTATTTGCACAGACACGTTTGGTATGAGAGCTTGAGTTTCGAGTCAAATACATGAGTCTCACGTTCACGGCCTGAGATTTGGAAGCATTGACAGATTAACTTATTTTTACATTATTTTGAGGGATTGTGGATATTCTGCCATTGCTGTGAAGTTTTTTTTTTTGAAGAAATTTAGAAGATACATTCATTAAACCTCTGTCAGTCAGAGATTTGTTTGCTTCATATCCGTCTCTCTCTGGTACAACTCAAGGGGTCATTTATCAAAACCTCTCTGATGGACAGTGACCGCAGCTCAGTGGGAGGAATTGTGCAGCTGATGCAGACCGGGGAGGTCCTTTCCTCCTCAGACCATCGTTTTTCTGCTCCTCTATCAATACAGCAGAGCAGGCTGCCCAGTAAATCTGCTGCAGCTCCTCTACATTTACAGGGAACTTTGCCACGAGTCTGGGGAAATACCCTGCCTCTGAACTGGGTAATGGGATTTTCGAGATGTCCTTTATCTCTCGAGACAAACATCTGAGACGCTCGCGTCTCTTTAAATTATTTAATTTGGCAGCTCACTTGAATAACTTCCAGTCAAGAAACAAATCCACCCCAGGAATTGACTGGAAGTCAAGCCAAGACAAGAAGAGACTGTTGCTTGTTAAATACAGTTTTATATACAGTGAATATCAGAGGTGTCCAAACTGGAACAAGAGTCTTATGCAGAGAGATGTACAATGGGCCAGGCCACTTACTTTTATCTCTCTTTATTATTGCTGAGGGCCAATTAAAAGTGACTCAGTTGTGCTGCAGGCCTCAGTTTGGACACGTCTGGTCTTCAGTCTCCTGTGTCTCCAGGCGACTTTGCTCCATCCAGCTCCTGCCTTCGCTCTCGTTCTCCGTCCCCCAGCTCCTCCCACGGTGCGTCATGTTCGCTGTCATCCGAAGCATTTAAGATGCAGAGTTTTAAAGTCTCTGAGTGGCTTGTTGACGACGACGTCCAGCACCTGTAGCTGGACTGACGTGATCACGGAGTCACTGTCGGTTGTGCGCTCCTAAAGTTTGATGGGCTCAGTCAGGCGTATACAGACCGCATCCGGCATGTCGCTTCTGTTGTTCTGTTGTTATGCAGAGGAAGCTCGTTATGAGCCCGTGTACATAACACAAGCCTCACTTTTCCTCTTTTTCAGACCTATTTTTATCTCATAATTGGACCAGTAATTTTACACCTCTCACGCTGGTCATCAGCAGGTCAAAACCCAGAGATGTTGACTTGCGTGGTTGCAGGGTTAATGCAGGGTGAGGGGATCGCGGTCCCAGAGGTGTGGTAGGAAAGGCCGCTGTCGGATGTCAACTGTGGGAACGGAGGTGAGGGATCACGAGGGTCACCGCTCACCATGGAAACGGCCCGAACTGAAACGAGCAAAATCTTCTGCGTGCGATGCGACAGCCAGCTGCGGCGTGCTGTCAGCTCCTGAATGCACGGCGTCCCACAATAACAAGAGGCATGAGTCTGTGTTCCAGGGACTGGCAGACACTGGAGCATGTGTTCCTCAGTGTTACCCTCTCCCAATCTGCTACAGTGTGTGACACGGTGTGTCAGAGTGTGTATGCACGGTGCCGCCTCCTGAAATCAGTGTGTGCTTTACACTTACTATTCTCTGCTGACGCTGCTTTTTCCTCAGCCTGATGAACTCCTTGTGTTGCCTTGAGACGAAGTTCACCGCCGCGTACTCCAGCAGGGCCGCGAACACAAACAGAAGGCACACTGCCATCCAGATGTCGATGGCCTTCACGTAGGACACCTGGAAACAAACAGCCGCGGAGGGATCAATACGCAATCAATAGAGCTGACGGATAATCTGCGGTTCGCTCACGGCTTCCGCGGCTTTGGACCGGAGTGACACATATCTTTAGGATGGCCTGGAATTAGAATGAGTCAGTGGGATGTGGGCAGCTGACACATAGCCTGGAGACAGGTCAGGGATAAGACTTCGGGAGTGCTCCGGTCACGTCATTCACGAGAGACGATATGTCACGGCGAATCAGCCCACGCCCACTGAGCAAGGCATTGTGGGGAAAGTTCATCCCATTGAGCAGCAGTTTGCTGACTGTTCCAGAAAGTGTACACGCAGAGAAATGAAATAAAGAAACAGAAAATGGCATGCATTGTGTTAATTGCTCTCTGTTGAATCAGATTTTGCCTCATGCATAATCAGCATAAACACATTATTGTCTCCTCAAAGCATCCCTGAAATGATTCTTTCACGCAGCTTTAGAAAGAAGGGGCAAGCTCACGTTTGAGAGTGTGTTCTGGAGTATTTGGGTTTGTTTCTCATGAGATATTAGCCATGAAAGCAAATTT
This sequence comes from Salarias fasciatus, assembly GCF_902148845.1. NCBI lineage: Eukaryota > Metazoa > Chordata > Actinopteri > Blenniiformes > Blenniidae > Salarias > Salarias fasciatus. Next base: position 19,893,734 of record NC_043746.1, on the reverse strand, counting down.
AATTTAATGTATTTCTGGATATATAGAACTAAATGGGAGAATATTCTACAAAAATTAGCCTCAAAATGAAATCAAAACACTATATCACTGACTGTGGGACCTGATGTCTTCTGGTGTGTGTGTGCTACTGTATGCTCACGTAAAAGAAACACAAAATCAAACTGTGAAACAACCCGCCTCATGGGTATCAACCCCAGATCATCACACACAACATAGGAATTTGATACCCTTGTATAAAGATTAAATGGATTCTTAGATAATATGATGGAGTTAATTTTTATTACTTTTTGTTTTAATCTTTTTATATTGTTCTTTTCTTTTCACGTCCAGCTGCGATGGGACCTTTTATTGCACTTCCTGGAAACACTAACATTGTGTTTGATGCTTTTTGCCTAATGATGTACTGGAGTTTTATTTAAAATCCGTATATCTATGTGATATACCTTATTATGACTGTAAACAGGCTGAATTTACCACCATGAAATAATGTGTTTTGAATCTCTGCTTCACTGACTCTTATCTAAAGATTTACTACCAAAAAGTTGCCTTTTCTTCGTTTCCCTCAGCTTTCAGACAACATATTGTGACATTTATAAATTGACCCCATTCACAGCAATGAATACACCTGCCCCCCTTCGAACAAACACAAACTGACCTTGGGCAGCGATGCTCTTGAGCCAGAGCTCTGCGTGGTCATCGTCAGAACGGTGGTGATACCCAAACCGACTCTGGCCGGTGCGGCGTCCATGTTGATCCAGAAAGACACCCACGAAAGGATGACGATGAGGAGGGAAGGGATGTACATCTGAATCAAGTAGTAACCCATCTGGCGCTCCAGGTGGAACTTGACCTCGATGCAGGTGAATTTACCTGCAGGCACACGACATTTAAGCGCTCAAAGTGAAGTCTTGGTTTGGTTTCTGTCTTTTTCTTTGGATGAAAGGGGTTAAGTCTTCATGAAATTACAAGCAAGCGGCAACCTGTAGGTTAAATACCCACAGCAGCCCCTGATGCATGCCTGTCACTGCCGTGAATGTGTGGCTCACGCCTCTGGAGGAATGACTGGCTGAAGCACACAAATCCAATTTGGACTTCTAGCATGTGGTGTGTGGTTTCTCAACACTTTAAATGGAATTTGTAATGCACCTGTGTTATAGTACTTGGTGCAGTAGCCCAAATCCTTCTCCTCTTTCAGCACAAACTGGGGGAGGGTGAGATCGTCCGCCACCTGAACGGGGTTTTCAGAGAGCCACTCGAAGATCAGGTCGTTCATGGTGTAACCGACTGGAAGAGAAGACGACACACGCGACAAGACGTTCATACAGCTGGTAACGTTCCGCTTGATTTTCTTGAGTTTTACAATTGGAGTAATAAACATAAACACTGATGAAAAAAAGCAGGACAAAACTGAATAAGTCAATATATTTGTTCAAAAAGCCCCTTGAAAAGCAGACTTTAGGAAAATAATAAATCAGAATGAAATAACAATTAAAAATTTAAGTTGGCCAACATATTCAACAAAATATATAACAAAATACTGTATCCTTGAAAATATGAAAACAATAAAAAAAACAGCTATGATAGAAACATATAACACATAAAGACATCAACATTTCATCATGATATTATTGCCAAAATAATATTATGACTACTAACACTCCCACTAATGACAAGATGAATAAAGTATTAGTTGTGATTAATAAAGTATTTGTATTCTGTTCTTAAGGTAAGACTATGTCATCACAGTAGTTCCACATTGCACAGAAGTATTGAAAAAATTATATGATAATTGTAATAATTAAATATTAGGAATATTTTCCAAAAATGACACAATAGTTTAATTGTAGATGATAATAAGCTAAGTAATAAAATACTGCTATTACTACTACTACTACTACTACTACTACTAACGATAATTAATCATATCGGTCCTGAAATAGTTTTAGACCGAATGTGAAAGATGTATTTTTGCTGTGATGATTTCAGATTGCTCCACAGCCTGTCTGGTCAGATCTGTGGTGGCAGCTCTGTGTTCCATGCAGCTGTATATCATCTGCATAGCAATGAAAGGCTCAACAAGATGTCAACACAGATGTCAAAAATAAGAACTGATCGAACATAACAACCACTCTGTTGATCTGCTTCACTAGTGGAAAAATCTAAATGTGCTGTTGCTTCAAACCAGCTGCAGCAGCTATTAACCAGTCCTGTCGTCACTATTTCTCCTCCGTAGCTTCATTGTTCACGGGCATATTGTCACCACAGTCTGCTGGTTAAGAAATAAGAAACTCTGGCTAATGAGACCTGGAGAGTGAATATCTAAACATGGCGAGCCGCAGCTCTGCCCATCTGTCCGGCTCCTGTTTGTCACAGTAAAGGTCACGCAGCACAGCTACAGTTGTGTTGTCATGGATGTTTGAAGGTTACAGAAATATGTGAGGACGCGAGAGGCATATCTGCCGAAAGCACCGTGTATGTGCCGACACACGCCGGGCTGATTGATTAAATTCAGATATTGGTGTATATTTTATAGCTCATTTTTGTAAATGGATGTACAGTTTACAGAAGCGCTAAGATAACACCACTCAGGGCAGGTTGGCAATTATTTTGCTTGCATGCTAAACATAATCTTGTATGTATGTGTTGATTTGCATGATCTTTTTGAAGGTTGCACTCCTTCTCGCAGCTGCCTGATTATAGGTGTATTAAAAATGCATGCAGCACATAATAACAACAACGTGGAGTTCCTTCGCATATCTGAATAATACTGATGTCTGCTGGGACCCTTTAGGGCCTGAGTTACACAGGCATCAATTATTCAAGATGTTATACCCAGTCGCGCAGCACCAGTCTGAAAAACACCAGCGCTAAAACACACACGTCTTGTTCATGAGGAGAATTCGCTGTCATTCACACAACCAAGGGGAATACCAATGCTTTCTGAATATAATGAAATGTTTCTTCTTCTTCTTCAGCGAAGAGCCGTCAAAAACAAATCCAGCAGTGATCATCGTGCAATAAATTAAAATGTATAAGCCAGGAGAGCATACAGTGGGAAAGACAATTAGAAATGTCATCTGATCGTCGTCGTGAGTCATTACTCCAAAGAAAACCATCAGCTGTGCCTCACATGTTGCGTCTTGATCGCTCTGTTTTTTTTTTTTTTCTTAATGTATAAGTTACAAAGTAGATTTGAGGTTACGGGACACTAACGTCTCCAGGCGAAGCGACACAGTATAAGCTGAACATATGGAGCTTTGATGTGTCGGAATAAGGCACGATCCTATGGTTGGCTCTATTTATATATCTATATAAGCCTGTGGCATAAAAGTCCAGAAAAGCACATTGGCCTTGGCTCTCTCAAACCTCCAAAGATATCTCTTTTTCCCCCATCCCCATCACCCTGGGTTCTCTTTCTTGTTGAACAGATGGTGTTGCCACAGCTCCAGTAGAGGCAGTAAAACCTAAAATGTCCTCTTAACGGTAAGCTCTAGCCAAGGTGATCACACTCTTGGGTGGTGTACTGACACTTGTCAACACAAGGCCAAGTACCCTTGCTAGACATTTAATCTGAAGCGATCACGTCTTCTCTAACGGCAGCGCAGATGCTGCTGCCACAAACACTGAAACATACATTGTCTGTTTATCGGTAGATCCGCTCCCCAACTATGCGAAAAGCTTGGAATTTATTTATGTTTTTGTTATTTTTGAGCCGTGTGATTTAATCTGTTTGTCTCTGTGTAGATCTGTACAAATAAATCATACAGCTTCTTAGACAAATAAAAAGAAAGGCACAGCCCTTTGAAAAACAAGACTTCTTCTTATTAAATCAGATAAGGGTGTGCGAAATGATACCAGATTTAAGTTTGATTTATTTATTTGGGGGGAAAATCCTCCTGAAAGAAATAACTTTCTGGTCCAAGTGCTTCCCTGTTTCACCGTTGGAGAAACTGAAATTATTTTGTCCCTGTGATGAGAAATTAGGTCACCTCTAGGCACCGGGGTTGGATCACATATAATAAAAGGAAACAAAATTAAAGTTTTATTATTTATATCCTGGAAATTGGTTTCATGAGGGCAGATACTATCTCTGCTGAAGGCCAGGAAGAACTGAATGGATGAAAATATGATTTCTATCCAGTTTTATTGGTGCGATAATATTCTAAATGGGCTTTAAATGCGTTTTCTTCCACTTTTATCAAAATTTGAGCCTTAAAAGTGCAAGGAATATAATGTGTGAAATCCAAAATGCTTCGGAAAACCAAGTTGATTATCTTGCAATACCTGTCAAGATTTCCTCAATTCGGCCTGGCACGTTTCACAGAAGTTACAGCTCACAATCACAGAGATGATGTGTTTGTTTTCACTGATGCAAATGCAGTTCTGTTTGTCATATCTATCCAGTTTTATAAAATGACAGCTGTCCACAGCAGTGTTAACTAGCTGGCTAATGACCTGAATAAAAATAAAAACTCCTGGATGACTTAATGTTGGCCCTTTCCTCCGTGCACGAGGACACGAAGACAAGACGTGATTGTCATGACAGGGATTATTTTTCTGTTTACATAATATTTAACCCAACAAATTAATGAAACATAAGACGCCTCTGGTGACAGTCACATTGAGTTATAATCATGAATGCATGAGAGCGAGAGAGAGAGAGAGAGAGGTGAATAACAGATTACATTATAGCACCAAGCGTCTGTCACACAGTACCCGGATGTTACACACATGTTACACACATGTTATACACGGTTGAGCTGGTTGAAAACACAACAGAGACTGATCTCTCGTAGTTTTAACTTTGGATATAAAGTATAGAATAATGCACTGTAGTCAAACATGTATCGAAAACTGAATTTCTCTCTCAGGATTCAGAAAAATTGTGTCAGATTAGGAGGAAATGGATCGATTTTGAAACTCCTCTTGATACAAGCTTCGTGTTGCTCCAAGGTCTCTGAACTCTGTCTTTGGATTTTTCATTCACAATATTGTGGAAACTTTATTTTGAAGAAGAGAAACAACTGTGCGCCCCCAAAGTTCACTTATATAGTCTTGGTCACACCTTTTATTTAACCCTCTTTTTTATTTGTATCCCACCGTTTGTTTTTATCTGAGTAAAAGTGAGAAAAAATCTTTTCAAATGATTGACTGATGCTCTTCACTGGAAGTAAACAATTCTCTGATCTAAAATAATTGATTACAAAAAACTAAACAGGTACAAATGTGATATTGTGTGCATATACATGTGGAAGATGATCTAGTAATGAGGATCACATCTAACAGACATGCAAAATAATAACTATTATTATTGGGGAAAAAGCACATCGCCTCCATGTCATTCATTATCAACATGGAATAAACAAAATCTCACAACTTCCGCATGTGACATCAATCACAGTTTGACTTCCATTGATCTTAGAGAATCTTTCTCTTAGTAGCATCATGGTAACTATAACAGTCTCAAATGATCACAACGGTTAGAAAATCTCAAAATAATGTGAAACTAAAGACATGATGGTTTATATTTGGAGTGAAGTAAGGTAGTTTGAAAGTCAGGCAATAAGGAGGAAATTGGAAATCAAAGGGAGACAAAAATGGGAAGGTTGGGACACAGGGAAGAGAAATAAATGAAAACTCACAGCTCTCAAGCTGCATGGTACAGGTCTGAATGTCCATGGGGAAATTCTTCAAGTCCATAGGGCAGGACAGGGTTAGAGTCAGCCTGAGACAGAGAAACAGATTGGAAGAGAGAAGAGGAGCCAAAGGGGAACGTCAGAAGGCACATAAGGGCTCAAGGAAAAGATACCAAACACAAAGAGAGATGATACCAGACAGAAAGAACTGTGAAAAACATCTGTGACAAATAAGTATTTGTGTGAAATCCTTGGTTTAATCAAATAATATTTGACAAGAAAAAAAAAAAATCCTGCACAGGTATTTTATCAAAAGCAAGAGATTGGAAAACATCTCGACTCACTCTTCCATTTGATCACACCACGCAGCACAGTAATAGCCAAGTAATTGGTGGAGCCATCCCTACTTTTATTTGTTGTTGTGTTGATGCATTAAGCCTTCAAGATTTCTTAGAGCGGGAAGTGAGAAAGAGCTATTTGGGAGTCTGTCTGGAGGAAAGCTGTGTAATTACCTGCTGTAATGCATTGCCCAGAGGCGAAACATAAGCCGCTAGCGATACATACACAAAGGCAGCCGCTTGCTACTGTGTTTTGACGACACACTATCTCTTCCACCAAGAGGAAGAACAAATACTCCAGTGATTGACTGTCAACTGTAGTGTATCAAGCACTGAGAGCATGTAAAGATTAACAATCACTCAGTGCAGGAGGCAAATGGACGTGATCAGCAATCAGTGGACTGAGTGAGAGTGGAACATCATCATAATGAAGCATGCAAACCTCATATGTCTCATCATGCTTGGAAAGCTATTGAAACTGTACAACAGAAACCAGTAAGGACTGAAAAATGATCATTTTCAAATACAGCACTGCATGAAATTGAACAGTTTGTTATAACTGGCCTTTTTTCAAAACTTTAGGCAACACGGACATCTGCTTGCGTTACTGACAAGATGAACCAGTTAAAACTTCACGTGAAGCTCAAGCAGCAACTCCAAGAAACATCCTCTCCTGTTGTGGTTTCGTAAATCATCTGCAAATATTCCTCCTCTGGCTGCTGTGTCGTTAAACACGCCGACTTCAAAGACTCTGCTACACACTCACCGCTTGACGTTTCTGTGCATTTTTTTTTTCCGTGCTTGCACTCTATTAGTATTTCAGTGACCTGCAGTGCACCCCGGTGGGTGGAGGGGGGCAGCGGGGAGTGTGTGACCGGCAATTCAGCAGTCTGCTGCCACCGAAAGCCAAGAGGTCACGGAGGAGGGGGGGGTTTGTTTGCCGTCTACCTGCTTGGAGCTAAATGAGTTGCAGTCAGTTATTTTCATGGCTTTTATTTGGCATTCCATCACCAGTGATTGGAACAGATTGTTTCATGATAGATATTTCTCAACTGGTGTCCGCCAAGGTAAGTTTCTAGATCAACCTCCTGTAATGTTAAACAATAAAACTCACCCCAGGTCAAAATGCAAAGTGTATAATATGCATAAGTTTAAAAAAAAGTCTTCCATCAATAATATTGGTGAACTTTGAGAGCAATGAGTCCATGAGTTACTCTTTAGAGAGAAATGTGTATTCATTTTACTTTAACGTTAGACAACAATAAGACAAGGATTTTTTTCTATACATAAGTTTTCATCAGGTAAGTTTGTTGCACTTGTTGAGTTCATATTTCAAGACCATTTTTGCATAGTTTTTAAGTATGTTATAGCATTGAGCTAAATGTTCAACACTCAGTTCAGAATCTGTTTGGATTTTTTTTACACACACAAAAACCTCTTATCAACAATACGAATGGATCGCCTGTTGGACGAGTCGTTGACATGCTGTGGATTTTACTCATCATAAATTTTGATGGAGTGTTTGATCGAGCTCCAGGTATTGTCTGGTTCTCGTAACTCATTGGTTCTGCTCTTAGGTTTTTAAATAATATCTTTTATCACCTGATGCTGTAGAGAACGCTGCCGTCTTGGAAAATCCGTAGTAGCTTGTTATCAGTGGTGACCTCGTGAAAATTGGCTCCTTTCTCGTTTGCAAAGAATAAATCAGGCTTCCAGATAGAGTCCAACATGGATGGATCCAGATCCAGGGAGTCATCTGGGTATTCTCTGTAAGCCAGACGAGGGTCGTTCCATTTCTGCCGTAGAAATACATTAAGCCTGTAGTCCTGTGGAGAAACCCAAGGTATAGTTAATAGAAAATATATCATCGGGACAGATTGTAGCGCAGAAGAAGAGCTCAGGAGTCGATTATTATGCTGCGGTGGTTCGAGAAGCTTCTGGGACTGGTGGAGTACCGGTCACCACCTTTAAAATATAAATTAAACATCTCATAGACAATACGAGATCAATATAATACCACTAACCCAAAACAACTTCCATGACTAAAAAGTGGGCTATTAAATGTTGGGAGACGGCATCATGATGTGCAGCGTCACTGAGAACGCTTAATACGTCTGACTGTGAGAAGAAAATTGCCTGGGATCTGTTCACATAACACCCAGGCAGGATGATCAGTGATCAGTGGAGTCACTGAAGATGATCTCTCTTTGCAAAGTGACACGATTAAGTCTGGATAATAAAAACATAATGTATGCAGAAATGCCCGTCCTTCGCCGTAGTCGGAGATTTAGTGGACTGATTGAGCAAGATGGTGCGCTGTCGGTTCAGTCATGCATGCTGCTGGTGGGCAGGGGATTGGCAATGTAAGCCAGACCAAGGACACGCACTAATACAACCCTGCAGGAAGCACCATGTACATATGGGAGTAATTAAACCAGAATTCTAATGTGTTTGATTAATTCACACTTTATCTTTGGGCTGTGTGGCTTGTTGCTTTTCCTACTTCATTCATGAGAATTAAAGCTTCACCAGTACACACAATGACAACGGGACTGTTGTTGTTCTGCAGGCTAACCTGACTGCAGGGCTGACCCTCTGGAGCTCCCTCAGATACCCTTAAACTCTTCACTGCTGCAATATTGCGCTGACGGAGCAGCCACAACACTGTAAGTGCAGACTTAAGGGGCTGCCATTTTTCTCCCTTCCCCTGGTTTTCATTCATTTTCTCAATTTTTCATTTTAATTGCAGAGTGGACAGTTCATTATCAGCATGTCAGTGACCCGTTGGTCTCTGAAGGTTGCACTGTTATGCTCCAGGTAACAGAAATGAGGGAATGGCTTCAGGGCCAAGAGGATTAGCACAGAGGATGAAAAGAGAAAAGAAAGGAAGTGTTTGAGGATTTCAAATTGGGATGTGAGGTAAAATATGGCAGTCAAACACAGAGTCATGCCCAAGAACAACTTATTTACAGAAGTAAAATTCAAAAATGTAATGTCCTTTACTTTGCTGATGTAAAAAACATCTGAAATACTCATCTTACCATGGTAGTCTCAGTGATCGACCCAAAGCTGTTGATGAAAATATTACAGGTGACATTCACAGGTGGGCCTGAGGGAAGAAACAAGAGACTGAGTCATATGTTTCCTCTGTTGTGAGATTTATAGTTTCACACAGATGTGTGCTCACACCTTATTTTACAGAAATTAAGTGGGAGTGTGATCATCCTCATACAACTGCTTCACAAGTAAATATATTCCATAGAGAGCTGTTTCTAGTGACGTTATTTCAATATTGACTAATCGCTCGGTTTCTTTTATGTTAATTAATTTTTTTTCATCTTGAAATCTGAGAGATGCTTCTCTAATTCGACTCGCTTAATCTTGAGAGCCAGTCTACAGCAATCAAATTACGCCTGAAAAGGTCACAGGTAAGAAATTGGAATCAGAGTAATTGACAAAAGATAATTGATTCCCAGGCAGTGGTTTTCTTTCTACTGAAAAATCCCACAAACACGGTTCAGAATAGCTGTCGGAAAGCAAATATGTCTACATTTCCACTGCCTTTTTTTTCTAATCTGCCTTCTCATGCTATTGTAATCACTGAATAATCACTTTGCCAGCAAACATTCATCCATCTTTTATACCACTTTATTTACGGTTGCAAGAGCTGCAGCCAAATTTCAGCTCCTTATAGGCAAAGATGGAGTAAAGCATGGACAAGACCCAAGTCCATCAAGGATCAAGCAAAAAAAAAAAAATGCATAAAGTTTCAGAATGCATTAACAGGGGGCTACTGTCATGGGCGTCCATGGTAATATACTCGTGTCTAAACCTCAATAGATCCAGAACTTAAAATGAAAAACCCTCAAAAAGTCTTCTGCTTTGTATGCACATCATGTCCCCAAACCCCAGCCTGTAACTTTCATGTATTGCAAACCGTTCCTGCACTAGAAAATTGTTGCAAGTGAACAAAATCCCAGCTCAAAATCCAGGTTTTTCACAAAGAGACATCGTAGCTCGTTTTTTCATAGTATGAGAGCTGTTGGAGACAGGGCCACTGTGCAACTGCATGGAAGGAAGAAAAAAAAATCTCTTGCTAATTTAAGGCATGAGTAAATGGAGGAACTTGTTGTCACTGTAGAGAATAACATACAGTGTAGTGCATGACTGGAAATGTCAGGAATATCGAGCACTTGTGACAGAACAACACACGGCACATGTGCATGAGAGTGGTCATCTGTTTTGCTTTCACTGCACAGATCCCCTGGTGTTTTGTTTTTCTTCTTTCTTTTTTTTTCTAGTGCTTGTGCTCTCCACTGGGGTTTCTTGAGGGCTGTTGTGATGATGTGCATGGCAAACACCGTACCTTTGAAGTTGGGCCTGATGCGGGCATCATATCCTGACGTTCTCCCCATGAGCTTGTCCAGGAAGTCCGAAGGTGACAGCTGTGGTCCTGCCCTGCTGGGGGGCTTTATCTCCTCCTTACAGGAGCTCAGTCTGATGTTTCCCAGGAAGGGAGGCAGAGACGGGGGCAAATACAAAGAATAAAAGAGAGAGGCAGTTTGAAATACAGTGCAGGAGGAGGAGGAGGAGGATGCTGTGTGAATGTATGTATGAGAGGTAGCAGTGGGGGAGGCAGGGAAGAAAATAATGAGAAGCCAACAGAATGAGAAGCCAACAGCAATCAGCAACTCAGTCATCAGCAAAAAATGCCCAGCGGTGGATGGGAAATGAGGTTGGAAAAATGAGGACTGGTTGGCTTTCCTCAGCTGGCAGCTAAAAGCCTATCTATTTCACATCATGTATCAGACTTATTGTGGTTGTTAGGGCCTAACTATAGAGAAGCAAAACGGGAGCAGAGGTAAACTTGTCCCTCTTCTGTGCTTCCCTCTGCTTGCAGCTTAGCAGGGGTAAAGCTTGACAGATTGATGGCTCAATTGTAATGCTATGAATGTCACACCAGGGAGAGGAAGGAGTTGATACGGGCTCCGGCAAGGCTCAGGCAGCCACTGACAGGAATAACCAACAGGCCAGAGAGAAATGGTAAAGAGAGGGAAGGGAGACTGAGAGAAACTGGAAGTAAAAAGCGAGCAAAGACAATACTATTTAAGCCGAGGAGCCCTGGTTCATACTGGATTTAGCTTCCCTTTGGCCAAGGCTGTAACACAGCGTTGTGATACGACTGTTAACGGTTCACAATTTCACATGATCTAAGGCTCTGCGGTATAGATGGCAAGTTCAATCCCCTCCAAGGCGCAGCTTTGCTGACGCCCTGTGATCTCCCAGGTGTGTGGGGCCTGATCCCGAACTGATCCACCAATCTTATGGCTTCTTAGTTGTAGTTAGAATCACAGAAACGGCATCGTCACAGTGGAGGAGTTTGCACAGGATATTTTTGGACCTTCAAAAGTGAATTTGAAGTGATCCTCAGTTGTATTTCAGTTGGAATAGTGTAGGGAAAGATCGAAACCGAGCATATCTAAATCAACATGACAATTATTATGTTGATAAATGTTATGTTGATAACTGGTAGGGTCCACTGTGCCTCACTTGGGAGAGTTGACGATCTTTCTTTGTGGTTTGTGGATTTGATCACCCACCACTCTGTTGAGGGGTCTTTGAGCGAAGACAGACCTTGAGAAACCCTAAATGGCTCCCAGTGGAGGACAGCCACCTTGCATGACAGTCTCTCTCTCTCGCTCTCTCTTTTTCTCTCTCGCTCTCTCTCTTTCTCTCTCTCTCTGTATGTCACTAGCATTGAAAAGTATAAAAAATTGAAGTGAATTTGCTGTAAAATGTTTCCAAGCATCAACCTGGAATCATCATACACATTGGGTTACTATTTCCACTTCATGCAGATCTATTTCCCTCTTATCGTCTTTGCCTAATTATTGCCTCATGATGTCTTATCGAGGCAGGCTCGGTCAGGGCAACAGGTCATATTTTCTGAAGATATGCAGTTGACCTGATTCAGTTAGCCCTTGTTTACCACCTGAATGAATGAGAACAAAGATATTTTTTATAGGTTCCTTTTAATTTTGTAACATTTTGAACAAAACACATGGGTGAAGTCATGACTGTGATAAACTACTGAAAAACTTTGTTCCATATTTGTTCATCTTTTTTTTTTCACCCAAATCACCATACATTTGTGGAACCATCAGTGATGATAATGTACTGTGAGACAGAAATTTCAAGTGTAACACATGGCATCAAGAAGTGTTTGGTTGAGTACCGGTGCGGCTTGTTCTCTGCAGGACAAAATGCACGACATATACTGTACATCTGGTTGCCCGAAGGTCACATGTCCCCATATCTGAGCCATGAACTGATTAGCAAAAGATAAATGGAGTGGTTTTCTCTGTAATGATAGGATGACATTCAGATTAAATGCCTTTGAAGTGGGTATGTAGTGGGACTCCTGTCAATGACCTTATTGCTGAGTTTATTAGAGTATATAAAGTCAAAGATCTGGCTCCATCCATCCATTTTCCCACCTTTTCTCTCACTTCATCCATGTGGTGTTGCAGTTGCAGTATGGAGTGCAAAATACATATTACAAAAAAATGCATGCATTTTAATAATTCTTGCATTTCATTAAGCTAACTGTAAGTGTCTATTTTGAATACTTCACATACATTACTTCTCAATATGCATAACGGCAAGTAATTGCAAGTATCAGTTTTTATGCTGGATGGTCTTCCTGCTGCAACCAGGATTCCTCCCCCACACTCTGCTTCAACCTGCAGAAAGTCTTGGTAGATGCACTCGGTATATCATATTTGGCACTATTATTTAGGCTGATTTAGATACGCAGTTTATAACATATGACTAACTTTAAGGAAAAAAAGAAGAGACCGCTTGTGTATAATCAGGAAGTGGATGTAATCGCATTGAAAGGAATTCACCACTAATTGCCAGTTTATAATGAGAGGCAATTGTACCTATCAAAGTAACATTTTTAGCCCAAATACCCACTTCGGCATCCTCATTAAGCAGTTTTTCAGTTCTATGATAATGTAACAAGGGTCATAATGCAGAGAGCTACTAGGCTTCCTCTGAATTAAACACTGGCCCGTGAATGGCGAGGACAATTTTTTTCATTACCATTTAGCTTGCTCTTAATTAGAGTGTGTTTCAAATGGATGCAATAGGAACATCTAAGTGGATGTGAGAGGATAAAGATGTGCTGAAGGGTGTATGAACTGAAACGAGTCAAAGTCCTTCCAGCTCAAAAGTCCTTTCAAATCTGAGCAAAAGTTTCTTCACAAAGGAGGAGGAAGTGTGGAGAAACAAAAGGGTTTGAGATCAAGAGTCTGAACTGACACACACACAGAAACATTCTATTTGAACTCTTTACATTTGCTCTGATTCTTGAAACACAGTTTCTCATTCTTGGCGTCCATTGATAAATTATTCACTGACGTAATTAACAGGTTTGATGATGAACACAGTACATACAGCAATGCTTCAGTCCTCTTAATTGGTTTTATTTGATTAGCTTGAAAGCAGCTCGTGAGTAATCTGTGATGGAAAAAGCTCACAGTATCTCAATTGGACTTGGTCATGTGTTTTCGACAACATATGACCAATGTCCTCTGGCGAGTGGGTCTGAACTCTTTCTGAGAACCAAAGATCAGGCATGTAGTTAGAAAAGGTTACAAACTGATGATCTATTTTCTTCTATAACTTTAAATGCCATTGCGTTCAACCTTTACTGGAAGCACATTTAGCTCGCTATTACCAAAAAGGGAATGAACAGTTTTCATTGGAATGCACCAAATGTCATGAACTCGCCTTTTCTTCACCGAGGTGTCATCGTTCATTTAAATAAACGCAGTACAGGCACTCAAAGTCCTTTTGTTGATGTTCATCTTATGCTATAAAGTGCAACTCTCACTGGTCCCCTGACTCCACTCCACTCCTCCTCGACTCTGTAGTGATACTGATGCTACTGTATAGAGGTACTCTCTCTCTCTCTCTCCCTCTCCCACACACACACACACACACACACACACACACACACACACACACACACACACACACACACACACACACACACACACACACCTACAAACACACACAGGTGCATGGGGAGATGGATTGATGGCCACACTCTGACTCGCAGTAAGCCACTGATAACAAACGATCTCTCCTGGGTTGTGCCGCTTTCACAACCGCAAGCACGGAACAATAAAACATCCTGTTTGGCCTAAAGTGTGATCTTCTCTCACAGGAGGCCACAAGCATTTGAAGACAAATGATTGTGAATAATTTCAATATTGAGTCTTTGTGCTGGCAGTGACTGATGAATGCTTTTTGATATGGCTTGTAATGACTGCAGGAAAGGCTCCATTAGTTGACATTTCTTTCAGGATAAAGGGGTTAATTACAGTTGAGGCACTCGGTCTCTGCAGTGCACAGTGTGCCCAGTCCATAAGACAAGGTTCAACACTTATTCTTATACTGTACATACATGAGTCAGTGCTGCGAAGTCAAAACTATTAATCAAGAAGGAGACTTCCACTTCACACTCTGGTGAAATACAGCCTGGATCTGTGGAGCAGTGTGAGTCATTTCTGCTTGCTGATGCTGAATAACAAAGAAAAAAATTGCATATTTTCACCCCTTCAGCTATAAAAATGGTCTCTGACACTTTCTGAGACTGATCGGGCACAATTTTCCTCATACACTGCGTGTGCAAAGTAGGGATGATCGGGTCTTTGTCGGGTCGGGCTGATGACCTGACAAAAAACCTTCTCTTCATCTGTCAGTCTTTTTTTGTAGATCTGTGCTAATTATCAGTGCTAATGTTTGCATTTATTTGACTTCGACAACATTACATTTAGGAATATTCATGCCCAACTACAGAGGCCCACAAGAGGGCATGGAAATGCAAAAGTCACTTCACAAATGCATAAGCCCACATAGGCCTGGGCGATTATATGATCGTGATTGGTAATCGCGATTAATTTCCAGTCGATCACGGTGATCAGCTGTGAGCACATTTACTCGATCAGACATGGCAGAAATGTGCGTGACACAGTCGACTTTTTCCTGCTCAACTTCCGCCTGCAAGTTTGTCTGAGAAGTAAACAGAGATGGAGCTGAACGTGGAGCAGCGAAGCAGATGAAGTCAGCCATGTATTGGCGTTATCCTTTGAAGATGAGGCTGCTGCTGACAGGACAGGCTGCTCCACCCGCACCGCTGCTAGCTCACCGCTGCTAGCACACCGATCCGCAAAGAATCTGGTCTTTTGAGTCCAGGAACTACTTGTGATACAGTTTAACTAACGATCGTTCAGTTCTTCTCTTTTACTGAAAATGACGGTGCATCGCATCATTGAACATATCACCACTTCTTGCCGCTAACGCTCTGTTTCTAACAACATGCAGAGAGAGCCTGCAGCGGCTGCGGCGCCGGTCTTCTTCTGTGGTGTCTGTGTAAAATAAGGTTGAACATGCAAACAGCACACCTAGTGGCATGAAGTGCAATTGCAGTCATGGCGTCGCCTGTGGCTGTGGTCTGAATGAGGATCTCCCTGGGGTTATTCCAAATGTTTCAGAAACCAGAATATTTATCTTAACATGAATATTGACTGCACATAAACGTAGCCAGTGCTGTCTTTTCAGGCCACTGCACCATACGAGCAACATTGTAAGAGGAGAAAAATGATTAATTTTGTCTATTTTTTTATATTATTGTAGTTTTGCACCGTTACATTTTAAATCTAATCTGTCCAATCTAGATTATTTAAATTTTGTACATTTGATGCAAGCATTAATGATGGCAGCAGCATATTTAGCATCATAACTTGAAAATAATGTTTACATTCTAAAGCACCTTCATTATCCCCAGGCGGTTTCTTTAGTTTTTTAATCTTTTATAGCAACAAAAATCCTCAGGGCTGTAAACTGTCACACTTTAACTAACGATCGTTCAGTTCTTCTCTTTTACTGAAAAAACGGTGCATCGCAGGATTTTATTGTCTTGGTGCTAGACTTTTTTTCCCATTTACTGCACTGTTAAGTGAGATTGTGCTTATATTTTTCTATGTTTATATTATTTAATTTGCATTGCTATTTGCTTGGTTTGTTAATAAAATGTTAAACTATTCTATAGTTCTAGTTTTCAGTGCAGATGCTTTAAAACTGGTTTAAAAACAATATAGCATATCGTGATTTTAATCGAGATTGAATGATATGAAAAAAAAAATCGTGATCATTTTTTTTGCTATATCGCCCAGCCCTAAGCCCACAACACCAGTCCTAATGCAGCAAAACAAAGTATCTTCTTATATTGCACAATCCCATGAATTGGGCTGCTTTCTCCTTATCTGTCACTGATCTAATGTTTTGGGGAAATTCTACAATATGCCCTAATTTTACAAGTAATATGTAATCAATGTGTATTGAAATGTATACACATAGATGTTTTTGCTGGTTTCATATTAAACTTTGAAGTTCTTGTTCTTGTTCTTGACAGACAAAGGTATGACCACGCAGTTACTGCAGATCAGACTGCAAACGATGCAAATGGCTTCCATTTAAACTGAAACCGATTCAAGTCTGTGCAGAGTTTTCGTGTTCTGTCTGTTCATGCAAGCGTACTCCCCGTTCTACGCACAGCCCAAAAACGTACAACTTAGCTTGATGGAGAACTTTAAAATTGCCCAAAGTTGTGAATATGCATGCGCATGGTTGTCTGTTTCCTGTCTCTGTTTGTGCATATCGTTAAATTGGATTGTCTCCAAATGGATAAACCAGAGTGGATGCATGGAAATATACTTAAAAATGAGCTCTGACTCTGAAATAGGTGGTGCATCACCAATGAGAAATCTCGCCATCGGTCACTGTAAACAACAGTCCCTGTTAACATTAGCATGTTTGTGGTGCCCATTCATGGCAAAGCTACAAGTGAGGCCGAGAGAGGCTCCTCAGAACCCTTCAAATCTAAATTATGTGGTTCTTTGTCGGAATGACTCAATTATTAAGATGCTCTTTGCTGACATTTAATTAGCCTGACCTTTTGCTTCCCCTTGCATCTCTTTCATTGCAGCATCAGTGCCAGACTGCTGTGGAGAATACGGAACAACTCTTTCTTTCCTTTCAATTAAGTTTTGACTGCCATCCTCTTGTCAGCAAGTGGCTTTTCTGGTACTGAAGGCAAAGCCGAATCAAAACCGAAGTACAATGGCATGCACATACACATTTAGGAACAGGGGAAACAGATGGATATAAGAATGCTTCTGATAAGTGCTATTCAAGTATGCCAGACGATTTAAATATGCATCTTTATTGCTTTCATTAACAATTTATTTCCTTTTTGCTTCTTGAAACTCTCAAAGGAGAGAGCTCTGTAGATATGAAAACTAAGGCTTTAATCCTTGGACCTGCCTGTGCAAACCAATTACAGACTTAAACATTCAGTATTTCTATTTTGGAAAGATTTCGTTTGGCAGTTATTCATAACACAGTGCACAAACCCGAGCCTGCGCCAGCCGACATCTACGAAAGGGAAGCATTGTTATGACAAACCTGTCAGGACTGTGCTGTCAGCAGATCAACCATAGGAGCCAACTGTATGTGGAGCTAATCTGAAAAGCTAGTCAGCATTTCATTACTGTTCCACTCCACCTGGCCTGAAACAAGAAAAATCCAGTCAGCCATTAATTTTGATCAAAAGACCAGTCTAACCATGTGCACACATGACCAACGATCCAGAAAAACAACATGTTGTCATTAATTTTCAGCAGACGCAGAGACGAGAGCTGGTACTGGCCATGGCTGCCTTGTTTCTCACAGAAAAAATAAAACACTTCTTTGTGAAAGCTGCTTTGTCTCTAATTATAGACAATGCATTGCTTTTAATGTGTTTAATGGTCGTTTGTTGGAGTCTGGCTTTTTTTTTTATAATATCCATGCTTGGTCATCTCTGCAGAGCCAGTGTGCAGCTGTATCAAATGTAGAATATGTGTTTCAGTCTTTTTAGCATGTGTAGTGGTATATTTACCTTGAAGTGAGAGAGATAAGTGGTTTAGTACTGTCAACTCCAGAACATGAGATGATGAGTACTGTCTCTGTGGAGTTTGCATCCTGTCTCTGAACCTTTTTTCCCCCAACTTCAAAACCAACAGTCAAGAATGTCGGGTAAATTGGTCCCTCTGAATAGGACTGATTGCATCTCTCGGTGTTGGACTGTTGACCCGACTTGCATGTCTAATGTTGCCAGGGATAATCTCCAGTCCTCTTGTGACTCTCGTTGGAATAAATGAAGGCACGGAAAATGGACACAGAGAGAGGGAAGACAAAGCTCGGTGATGTCCACAGGAAATATGATGAAATAAAGAAGGCAGTCATGGCGTTAGAGTAAGAGAAGGGCCGTGGTTACGTTGTTCAATCTTAAGTTACACCATGCATTCACTACTGAGATATTCACAGAAAAGGTCTCTTTTCCTATATAGAGAGAACAACAATATCCTCGTCTTCTCAACCGCTTTGCTGAACCAAAAATCAACTGATTATATGCAAAGGCGGGTACACACACCCCTGACAGGTCCAGTCCATCACGGCAAAGGCAAAGAGAGAGGCAAGTACACAAAGTTACATCAACTTTGACTTGAAATATTTAGATTAACCACAACTGCATGGCTTAGAATTTTTGGAGGGCTTTTAAAAAAGATACATAAAAAAACAACAACAACAACAACAAAAACAATGACTGCATATGGAGAACATGCAAACTTCCTGTTTCAAGTAGATTTTCCCTCTAAAGCAAGAGTGATCTGTACTACACCACCATACGGGTATTATAGAGAAAGGATTTTGTGAGGAAGCTGGAAGCCTTCTCTCACTAATCAGGTGTATTCTGCCACCCACATTCTATTATGTACATTTTCATTTAGTTTCTGTCTTCACACATTTATTTAGTTGTTCATTTGGGTTTATACATTGCATTTCTTTTACAGATGGTTTTGTGTTAACTGAAGATTGGATCCTTATTTAGTTTTCACATCCATTTGTTTGTGTTGACTTCTCACCAGTTCTCTTTCTTTGAGGTGATTGGCTGGGGCACTGGCATGGAGGCGCGCCCATGTGAGTGCAGGCCAGCTGCACATCACCCTGATTGGACTGACCCAAGTGGAGCCCAAGAGAGGGGAGGTTTCACTTGGGGGATCTGCAATGTATGATTTTAAGGGAACTTAAATGTATTACTTAAGATGGAGAGGACAGGACTATTTGTTGTTGTAGAGAGTGAATGTTGAATGATGTAAATAGAATACTTAATTGTAAATACCACAAATCCAGTAACTGATGTAATTGGGCACAGCCCTCTGCATTTTGGTGGGGTGGTTTAGTCCCGGGGTATTTAAGGGGTTTGCACACACACACACCCCGAGGTCGCCTGTTGTTTGTGGAGGGGAGATGCTGCCACTGTGTCCTGGTGTAAAGAATAAATGGGAGAGCTCTGCAAGACTCCGGGCTGTTCATTTCTTGTTCTTGGACGTGCTGGCCATCCTGAGCCCATAAGAGCCATCACTACAGCTGAAAATCTTACAGATTTATTCAACATACATATTATGTTGCCCTATTCTTACATGAAATCAAAATTAAATACAAATACTTTATCAAACTCTAAGTTAAATTCTTTAAAGTAGCATTTTTATGAAATAAGAACCAGTTGATTAATTTAATAGCAGTGCATTTACAGTCTAGGTTATTTGAATACTGTCAGCGTAGCATTTTTCACTTCACCTAAATAAGGTGAATAATTTCATGCTTTAATAAAGTTTTACTTTAACTGTACATAAGACATACATCTTAAAACACGTTTTCCCAGAGTGACCTCAAGGACTTGAACAAAAAACCTTTTTTATTGTGGATTTAAAAGAGCTTTTTGTTAACTTTTTCCTTTGCGTCTCAATCCTTTTTGCACGTTTTAATCATTAAAGCGATACTTCAACATTTTGGCAAATTGGCCCATTTAGCGCAATTCCTTAGTCATTTGGAACAGCATACTTACTTTTTTTGTGAGGGCGAGCTATTGTTTATTCAGAGGCGAGTCGGGGAAGGTTTTCGGGACGGACACAATGGAAGTGGATGGTATTTTTGTTTCCCCTCGTCAAACTCATCAAATACAAAATCCAACAACCCCAAAACACTTTGGTGGACACGTTATAATCCGCACATTCACTATGCTGTGGAACACCAACAAATAATATTGTAGCGTTACAACACTGAAGCAAATACTGGGAACTACTTTTTCTTTTGAAATCACTACGCCCAGATGCCATATTTAGTAAGTAGTTCCGTCTTAGCAATCTTTGCAAAAACAACTCAATCTCGTAATTTTGCATTAATATTTCATAGCGTAGTGAGTTATAACGTGTCCACCAAAGTGTTTTGGGGTTGTTGGATTGTGTATTTGATGAGTTTGACGAGGGGGAACAAAAATACCATCCACTTCCATTGTGTCCGTCCCGAAAACCTTCCCCGACTCACCTCTGAATAAATAATAGCTCGCCCTCACAAAAAAAGTAAGTATGCTGTTCCAAATGACTGAGGAATTGCGCTAAATGGGCCAATTCGCCAAAATGTTGAAGTATCGCTTTAAGACTTAAGAACAAGTCTCCAATAGTGATACAATTTATGAAATAACTGTTTGGATGCTGATATAAAAGGCACGTAAATCATATTTTACATTAAAATTTGATGACTGAATATAGTTCAAAGAATAAGAAGCAGAACAATTTTAACAGTCGTTCTTGCTTTAAGTGAAGTGCATCATTTGGTTACACGGAAGAGCGAAGCACATACCGTGAAAAGGAAAAAAAAAAGGCCAGCGCTGTCAGTGTGTGTATGCCACATATGGCTTAAATATATAACGACATAAATGGAATGAGCAGGGCGAGGTGGGTAGAGAGGCAAGGTCAGCGAGAGACCAGCAATTCTTTACGTCTGCCAAATTCACTGCATTTGTCTCAGAACATAAAGCCTCTGTGACTCAAGAAGTAGAGCAGGTCGTCAACGAACGTTACATCGAGATGAGAGTGCACAGTAAATGCAGCCATATCAACCATCATGGCTCAACTAAAAAGAATGCTTGATTGGTTCTCTTATTAGATGCTAATCTGCGTGATCTCAGTGTTGAGCTACAGATCTGAAAGCTAAAATTTCAAATTACATGTAATTCGCAGGAAATTAGATTCTTGCCATCGGGTGCAAACATATTCTCTTAATTGTTTTTTAATTAAGAAGCTGATGATCAGATAAGCACATCATTTCACAGTATGGCTCTTCTTTGGCTTCCTACAAGGAAGCACTGGGGAAAATCAGGACCATTAGACACCCATACATGAACATGCTACATTTCTACTCCCATTAGCATAACAGTAAAACTAGAAAACTGCTCTCTGCCTGTTCAGACACATTTCACTCATTTCCAACTTTCCAAATTGCCCTCGACATCCACTTGAGCTCTAAGCATTATTCTGACAATTGACAAAACTTTCTTTTTCAGGCCAACAAAACCATGTGACTTCATTCATGACGTTGACAGCCATTTTGTCAAAATACAACCAAGCATGGCAGGCTTTATGGTAACACAATCACATGTCATTCTTTGTCCGTAATGACCTGTAGAGCCTCTGTCTTCACACTACTGTATATGATGGCCGATGGCGACTGCTGTCCCGTTTTGATCAATTGGCTCATTGGTGAATGAGATTCGAAGCACACTGCAATTTAACCTTGCACATTCATCTTCACTGACATGACCACTGCCAGTCCAGCACTGTGACACCTCCAGGTATGGAAACACACACACACACACACACACACACACACACACACACACACGGAGCGTCCTACAGTACAGAGCTGTTCACTTAATCTCACTTGGTCAACCATCTCTGGATGGACAGAGAAAAGAGATAAATGACAGCTTCAGATGCAGCAAAGAAAGGAAACCCACTGAAATAAAGACAAAGAGGCTGAAAAAGATGCAGGGCTAACTTTGTGACAAAACACATTAGTTCACTCGATAGTGTTGAGAAAATATGACCATTTTACAGGGCTGAATTGAAGGATAAAAAAAAAGAACACTGGACAGATTAAACATTCATTACTGGGATCCCCTTTGTGAGAAGTATTACTAAAACCGCTCAGTTGGGTTTATGGTGTCATGAGAGAAACCTGCAGGGCATACATGCATATTCTATGCAGATAAGTAAAAGATGGATGGATTTGAAATTACTCTTGAATTTTTCAGTCACTGTTTCCTGGAAAATGACCTCCGCCTGAAAACACCTGACATTATGCAGATGTCTTTATGAAGTCTTGAAGTATGTGATCAAAGACTTTGTTTTAAAAAAAAATGACATACCGATGTTTAGATATGAATGCAACATTTCCAAAGGATTTCCCAAACTGAGCACTGAAGTTTATTGGTAAATTTTTTTCTCTCTCTCTCATAAAATTCTCCCGATACTTTTAAATAACACACAAGTGAAAGAACTCCTCTGGTACTATTCAGTATTTATCGATCTATGCATAAGTAAATGTTCTCCACTTTCTTTCCCGTCCACTTCTCCACTGCACAGCTCCAGCTTAAGCCTACCTGAGGGTCCCTTACTAGCTGATTTATTGCAGTGGTGGTGTGAGTATCCAGTGCACTGCTCTCTGCAGCAGAATGGTCAGAGATGAAGTCTTTAGCTTGAATGAACACGTCTCACCACAAGACCATTTTCTCTGGTATGTGATGAATGAAGCTGTGTGTTTTCAATCTGGTGTTGATGATCTGCAGCACCTGGGAAGATTTCACTTTTTGTAACGTGTAAAAAAAAAAATTGATGAAATTACTGGTTCGAGGCACAGAAAATGTGATTAGCTATTTCACATTTTGTGTCTTGATTGTGTAAGTTACCTGTACAACAAACACTTTTATCAGGATGGACTCTGCCGTAGCCATCTGACAATCTGAACAAATGAGTGCTAACATCTTTTCTGAGAACCATATCTCAGATTTTCATTTCTGGCCCATTAATTTGATTACTACAAAGGTGCCTAAATAAAGAGAAGGTACTCAGATCTGTCATCTCCGAACACGGCACAAGCCCGATCACGGTTATTGGAAAGGTTGGTGACAGATTAAGCAGTTTGCAGTGCTGCGTTATTATTGTGTGGAACTGTCTGATGGATGCAGTTAAACACATTAGTGCACATATTAAGAGCTTATATCAAAATTTAAATCTGCCGGTTTGTAGAATCCTGTCAGATTATCATTTCAAAATCAAAAGGCTATGGTATTTCTCGGACCCTCAGTATCAAAGAAGAAACTATTGGCAGCCAGGATTAATACTGTTATTAGTATAGATGCTGTGTCTTACTTAATATTAATAACAAGTATGAAAAGTTGATTTTCAGTGCAACAATGCGCTCACGTCATGTGTTTTGAGTATTTTCCTGGCAATACTGAATGTCTGTGGTAAACAGAAGCTATTCACTTTCTGAATCAATTTGACTTTACATTTAAACTTCATAAGAACAGCAACGACTGTCAAATTCACGAGTCGGCATGCTCTTTAAGTTCCTCTTTGAAACAGTTTCCTGATGCAGTTCAGTTGTTTGCATTCACTGTATAAAAACAGCTGCACAAAAATAATATTCAGAATATACTGCTTTAGCTGCCCTTGCTAGTTTCATACATGGCGATAAAAGAAAAGAAGAATAAAGGTTGTTGCCACATTTGAAGCATGTTAAGCAGTGGTGAAACCCTCATTCCCACTAGATATTATGGTGCTATGGTGTTTACAAGCTTGCATATCTTTGAACTATTTGTACAGGGTGTTATCTTTGATGTTGTGTTTTGAAGTAAATCATAATTAGTTCAACCTCAGCCAATGTTAATAGTAGTATATTTAGCTGTACGGAATGGAAACCCAGAGGTTTCATACAGTAATTTAGATTATTCCATATTAACTCAGACTACAACTTTACGCCATCGTTCATGCCTACTAATTTCTAATTCAATCTTTAATTTTGTGGTAGTGAGCCTTGACATCTCTCGAGCTCGCAGCGGGGATGATGTTTCCAGGCTTGTGCCACCGTAATGACAAGAACACAATGAACTGAGGCTTGATGACAGATTTATGTTCATGTTGAACTGGAACTAGCACCCAAGGCTTTTCCCATGTAGCCTAAGCTCATCTTTAACACTTAAATACATTGTAGTGTAACTCCAAAATGATCTTAACATGACATATAATCATCTTTCAATCTATTTATCTGCTCAAATCATACTTTGAGCCAGCTCAGGAAAAAAACATCCGTCAGAACTTGGGAATCCACAATCTTAATATGAAACACTTAATCCCCCTTTCATGTACAAGCAGATAAATGTCAAGTGCGTAAATATTTACTAAAAGGTAATATCCATGGGAACTGTCAAATGAGGATCCTATCAGGACTGTAGCTGTGCATCTTAGTCTGCAGCATCCTCAACTGATGGTGTCTGCAGTTGCAAGGTGTTTCCCTCAGTCCCATGTTTATAAAGCTCATGAGGACCAAATAGAGTACATCTCAGTCAAGCGGGCTGGTATGCTTCAGCATAACTCAAAGACAATGTGACTTTTAAACCACATCCTTAATTTTATCTAAGTGAAATTAAGAAAGTATTCCCATGAGCACTCTGGACTACGTCAATTAGTTGAACATATGTGACATACCTCTACAACAATCTACAGTGTATGGCTTATTGGGACTCTTTTTAGACCAAAATTGTGACATATATGAGGCGATTGGTACCTTAGGTCAGTCTAAGGCCCCGTTTTCAAGATGACGTTTCAGGTTAAAACATCTTTTTTGCAATTTCGCTTCAGAAACCTTTTGTGTTTATGCAGCAAAGTATTGAAAATGACGTCCATTTACATGCAAACGGTA
Source organism: Salarias fasciatus (assembly GCF_902148845.1). Taxonomy (NCBI): domain Eukaryota; kingdom Metazoa; phylum Chordata; class Actinopteri; order Blenniiformes; family Blenniidae; genus Salarias; species Salarias fasciatus. Next base: position 19,868,821 of record NC_043746.1, on the reverse strand, counting down.
GAAACGCTGAAAACAATGTTGCCAGCATGTCAGGACAAGAGTTGGTGCTTTTGATTGTTGTTGTAATGAAAACAAACACACACACACACACACACGCACGCACGCGCGCGAGCGTAGAGAACAGTACAGATGAAGAGTCTGAGTGTCATCCTCAACAGCTTTCTTTCTACTCTCACATCTTTAATATAACCCGGTCAGCATACTTCCATTTACAACACATTCATCGTCTCTGCCTCTCTCCCCGCTCACACCGCTATCCTTGTGCACAGCCTCGTCACCTCCTGTATCGATTATTGTAATGCACTCATCTTTGGTGTCCCTCACAAATCCCTCCATAAGCTCCAATTGGTCCAGAACTCTGCCGCCCGCATCTTCTCAGAACCCCATCCTTTCATCACATCACCTTCGTCCTCCAACAGCATCACTGGCTCCCCGGTCAAATACAGAATCACTTTCCTCACAATCCTCCTGTTTACCTTCAAAGCCATCCACAACCTCTCCCCCCCATCTGTCTGATCTCATCCATATTGCCACCCCCTCTCGCTCCCTCAGGTCTTCCTTCTCCCTCCACCCAACGGTCGACTCCGCTCATCTCAGCACCATGGAGAACTGAGATTTCTGTCATTCTGCTCCGCAGCTCTGGAACTCACTCCCACCAGACATCCGGAACATTGACTTTTTATGTTTCTTCAAATTCAAACTCAACACCCATCTGTTTCAAACTGTTTTCACACTGTAAATGCACTGAATGTTTTAATTATGTTACTATCATTTGCTGTTTTTGATTTGCTTTACTCTGTAAAGTGACCTTGAGTGTTTTAGAAGGCACTATTGAAATAAAATGTATTTTTACTTGATTTACTATCAATATGAACAACGGTGAATAAAAAGACATCGGTAAGGATGGATGATGAAGTTGTATTGCTATTATGGGTGACTCTCCACTATAATACAAGTCCTGGGAGAATATGGACATCGACTAAGAATGTCCACAAGAACTACATTCTACAACCGTGAAGCGCTTGCAAAGTAGAAGCGTTTTTCTGGTGTCTACATAAAGATGAAGGCCAAACATTTTCAAAAAGTTGTGTTTTCAGTGAAGCTGGAACACTGTCATGTAAACAATGCTTAAAAATGCCATGTTAAGTTTGTGAGTGACTGACCGTCGGGGATTTTACTGCGATTCGTCATTGTGCCGCTCTAGTGAGTGTGTGCACGGGTGTGTGTATATTCACGTGGGTGTGTGCGTGTATATTCAGAGTGTCTGAGGTGGCATGTAGGGTCAGATGTATGGGGGCAGGGGTGCTGGTTGACCAGGTCTGGGGAGATGGCTGTGCCTCCGGTCCTCCAGTCTTCCTGGTCCGGGATGTGGCTGAGCCAGGGTGGGGAAGCTGGGCTCTGCTTTGTGTTGGGGTTGGGCTTGGCTCCTTGGGGTGTGGTGAGCCTTGTGCCCCTTCCCCTTCTCTGGCAGGCCCTTTGTTCTTATCAAACCAATGAGCCCACTGTTCTACTCAGTGAGAAGCTAATGCAGAGGGTATTGAGACTAACAATTAAAGAACATACATCCTACATCTCCAAGGGATTGGTGTTGGCGATCATAAACAAGGTTTTATGTCTACTTACAGAGGAGCAAAGCAATGTCAGGAGTGGGATTTGAACCCACGCCTCCACTTGGAGACCAGAAATCCCCACAATGTGGAAGGAGCATCACCTTGAGTCTGGCGCCTTAGACCACTCGGCCATCCTGACAATGTCACATATGTGCTTGGACAAATATAAAGATACATTTCGTTTGCTTCAACGTGATCTTCTCTGTCAGGAAGAAGGCATCGCACGACAACCTGCTGAAACTTGCTTCACAGGAGGTACCAATATGTGAGGGGCATGTTTTTTATCCGTCAGCCACAAAATTTACCTAAAACAGAATGATGTGGGTTTCAAATCAAAGACTTTTATGCTGTACGATCCAAGATAGAAGAACTCAACTCAACTTTATTTATATAGCACTTTAAAAACAACTAAAGTTGGCACAAAGAGCTGTACAAAGACACAAATCTATATATAAGTGCAAGTGCAAGAGTAAAACACATTAAGAGCAAAGAACACAAAACAAACAACAAAAAAGAGACAAACATTAAAAAACCAAGGGCGGAGTCTCAGGCTGAGTTAAAAGCCAGTGAGGTGTTCATGGTTGAAGTCTGAAGAAGTGGCCTACAAACCAAGATGTTTCAGTTTGACATAGAGGAACATATCTCATCTTCATTCAAACCTTGCCTGTCAAGAAGGACTCACACAACAACCTGTCAAAAGCATGTGTGGCATGAAGTGTCTCAGACCACGAGATGTTGCTTAGATTTTTTTTGTTTTATTGGCCAGTTTGAAAAGTTCCAGGCCACTCATTTTTGTTGTTCTCTTATTGCAAACATGAGTTCATTCTGAGACAGTGGTCACATTTTTGTTGCAGATCTCTGATCATAACCAAAGAACCAAAAGACTATCAACATATAACGGTATGTTTTTGGATCCAAAACTGTTTTTGAATATCTTTTTAATGCTTGGCTCTTACAAAATGGTCTTAAAATAAAGTGATCCTTCGCTGATATCAAACCAATGAGTCTATTGTTGTACTTGGCGAGAAACAAATGAGGAAGGTGTCCACGCCAACATGAAAGAACACATGGCCTACATCTCCAAGAGATAGCTGTTGGTTATCAGGGATAACTGGCTTGCGGCGGTCGAGCGTTCATCACGACGTCGCTTTTTGATACTTCGATGTTGGCAATTCTATCATTGCGAAGCAGAATTCACTAAATATTGAATTGCTCACCAATAGGGAACGTGAGCTGGGGTTAGACCGTCAGGAGACAGATTAGTTTTACCCTACTAATGATGTGTTGTTGCAAAAGTCATCCTGTCACCACAAGTCAGTTATACTTTCAGAGCAGAAAAGCACTGCCAGAAGTTGGATTTGAAAATATGCCTCTATTTGGAAACCAGACATTCCATTAATGAGGAGGGAGTTTCGCTTCAAGTCCGATGCCTTTAGAGCACTCAGCCATTCTGACAATGTTGCTTGCTCTTGGAATCATAAGAAGATACATTTTCTTTGCTTCAACATTACCTTCTCTGTCAGGAAGAAGGAATCGCACAACAGCCTGCCAAAACATGCACTGCAGGAGGTACCAAGGAGAAGGAGGTATGTTTCTACCATCAGATGTCACAGTAGCAACCCATAAAAAAGGAACCTAAAACAGACTGATATTTTCTGGCCTTCAAATCAAAGACTATTGTGCTTGACGGTCTAAGACAGAAGCAAATCCACAAGAAGTTAATGCCTGATGCCTAAAGAACATGTGGCCAACAAATCAAGAAAGGAACACATTTGTCTGCAGAGAGATTGTTTGACAGGTGTGAAAATCATTTTTGTCAGGAGTGGGATTTGAACCCACGCCTCCTTCTGGAGACCAGAAGTCCCATTAACTAGGAAGGACATTCACCTTGAGTCTGGCGCCTTAGACCACTCGGCCATCCTGACCACATACTTACATTGTTCACATACAGAGAACGTACCTGGTCTTTAGCAAAACCGTATTTCAAGAAGGAATCACACAACAACCATCGAAAAACATACATGAAGTTTCGAGGATCAGGAGATATTAATCACATGTTCTCTGTTAATTAGCCTAACTATGAAGTTCAGTGAGTTCTAGGCCACTCATTTTTGTTGTGCTCTTATTGCAAACCTGGGTTCCTTGCAGTAGCGGCCGGTGGAGCGAGGCGCAGGTGGTGGGAGAGCTTGTTTCGTTCGCCTACACCGTCAGCAGCGGGCGGTGCGGCGTTAATTCACTTCCGCATTGGCGGAAGTGAATTAACGCCATTTCCATACCCGCGCATTCCAGGCGGGCAGTGTTGAAGAAACCAGTTTTTTAAGAATAATCGTTGCCTACCTGTTGTGTTGTTTGGAATGCGCGGGTGTGGAAACGAGCACTCCCGTCAATGCGGAAGTGAATTAACACCGCACCGCCTGTGGCTGGCGGTGTGGGCAGACAAAACAAGCTCTCCCACCACCTGCGCCCCGTGCCACCGGCTGCTACTGGTTCATTGTGAGACAGTGGTCACATTTATGTTGCAGTTCTCTGATCACCAAAGAACAAAAAGACTATCAACGTATAGATATATTTTTTCTGAGTTTCAAAAATGTTTTTGCACATCTTTTTATGCTCAGCTCTGACAAAATGGTCTGAAAAAAAGTGATAATTTTTGGTTTCGAACCAATGAGTCTATTGTTCTCATCGACGAAAAGCAAATGAGGAAAGTGTCGACACTGACAATGAAAGAACATGTGGCCTACGTCTCTGAGGGGCACTGGTTTGTGATCATATACAATGTTTATGTCTACTTACAGAGGAAAAAAAAGCACTGTCAGAAGTGGGATTTGAACCCACGCCTCCATTTGGAGACCAGAAGTCCCAATTATGAGGAAGGGCTTCTACCTTGAGTCTGGCGCCTTAGACCACTCGGCCATTCTGACAATGTTACACATTGTACAAGAACCCGGCAAAACATACTTTGCAGGAGGTACCAAGGCGTGGGAGGTATATTTTCTACCATGGTGGTGTTGTGAAAGATGCTCTTGTCTCACAGGGAGAGTACCCTGGTTTTAGTCAAGCCGTTTAGTTGTTAGATTGGAATTTTCTTCATGTGCACGTGTTGGATTTCTCTGGGTATTTTCATTTCCTCCAACACTCATACTTCACTGGACATTGCTCATGGATGTGATTGTGTTGTCTCTTTCATTTGGCATGATGATAAATTTGCTCGCTGTCCAGATTCAGTTGGATAAATCAGAAGACGATCGGATGGATAGATGATTTCAGGATGGAGCCGTGGGATTTTCAAATAGTGTCATTATCCAATGAATAGTTTGTAATAAACATGCGTAGGAAAATATTTTGTTTGGTTTGAAAAAAAAAAAAAAAACCCCAAAAGAATCCAGCGAGTGTGAAAAACCAAAATTTAGGTGAACAACTACTAATTGTGAGCAACACTGAAGAGGGGGCCTCTTATCTTATCTTTTTTTCTGACCACCATTATAAAGCTGAAGATGGTGTAAGAAGTGCTTTCTCAGCATGATCCTCCAGTTATGACTTACATGTGAGTCAGCCATGACTCAAATGAACTGTTCAACTGCACTCTTGTTTTCGACTGACCATTGGCAATCAACTGTGGATGTAAAAGTCAAAGTGTTGAAATGATTATAGGATTTTTAGCATTCAGGTGTTGTTGATTACCTCCAAAGCTGAATCAAAGAACCCCAAGGATTCAAACAGTGGAAGGTAAAATTGCAATCTATGTGATAAACCTGAGGAGTTGACCTCAGCCTTCCCCCTAAGGGAGAGGAATCTAACAGAGACTATCCTCAGACCTACCCATCCTGCCAAGTGTCTCTTCAAGCCACTGCTCTGTATTCAGGACACCTTTTTCACGTCTAGGATCTGATATCAGCGTGGATTGCCTCCTGTCAGTCTCTGTGAAACAGAGCTAGCAGTATTCCTGAAATAAAGAAGGGAAGATACTGACTGCAAAAGATTGCTTTAATGTGCGTTCTTTGGAACTTGAAATGAACTGCAGCTTTATTCTCATACAGTAGACTTTTCACAAATGCATGTTTCCTATATGCACATGTCATATCATTATGAGCCTTGGTGCACGCTGAACGGTTCCTGTTTGGTTGGTATAAACAAGATGATCAAACATGACATTTTATCTCTTTAATCCTCCACATGTACCACATTCGAGGTATCAGATGCATTGATCAGAAAGGTATAAGCAGAGTTCTAGATCCAAACTTGAACGGTAATTGCAAGACATAAAAAAAAAGCAGAAGAAAGTGTGTGCATGTATATCGCTTTAGCATATAAAAACAGGGTTTCGTCACTGTGTATGCCTCCATATGTTTGCCTTTGTGTTGCCAGACATCTCTTTCTCCCATCATTCTCTGGATTTAAAGGCCAGTGGGAAATCTCTCCAGCTGGATTCTCACAGAAGCCTATAACTATGTACAGTGAACATGTAATTAGAGGCTGTAAACTGCTTTACAGTGATGATTAATGCCTTCCATTTGCTACCTGCGCCTATATGAATATGGATGGAAGTGTCTACTGCCGTCAGTCTCGGTATAAATCACATCCTCTGATAGCATATGCTTGTTGTCCTGCTATCCCAAGCTCATTTCCAGCTACCATAATCTTTTTCTTTCATTAGCTATCTGCTAACTGCTTTAAGCCGCTTATGCAATGCTATATGTGGTATTAGCTCCTAGTTGCTCCATATTTCTGACTTTACTCATGCTCATGGATATTAACTTCTAACAGTTGCAGCATGTGGGGAGTGCAAGATTTGGAGGCCTTCTTACTTTCCCCCAGGGACCACAGCAGTTTCAGCCGCTGCATTAAAAGAACGACATGATAAAGCCAGAGGCAAGTTCCATGAGTCGGTGTACATCTGGCTGCAGGAATGGTCCACCTGGGCCTTGAATAAAAACATAAAAGCTACAGGGGTGTTTGCGGTCCATCTTCAAAGTGAATAAGGTTTTAGCTCAGGAGAGGCGAGAACATGTACTGCCCCACAGAAAGAAAAAACACAAAGTACTTCTGCACAAACAGGGCGTGCACTCTGCATGACCCATCTTTTGGACATGACAGTGAGGAAGAGGGATTGTAGGCATTGCCGTTGGCCTGTTTTGCTTGATGAAGCAGCTGGCTGGAACAAACATGAAGAAACCACCATGGAGCTAGGTCTGCAACAGATTTGATTTTATGACTCACCCCCAGAGAGGAAGAAACCGAAAAATGAAATGCGAAACGCCAGGTTTTCATTTTAGTCAAGCTCCCAATGTTGAATTTCACCTTGTCAAAAGTCAGCGTCTGGTTTTAATCTCTTTTTGCGAACATACAGATTGAACAGTTCAAGCACACTTGGGTTATTACTCAGATTAATTTTACCCACTGTAACACTTGTAATTACATTATGCTATATAGATTAGATGAATAATTTATTGATCTTGGAGGAAATCTAAAATGTCAACTGTGCGGGGGCATTTGTGTGTGCACGCCTTTGTGTATGGATGGACAGGAAAGAGCTTTGAGATGAACAGTACTTTATAGCAGTATATGACTGCTGTAGATGACCATATTAGCCGGTCAGTGTTTTATCTATGTTGGAGGTATCCATGGGTTACAACTCCATCACTCAGTAGTCTCGTGCCAGAGTTATTCGCTGTTATAAAAATGGGAAAAAAAGAGATATTCTCTCGCTAAACTAGTGTGGTTTGCTAAAACGTTCATTTTGGAAATAAATAGAAGACATGTACACTTTGCTGCTGCTTGCAGTACTAACTAGCCACACTCAGACCTGTTTCAGATCTGGTCTGGGAAAAGGAAAATACAGCTTTTCCTCATGACAGTGAACTCACAAGATCTGTTCCACTTATTCAGTTTACTGTCATTGAGTTGATACATTGGGCTTGAAAACTACATGACGCCAGAACATGAAATGGAACCATCTAAAAGTTTTACAACACCCCACTTTTTCCAGTATTTTTATTGCCTATCATTCAGTTTAATGTCTCATTGCAATCAGATATTAAAGCATGCAAGGCAAAAAAAAAGTATGACAAAATATAGTAATGTATAAACCAAAATGCATTCTCAACTTTTGCCTCATCAAAGAAGTCAGATTTGGCAGATATAACAGCTGAACACACTTGTGGCTTCCTTTCAACAATGAAAATCAAATTGTCTTCAGAAAGTTCTTCCCAACTCTGTTGCAGAAGTTCTCACAAGTGTGGTACTTGGAGGTTGCTTTGTCTCGAGATTGTACTGAATACCAAATGTTTTCAAGCTTACCATCTTGTTCTTTTTCTTAATGTAGTTCTGGCAAGCTTTTCATTGGACTTTAAGGACTTGAATTGCAATGAATGCCTGGGGCGTTTTAAAACTTTTGAATTTTGTAGTTTCGTTGTTGAAGAATGTAATTAAAGGCCGTATAAGCATAATGCATTTTGGATGCAGTGTTTTCAAACGCCTAACAATAAGTTGTGCAGAATCATGACAGTTGTCTCAGCACTTTCCTATTAGTCTGTATTAAACTTTGAGTTTCACTGGCAAGGAAATGAGTCATCCAGGAACATCCCATACATTTTACTGCATTGGATGAGAAATGAAAAATCTAACGTAAGATACATATTCAGATAAAGTGAAAAGGATGCTGGCAGCCAGCATCACAGTAACCCTGGAAAAAGAGACCCGAGCCACAGAATTTGTTGGGTCAGTAGGTGACAAAACAATCTCAGGAGCCATTAAGTGGCATTTATGAAGTTTTGATCAAATCTCACAATCATTACCCGAAGAAGAAAAAAGAGGAAACTACAGTTTTATTGTGCCTGAGCAAACTCAGCCTGCTGACGAAGGCAATTTGAATGATCAACAGTTCCATAACAGACACTTTCTGCAATAAAGCTCGAGGTGAGATTGTTTTGCCAAATGGTAAAAGCATATTTAGAAACACATTCAGGCTGTTCGTCATTTTGTAATGTGCGTCCATATGTGCTGCAAGCCAAAGCAGTTCCTGTCTGCACATTAATAGTGGAGCCATTAACTACAGCCTGAGTCAACAACAGTTGTGACGTCGCCATTCTCAAACTACTGATTGTGTCTCAGTAAACAAGTCTGTGACGCCACAAAGCTGACGGCAGTCGCAAATGTCCCCCAATGTTTTCTTTTCTCACAGATTTGGAGAAACCCACAGGCGAGACAGACACCGGCTCGGTGAGATTTCCTCAGAGGCTCGAGTCCAAGATACAAGTCAGGCACAGCTCCATTTGCTCTGTGTACTTTTCTCCAGGATGATGTCTTATTCACAAGAGCCTCTTGGGGTGCTGGACATGCATTGCATGTCTTGCAGGTCCCCGCCCCAAACAACAAAGGGTATGGTAATCCTCCAGGCTGTTACTGAGAAGCAAGTTCAGACAGAGTATGAACTAATCCTGTTTGACATAGACTGTTTTCTTCACGTCTTCCTATCAGTTGGATTTAATTACTCCATTGTATAGGAAGGGAGAAAATCCCTCAGAATTAGGTTTGTTTTGTTAAAGTGTCATGTGCCCTTCACTGCAAAAACACATTATTAAAATAATGAAAAACAAGTAATTTCTGAGGTATTAGAGGAGGACCGGATGACGACAATAGCCCTTGGTGCCTTAACACATTTATCACTTAACATTGACAATTCACATCCAAGGAGAAGGCAACACTATTTAGGAAAGGATGAAGACGTCTTAGGGGGACATAGAGAACAATGGAGGGACAAAGAATATGCTCCTTGGTGTGTCTATTCAAAATATTAAATAGGTGTGTCTCCAGCCCTGTTTGAGAAGGTCAGAGGGCGCTGAGCTGAGTGTGTGGCCTCAGATAACCACAAGCGGAGCATGGCAGAGCATAGCTAATTAAACCTGCGTCATTGGGCACCAAATCACGATAAAAGCACATCTTTTGTACATCAAGTCCAACGTCCAAGCCGCGTCCTCCAAAGAGCCGTAATAAAATATCAGAACACATCCTCCTTGACTGCGACGTGCAAGTTTTTTTTAAACCAATCTCAATGTGACTCCCAAATTTGACGTCATTTGGGACAAGGGCTTTGAAATATTCACAGGCTGACCTTGAAATAAGCATTTTAACTATCTGACTCAATAAGTGAATTACAGTGTGATTTAAAGACAGATTTCTTTTGCCCGTTGAACGTCATAGCAAATAGAAAGTCGTGAAACTTTTCTTAAACGTGGTCATGACAATAACTTGCATAATGCTATCACACCTACATATTGGAGATGTTTTTTTATATATATTTCATCGGATTTTGCAACATAAAGTTTCAATAAAATTGTATGTTCACATTGTAGTAACTTAGTCAAGTAGTAGTAGTAATCGTTTGCTTTTGTGAAAATATTTTCATCATAAATGGACTCCACACAACAACAAAAGAAAAAGTAAATTGAGAGGTTATTCCAGCACTATTTTACCTGTTTGTCCCACTCAACATGGAGTTGAGCTTTATGTGGCCCCTGAACTGAAATGTGTTTGACCCCCCTGCCTCAAAACAAGTACATTTTAGTTCAATTTCAGGATGAACATTAAGATATTTATTTTTCAAATGGTAGTTTAAGACTGGTTTGACTATAAATATAAACTCTAAACATGTGTGTGAATCAGAAAGTTGTGATGACAGTCCTCCAAAGTCAAGTTTATAAAGTTGTCAGCCTGGTCCAGCTCACATAATTTCCACAGCACACTAACAAGACTTGTCCTTTCAGCAGAAGACAGATGCCTGGCAGGCCATTGATTGCATCGTGAAAAGAGGGGAGGAGTTAATTAAAGCCTCTGGATAGCATCTAATGGACTCACATTTTCTTTGTGATAAATATGGCTCAGACTGCGTCCAGAGAATGAAACCTGACATTTTGTGCAAAGCCACGCTGATAATATGTTTGAATACATGTCCACCCATGATTAAGAGGTAACAATAGTGGCTGGTCTTCTTCAGAGGGTGGCCTGTTGAACAGTTCATTTAAAATGTTTGTATATGGTCAAATGCATTAATATGGACTCAGATTGTAGCTCAGATTGTAAGTAATATATGCTCTGTTGTGGATGCTCACTGGGTAGACAAAGTACAAACAGTATACTCAATGAAATCCATATATTTTTTTTGTTCTACTACACTCAGAATTCAAAGAGAGTTTTTTTTTTTTTTTTTTGCTTGTGTTTAAATGACAGTCGAAGGAGTAATAAGACTGTAAGGACCAAAAATGTCTTAACTGCTCCTCCAAAATAGGGCTTGCTTTATAGTTCTGCTGCTGGTTGTTACCTGCAGAGAGCAATTATTTTTAGAAACCAGGTTTGGTGGAGTCGAAGTCTCGGCTGCTTTCTTTTAAAATCGGTCTCACTGCGCACCAGTTCAATCTTTAATATCAGCAGGATTAGCGACAAAGCCTTTGACTGCTCCGATTTTTCAGAAAACCTTTTTTTTTGGTGCCTTCAGCATACCGTGATATCATTACAGTTTAATATTGCACTTCACCTGTGAAGGACAACAAGTCATCTCACTAATGTGTGGAGAAAAGAGAGTGCCAGTGAAGCAGAGGTCAGAGGCATTTAGGGACATACAGTCCATGATCCGTGGTGCTTTACCCTTGAAGCTGCTCTGCAGGCCACTTAACAGCGAACAGATTACTTACTTCATATAGAAACTCAGTTAAATGTCCATCTGCAGAAACTCCTCGAAATCAGAAAGCTTAGCCATACATGGTTTTTCATCAAGTATCGAGAGCGATTAAGATGAGTCTTACTGTCCAACTGTAACTCCTTGAATCTGCAGAGGAATCAAACACACCCCTGCTCCGTCGATGGTGACCACCCCTGTTGGATGCTGCTGCGGAGCAGGGACATGCTCAGCGCCACTCTGTTATCTGACGACCACAGCTGTAATCCCCCCCCCCCTCAACCACACTCTCAGCCCGCTTTACCAGTTGACAGCTTACGCTCCACTGGTCATGTGTGACTTTCGGCGCTGGTGAGATGGAGGAAGAGGAGGGGAAGGAACAACTTGTTTGTTGTTTTGGATTGGATTTCCACTGCAGCTTGTTCTCAGTTTCTTTCACACGAGTGAGCTCGGTGCTCTGTTGTGTATCTGGTAACATTTCGTTCAGACGCACATTCAGAGGCTGTCTATACAATATGAACACAGTGCAGATCTAAGATCCATTGATCTGCTGTGCTGTTTATCCCACTCAGGATCGCGGGGTGTAGGAGCCAAGTCCAACTGACTGCAGGTCAGTTACTTTCAAGTCTCTGGGCAATTTCAGAGTTCACCTCGAATGCGTATTTTCTGACTGTGGGAGGAAATCGGAGTACCAGGGGAAAACCCACACACACTGGAGGAACAGCAGCCTCCACAGAGAAAGGCTCCCAACTGCTCTTGAAACAGGGATAATCTGGTTCTGAGGAGCGAGGGCAACTTTTCCATGCTGTTCCACATTGACTTAAAAACAATGCAAGTGTGCACTGAAGCTCATAAAGTTTTTGACAGTGGTGTTGTCTATTCCTGGTCTCAGAGGGAACACATTCCTCCATGTTATAGATGTTTCTCTTCTCAAACATAGCTGCCTCATCATCTTCACGATGTCTCGCTGATCGGGATGTTGGATCAGTAAGATGTTTAAATGATGAACGTGCCCAGTCTCATGTCCAACAAATACCGACAACCTGTTTCCAGTTCAACTGTATGATAATTTAGGGTCATAAAGAGATATCTAAACAAGAAGACAAAGCCATTATTTGTGAATAATTACTATCATCTACACATAATTTTCTTTTACATTCTTTCAATTTTCAGAAGGCCTCTGGAAACATCCAATTGGTTCAGAAAACCTAATTCGAAACTTTTCCCAGAACAAAAAAACAAATCTCTCATCCGATGACGTCTTCTTCATAATACCATCACATTCCCATAATAAGGTAATTCCATTCCCTAATATGAGCTTGATCACACTAATAAAAATCTGATGACTTCGATTTTAATATTGTGAACAAAATTACACCAATATGATTTGATAATTCATACAGTGATCACATGCACAGCGTCACCGTGGTCATAAAGTTGTGAAGTGCACTGTAAACAGATAACTGTGGTCATGAACCTTGACACGCGCTTCTGGTTTTAATTAATAGTGGTGATTTTCAACAGTGTTGCATGCCATATTGTAAATATTCTTACATGCATATTGGCATTTTTCATGTTTTATTAGACCCTCCAGAAAAACGCGATTATGCGATCGCATGAATTCACGCATAAATCACCCTTTTGCCGCTGATTATGCAGGGGCCACATATTTTCCAAAAGCGCGCATAATTCCCGCAATAATCTCACATTTACCATGAAAAAAAAGAGAAATGGTCTCGCTTGAAGTGCTGTGACGTTCAATGAACGAGTCGTTCGTTTGAACGCGTTCTTTTAAGTGAATGATGAGAGTCGGTTCACAGCTGTCTGAGAACCGTTCCTTTGTGCAAATAGTCCACGCTTCCTTCACGTGTTTCCTGAGTGTCTCCTGAGTCCAGCTGTCACCACTGCCTTCATGTGAATGACGGAGTTTCAGTTTTCCGCAGCTCGCTCCAGTCACCTGAACGCAGCAGCTAACTAGCGGAGGAGAAGTGTCCAGAAACCGGAGAGTAGCCGGTGTTTTGGAAGAACTGGTTTCCCTATTAACTGGCGACTGGGTTTCTTTCACGTCCCTTGTTGCTGATAGATGTTAAAAACCAGACAAAAAGCCGTGTCTGACCTTTAATTACTCTGATATCAACATCCGCTGCTACTAGCAGCAGCAGCAGGAAGTGCTAAAGGAAGTCGGTCACCAGTTAACAAGGAAACCACTTCATTTGAAACACCGTATTGACGGCTTTCTCACAGGTTTTAGCAATTGCGCGCGCGCACACACACACACACACACACACACACACAATTCACACACACACACACACACACACACACACACACACAATTGCTAAAACCTGTGACAAAGTGTGTGTGTGTGTGTGTGTGTGTGTGTGTGTGTGTGTGTGTGTGTGTGTGTGTGTGTGTGCGCGTGTGTGTTCCATTGATGAGCATTGGTGAGTAAAAATTTAAGATAAATAACGAACTAATATGAAATGAATGTGATTTAGTGGTGTGTGTGTGTGTGCGTGCGTGTGTGTGTGTGTGTGTGTGCGAGTGTGTGTGTGTGCGTGCGTGCGTGCGTGAGAGAGAGAGAGAGAGAGAGAGAGAGAGTGTGGGTAACCTACATATCTGGCATCCTTTCGCATATTTCACAGCATACTTCACAACTGTCCGCAATGTTACCGCATAAAATGGCATAAAAACCCTGCATATTCATTTGCATAATCAAGCATTTTAGCTCGCATAATCTGGGATTTAAGCACGCATAATCAAGAATATTTGCTCGCGTTTTTCTGGAGGGTCTATTTTATGCAAACATACTGTCTTGAGTAAGATCAAAATGATGTGAAGTCAACATCTGGAAACTGATCTAAAAAATTGAGGGTAGTTTATTACAAACCAGACAAAATGAGACAACAATGCTACTCCGAGGTGGCTTGGGGTTCATTGTCTTGCCCCAGGACAACATGGGAAATCAAACCGCCAACGTTAGGATTGGAAGACGACCCATTCCAGCGACGGAGCCTCAGCCCTGGCTTTACTACTGTTTGCTGCAGTATTTGGTGGATAAATCACCACCCTGTGTAATTACTGATTGATCACTGCATGGTCACTGTAACTGGCTCAGTTAATGAGATTTTGATTCAATTACAGCACAGCTCTTCAGTTCGACTCCGCTGGCCGGCGTTTCTCTCTGTCCAGCAGCATATATGAGATCTGGCTTTCCGAGACCATACTTTTTCTTCACCCCAAACATGAACTTTAATCACTACGGACCTTGTGGTCAGATATAATGACATGACGGCGGGCTTCATAATAGCACCCCACTTCATGTTCCTAATTGCAGAGAACATAATGACGTGCAGCGGTGAACCTTGGAGCCAAAGTGCTGTTCTAGTCAATAAGTGGCCATTTTAATCTGCCAGGGCCAGAGAGGAGGCGCGCAGAGATCTGTGTAATTACATTACTTTACTTCTGTGCCACATATTTTTGCTACTTGGAACTTACAGAGCATGAAGGGTTGTTTTGATCTGTGCACAGAGTGAAAAATGTCAAAATGAAGATGAGCACTTGTTTGTAAACCCGAGGAGACCCTCTGAACCCTAAACACCCCAGGTTCACATGAACCCTCTGCCTCATCTACCACCTAAAAGGGTCAAATTGATCCATTTTCAACTTTACCTGTGACTTAAGTAAATGGTTAACTTCATTTTCTTCTACAGTTAAACTGCACAAGTCAAAACTGGTATCAAAGAAGGGGAGATTGGTTGAGTAAAAATGAGCACAAAGAGAACCTGCAAAAGAAAACTGAGGGGTGTGTCCCACCAGTCGACAGAATTACACATTTCATCCATTTATCACCATCGCCATTATGCAATATCGGGTGGATCAAGCAGATTGATCTTAGGATAGGATAAGAGGTGCAAATCAGCTCAGGCTGTGATAAAAGACATTCAGATTTATTTGTTGTCACACTAATAAATTTGAGTACTTCTTCACCAATACTTCCTTTTCCATGTTATCGCAATTCATCTTCCCCAGCAGGCACTTATCTCGCCATCCAAATCAGTTGTAAGCAATAAAACACAAAAACTAACAAAAAAACATTTTAGAAAATCGTGCCTAAGTGTGCATTGATATAAAGTGAATTCGTACACAAGCACACAAAGAAATCATGACACTGTTGACTCTGTCAACAAGCGATGGCAGGCAAAAAAACGAAATACATCCATCTATCTTTGAAACTGTCTCATCCTGTTCAGGGCCGCGGGGCACTGGAGTCAATCCCAGCTAACGATGGATGAGGGCTGGATTCACCGTTGACACGTCGCCAATCAATCACAGGGCAAACACAGAGAGACCGACAGCCACACACACTCATCTCCACACTGAGGAGCAATTTAGTGTCAATTAACCTCACACGCATGTTTTTGGACTGTGGGACAAAACTGATGTTCCCAGAGGGAACATGCAAACTCAACACAGAAATACCTGTCCAGTATTTGAACCAATGACCACTATGCCATTGTGTAGCACCAAAATACAAGTGTTTCGAATTATTCTAGTAACATTTATACAGATCTGTAGGATAGTGTGGTCTACAAGAAAGACAAGTTTCTTTCACAAGAAGCAGGCGGTTTTGTTAAGTTAAATAGAATCATAACATCATTACTAGAATCTATTTAATCCTGTTTTTAGTTTACGACATCCAACTGTGTTTGTGAAAGAAAGAAAGACAATCTATCTGGCAGCACAATGTCAGTCACATATTCAGGAGCAACATAACTGGACCTCGCAGGTGTTTTTCTGGTCACCCACTCAATTGAATTAAAAATTTACTTTTTTTTTCTCTCTTTTTTAAGGTTTGTTAGCCTTAAGATAAAGAGGTTTGTGGATGTTATTGTAAATTGCATATTCAGTCTTTTGTCTATGTTTGTTTAATATTGGGAAATTAGCAAACGTATCAAAGGAAGTGCATCTCTAGGTCTAACTCAAAATTGCTGACATTAGTCTTCAAAAGCATTTCTTCCTTTTCTCTACAAGTCATATCAAGAAAAAAAAGGAGACAATTTCTTTCTCAATCATTAGAACAAAGGCTTCATGATGCATAACTAAGCAAAAGTCATTAAAACAAAAGAAAATCGCAATCACCCACAATATCAGCATGAAGTACTGATGATGCAGAAGTTTAAAGAACAATGCGGTGTTGTGTAAAATGATCCGTAAACCTGCTCCACTCAGGCTTATGCATATACAGAAGAAAATACAAAACCCTGTGCAATGAGTAGGTCATGTAAGCCAAAACATACAACAAACATTGCATTTAATCTATTGCTAAAAAATATTTTTTTTCAATACTAACTCAATTAATAATGTAATTTGCACATTTCAGACAAAAAACTTTCTCAGTACAAACTGCAAGTTTTGTCCTTTAGGGTTTAGTTATTTTTCATGAAAAGTACTGAAAAGCTGAGGATTTTGCCAAGGGAGGCAGTTATGTACATTTAATAACAAAAGCGAGGAAAGGTCATGTGTGATTGAAATGGGCAGGAAACAATCAGTCACATCTCTCAGCCTGAGGTGTCAGCCCAACACTGAGCGTCCTGCCTGGCTGCCTGGGACCATCAGTAAGCTGTCACCTAAAACCACACCGCCAAACACAAATCTAACGCCCACTGAAGCATTGGGCAGATATGTGTCACACACTGCTTTCTTGTCAGGGTTTTAAATTAGACCGTGTGACCAAATATGTAAGGAGTCTGGATCCATTTGTTTGGTTGTTATTAAAAGCTCCTCGTGCCAAATACAGGAGGGATTGAGTTTTTTGCTTGAAGTCAGTGCAGCTATGACTTTGTTCTAGTAAGACAGACAGTTCCTGTGTAAAATTTATTCAGTTGTGGAGCAAAAAATCCAGACTTTCCTCTGAGAGCAGACACAATAAATAACTTTTTAAACAAGATATAATTAAATCTTCAACATATCCTCGATGGAGTTGGAAAAAAAAAGAGCTTTGTTTTCCTTCCTGAGAATTTTCTTTGTGTCCCTCGCCTTCATATTTCATTGATAAGCATACAGCCACTGTCGGTGGTGGTGGAAGCTGCGGAGAGCAAACCGTCTGTTCGACTCTTGTCTCCAGCTTGGCTCCCATTTTTTAGTCATTAACTCACGTAAACATCCCATCTGTTCTCCGTTCACGCTTGCTTTTTTGCCAGCACTCCTTGTTGCTGGAGTCTGTGTATCAACGAAGTGCGCAGGGATTTCCTCTGTTTTCAGACGGGATGCGAGAGGCCCGTAAGTGTCTGTGATCGTCCAACTCAAGGTCAAATCGACTCAAATAGACTCAATGGGGATTCGACTTTCCACTGACAGGAACAACAGCTCCTTTGAAAAACGATACCAGACATAATGAAACCCTGCATGTGAGGTGCAGCCACCTCTTCCGTGCTTTCAGTATAGGGCATGTAAAAGTTTCCTTATTACGACGTCTCCAGCTGGAATGAGCTCACATTTTCTCACTCAAGTATTCATACACAAAGTTTTTTTGGACGGCTCCTCGTGGGTTGTAAAACGTTTCCAATGAAGGGCCACAATCTCTGCAGTCCGCTCCACTCTGCTGTTTACTAGCCTCCAGATATTACTTTCCTGTTGCAGATACTTGCATGCTAGCCGCGAGTGCCATCAGAATTTAATTAAAAGCCATCACAGAAAGATTGCGTCCTCGCCCAACAAACGAGCTTTTGAAGTTTGGATTGGTTAAATTGTGTTTACCTCTTTCAGGAGCGCTCACTGTGTGCAGTGGCAGTTTCTTTCTGTTGTTCAAAAAGTGTTTCAGGAAAGGGCTGGGAAAGAAAGCACAGCTTTCTGATGCAGGTAATTGGAATACGGCCATTTGTAGACATTGAATCTTTAAAATGGCTTTGTTTAAAAGGTCAGTTCGGTTTTGGCGTTCTGCTTCGGAGCATGATTAGTCCAACAACAGCAGCTAAAGATCCTGATCAATCCTGTTCAGTCCTCCATCTCCCACAGGTGAAGCGAATATACGTTATAATACAGTATTTAAGTCAAGTCCATTTATTATTTACTCCATTTCAGCACTTTTATCATTCATGTGCTGCTTGGTGGAAAACTGCGCTGATAGAAGAAGAACTTCCTACAAAAATACAACAAGAAAACTTGTATAACATTTGAGAACTTAGCTCTTCTATTAGCTCAAAGTGTCATGAAAACAAATTAAAAATTCACAGATTTTATCAATGGAGTTTAGTTGAACTTTGAATTTATTCATTTGAATGATTAGGTGAGACCTTTGAAAAGCAACTCAACATTCACATCGAGCAACTGCCTGGAGGGCGGAGGGATATTAACTGGTCAATATATTGTTATTGCTCCTAAATTATGCCTATCTCCAAATATGTTTGAAATCAAAGATGAACTTTAACTAGCCCTCACACTGAACGCTGCATTCCCAGTGCAGACTTTGTTTATTTAGTTATCGGGTGCGTCTTTACCACTTCAGCAGCCTCAATGTGCTTTTGCATGAATGACGATCACACATTTACACACGGGCTGATTGGGGTGCTGAATTGTGTCCTCACATATTTCACTTTCCATGTGTTTTGCAGATTATGCTATGAGTTATAGCATGAAAAAACATTTCAAATGATTTAGACGGTGACAATGATCGGAAGTGCCTGAGTGGAGCACTTTGGTCCCATCAGCACAAGTGTGAATGTGTTTGTGGAAGAAACTATGAAACATATCAGAGCATTAAAATGAAATAATCTGGAAAAAAGAGAAAAGGAAACATAATCCAAGAGATTATCTCTGTAAAAAATTTAGGGTTAAATTAAGGCTATAATAAAGTCTAAGAGTTGTGGGGAAACGCCTTCTCACAACAACAATAGCATCTCTAATGAAGACTGAGGCCCTGTTAACGTGACATTTTCAACTGAAAACTTCCCCTGCATTTTGGATGTCCGTTTGCACAAAGGTGTTAGGAGCCACTGAACACGCAACTGTTTAAAAACAGCTTCCATGGTGAAACTTTTTGAAAATGCTCTGACTCCATCTCCATGTACATGTCAGACAAATAAACTTTTATGAAACGCTGCAAATTTCTGTGGAAGCGACATCAGTTTCCATGTGTTGCTCTGTAAACACACAACTTTTTCTTGAAACGGCAAAGCAAAAATGATGTATTTTCATTTAAACCATCGTGTCAAAGGAGTTTCAGCTCACAACTTCAAACAAAGTGAAAACAGACGCAGTCATAAACGGGAGGTGTTCTCAGAGGAAGTAAATCACACTGCGCGATGTATGTTTATTAATTAGCATAAAGTTCTCCGAGTATTCAGCGCAGTCTAAATGCAACACATTCCATATTCATGCAGGCAAATGAACTGAACTGTCACTGTGTGTGTGTGTGCGTGCGTGCGTGTGTGTGTTTTTGTACACATCCCTGAGTGCATACAGTTAGTAGATCAGCTTCCACGTGTGTGTGTGTGTGTGTGTGTGTGTGTGTGTGTGTGTGTGTGTGTGTGTGTGGGTGCAGTATTAAATTTGAGCTCCAGTAGATCAGGCCCTCACACAGCAATGCTAATGAGTGCCAGGCAAGGTGTTCGCACCCCATTGGGAGAAAATTAGGATTTAGTGTTTTGTTCGAGAACATGTTGATACTTAAGTTTAGACGACAGATTGAAATGCCAAGTCTGGAATTGAATTGTTCTCCCAACTGAGCCACAACTGCCAACTTAATAAAATCTATGATTGCTGAAGACTGATCCATATGTAAGCCACTGTTTCTGGTTAAAACTCAAAGATAATATACAGTATGTCTCACCTACTTTCATCACACTTTACCCTCTGAGCTCATCATAAGAAATCAACGGGGCCATTAAAGGGATTTCCCTGAACCCGGCGCTTAAAATGACAAGTTGCATTCAAGATAAAAACTGAAGTGTGCTCAAGGCCAGCTGTCCTAAAAGGCGTCATTTGGCATAAGACACCCATGCCATTTCACACTGACTAGACCCATTTGCAAGCCCTGCTCCTCTCAGTGTTTTAACACCTCTCCGACATGCAATCGTTAGGAAACAAAAACCCACTGGGAGTAAAATTGAGATGCTGTGGTTATAAAGCCTGATAACAGCTTCAGGCAGCTGATTTGAGGCATGAATATGTACTTAGCGAGGCTCATCGCTGTAATTTCTTAATGGAAATAATGTGTTTTCTACTCTGGCACATGTCCAAAATCTGTCCAATTACAATGTAAAGAAGAAACTGTTTAGAGAACAGTTAACTGGAAATAATGAGCTGACAGCTCGTATATTTGCAGAAATAAGTACAAACAGGAAACTCATTTTTTTCCCCCACTTTGATTCTAAAGTTTTGACATTTATTGTTCATCAAAACTATTGCTAAGTTATTAAAGAAAAAGTGCAGTAACGCTCGAATGGGTACGTATATTATTTTAATTATACCACTTTCTCAGATGTAATCACAACTTTTACATTGATTGCAGAGACAGAAAGCAGCTGTACATTCAGCTAAATATGGGGAGAAGAAAGCGTCCGAAGCAAAAATGAAACTTTCTTCCAAACTGGGTTACATAATATTTGCTTATACTCATTTAGAAAGATGTCAATCATACATTTTGTTTATTTCAGTAATTCTGTTTCTGACCTAATTCCTGCATAAGATGAGGAAGTTGACGATCAGGGAAATTCTCATCCTCTTCTGTTAATGCATTACAGTTAAGATGGAAAGACAGTATCCCTCCCCCAGAACTACACACACACACACACACACCCGCACACACTAATCAGGCTCATGAGTGCCAGCTCCATCTGATGATAAGACTCCTCTGATTTTTTTTTTTTTTTTCCCAGTTCTGACTCACGATCTCTCACTGACCGGAGGCAAGGACAGCAGGGATCCTTGGTGCGATTCTCTGTCCATCACTTTAATGCAATCCACTACGCTTCGCTCTCCATTTGCCAACGAGCAGAAAGGCAGCAGATGACCAGAGGACGTTGACGCGTGTCCGCTGTGGCGATGTTCACATGCTGGTGGAGCCTGCTTGTGGGACGCTGCTGGATTTACAGCATTCGGCATGTTTTCTGTTCAGCGTCCCGCTGTGAGCAGATGCAAGCCGCACGACTGGAGCTCTTGTAATTAATGACATTTACACGCCAGTTGTGAAATTTTGCAAGCGAGGACTGACACTATGATAGCTCAGTTATGTTAAAGAGTCCTAATTACTCAAAATGATGCTGCTAATGAACATACACAAAAAAGTAAATCATCATGCACGTGTTTACAGCGCCAATTAGAAAAGAGGTTGAGATGAGGGGTGCAATGTTTTAGGAGAAGTTAATATTTAAATTTAATGGCAGCATTCATCTTAAAAAGTCGAAACATGCCCCCTTTTGTGGCTCCCTGTCTCTTTAGTGAGGGATTTTGTCCTATTCCAGACTCAAATAGGACTGCAGCACCTCAACTTCTATTTAATAAATGTTGAAAGGTCAGGAACAATTCAACTACAGTCCACTCTACGATGTCTATCCACAGCCTTGCTAAAAGCAGGCAAAAAAAGAAAAAAAAGCCCTAAGTATTATGCGACTTGGAGTAATGTATTTTAAACATTGTTTCTGAAAATGCAGTGTGTATTGAGAATGCGTTTGAAGCTTTTAATCACAGTCTTTGACAACCCTAACAGGTTTTAAATGCTGCTGAAGTACGAGGTGTTTTGCTTCGTGCAATCCTCAGGGGGTTTGCATTCTGCATCCCAGCTACTGCTGTGAATATTAGAGATCTGATCTTATATTTGCAATCAAAAGAATGAACGGCAATCGGCTTCTGTGGTGCAACATATTCAATACTCTTCATCTCAGTGTAAACAGGAAAAATGTACCTTTTCTTGAAATGCACAGTCCTGCCATCGTAATGAAAATGTCTGAGCGCAAAACTTTAAGGATTCAAAAGCTGTAAACTGTGTCTTGTCGATCATTGTTGTGTAAATAGGGCCATAAACAGCAAGTCTGCTACCAGTTGTGCTCGAAAATATTCACACAACTTCAAAATATTAAATGCTGAGTTTGAAAAAAACAAAAAGTGTTTGCTGCTGTCTGGTAAAGGGATCAAATGTACCAAAGTGAGATACAATGAGCACTTTGCTGCCTCATTAAAGTCTCAGACAAAACTCCAAGTGAAAGCCCAAATCTTCAAAAACTTTTTCCCACATGAATTCTCAGTGAAATTGGCAGACAAGCTCGCATTGTTAGCAGCAGCAGTTGTTTTTCTTTTTAAGTATACATTATAGTTCCTTTTTGTAGGATGTGGTGGGCCGCATGATGGGGTTCTGGGGAGCTGATGGGGGTCAAGGGTCTTGCTCGGGGAGCCAAAGTGGTGACTCCTGATCCATAAGTCAGCTTTTCTAACCTCTGGGGCACCACTCCTCATTTAACTGCTTGAGTTGAAAGTGTTTGCATATGGTTCTCGTTGGAGTGAATATATCATGTTTTTGCATACGGAATCACAGCCTGGTTCAGTAATCGATGCATTTACCTGAAAAATCAGGTTCAGGTTGGTTAGCACCCACAAAACAGCAATTAACATGAAAAAATGTGAGTCCACAGAGAACCTAAACAACCAGTCAGCCATGAAACAAGTCGTTTTCTGACGTTCTCCGGTCTGGAACAACACTCTGCA
Source organism: Salarias fasciatus (assembly GCF_902148845.1). Classification (NCBI taxonomy): domain Eukaryota; kingdom Metazoa; phylum Chordata; class Actinopteri; order Blenniiformes; family Blenniidae; genus Salarias; species Salarias fasciatus. Next base: position 19,845,841 of record NC_043746.1, on the reverse strand, counting down.
AAAAGCAAAACGAACAGGTTGTATCTGCTCCACTGACGCAGGCTACACGCTACCTTGTTTTTGGATTTTATTCAGCATTTAAGGCAAATTTTTGTTGCTTTTTTGGCCAGTTGTTCACACAGAAATTGCATTGCGAGTCACTGAAAATGGCACTTTTTAAGATCGCTTTCCAGAGTGCAACATTTTGAAAATGAACTACTCTCCGTCTCCTTGTAAACAGGGAAAACTACAACTTTCTTGAAATGCTCAGTACTACTACATCGACAGACGTAACAATGGAGGATACCAGATTTTTTTGTACCTCTCACTCTTTTGAATTGAACAGCCATTCTCCAACAAAGTGTGCATTTACTCCATCATCATCTGGATCACATGCAGAGACACGTTTTATCGCATAAACCAGACACAGTGAGCGTACATGTTTAAAGGAGCTTGAGGGGTGTCAATTTAGTTCAGGGACTATATACAGCCCAATTTCATCTTGACTGAGCCGGACCGGTAAAATAGTTTCATAGAAACCTTTAAATTTAACCTTTAAAGTTTTTCTTTTTTGTAGTGCAGAGTATATGAGACGAAAATGTTGTATTTTTGCAAAACCAAAGTGCCTTATTTTTGTCACCAGATGTGCACCTTCTGGTGAAAAATACGCTGAAATGTCAAAAAAAGTTCTCCTGTAGCTGTTGCATTATGCATGCTTTTACAACCGTTTCATAATGGGAAACTTTCCTGAATGGAAAAATGTTAAAAAAAAACAAAAAAAAAAAAAACCTGCATTTTCGGGCTGATGTTGCTTTTGCAAACAAGATCTTATTTCCTGACAATCCTCGGTGGTTTTGCATGAGAACACTGACATAACCTTGGAAGATGTGTAACAGCCACACACTATAAAAACCAGTGCATGATACAGTGTTCACTTGCACTTGGAAATTGTAAAGGAAACTGTGTTTACAGACAGTGGTTTCCAGATGTTTTCCTGAGATCATGCAGTGGTTGTCCTTCCACGATGATTTAAATTAGTTTTGCAGTTGTGCAGCCTGTGATTGAAAAAAAAAAATCTGTTTTGGACAAATGGGTTTAGTTTAGTTGAGTTTAGTTTAGTTTAGTTTAGTTTAGTTAGAACTTCTTTACTAAAATTGATGTTGTTGAGGCCTCCCAATCTGGATTTAAAGCTTTATAAAGCACAAAATCAGCGCTTAATCACTTTTCAATGATATTTTAGCTGCTGTCTACAGTAACTGTGTTATCTTGGTGCTCTTGAATTTAGCTGCTGCATTTGACACCGTGACACCCTGATCTCTTGTTTGAAGCCGTGCGGTTGCTAAAAAAAGGCTGTAAAGGGTTACAGCCAGTGCAACGAACACGACACAACAGGTGTTGGTTATAAAATCATCAACGGTGCTGCTCTGTTCGTGGAACCGATAAAACACGACGTCGATGACAGTGAGTCAGCACGAACAATACCAGGACACTGAAACTGAAGCGGCCAAGTGGAATGCGGCCAATCTTCCAGTGCAGGATTTGCAGCTGTTCTTGTTTGTGACCAAGACACACTAATGAGTCTGTTACCAACAAACAAGTGTGGATATGAACTTTCCTTTTGTTGCCCATGGATTATCTGACGTTTGAGGAGTTGGTGCACTTGTTGCGCTCCACGTGCTTTTACTGAAGGCACAGGTGTCACATATCACATAACACTGAGGTCCAGCACAATGGGATGTGTTGTTGCTCCGTGCTGATATAAACGTTGCCATAAAATGTTAGTCCATTTATCAATTATCTTTACTGCCTCATTTAACTCAGTTGGAGCCAATCCAAGCCGACTCTGCATGACGGCAGGGTTCAAACTGAACAGGACACCATCACTTTGCCGTGATGTGAGAGTGCTAACCACTACACCACTGTTCAGTCTGAGAATATTGTTGAGGGGAAATGTATGAAGAAATTGCTGGTTTCATCTTTGTGTTGCAGCCCGGCTTCAACTGTTGAAACGATATACAAGAACATGTTTAGAGCTGTTTTATCTGCATTGGCAATTAAGTTTTCAGTCCAGGAAGATAAAAAAAATGCATTCCAATCAGATGCCAAACATCAAGCATTTAGTAAACAAACCAAATATGGACAACGTAGAAAAGAGACTTCAACATCTGTGCACACTGCAGAGGCGGGCGCTGATGCATAAATTACCATGAGTTATCAACTTTAAGAAGCAAATATGGGATGGATTTCCTCTTTTTTTCTTCTTCTTCTTCTTTCTGAAAAGAAGATACTGCACTGATATGTGATACTGCACAAAGAAAACCTCTTGGAGTCACAGTAGGTTCAGAAAATCTGAGAGAACCAAGTTTTTGTTTTGAGGCAGTGATCAAGTTGCAGTTAACTTTCAACAATGCAGGACACAATACACACACACACACACACACACACACACACACACACACACACACACACACACACACACACACACACACGCTAACAGATGCCCTCCCTTCACCCTCTGAGACTCTGATCTGAACTTTTGTCTCTATTACATCTTTCTCTTTCTCATTTCCTCTTGTCAACAACCATGAGGTTGGAGACCGATCATATTCATCCAGCGCTTGCATTTTTTAACATTGCTTGTTTTTTCCACGTTGCTCGCCACACTCTGCCTCTCACATCCACCGCCTCTTCCCCCCTCTCTCCATCCCATCTCCTCCTATCTGAACCATTTCTCTCCATCTATCCTCCTCCACTTAACTAATCTCCCAGCTGCCTCCAGCGAAATGAATCACCCTCTCAATTTCGTGTTCGCCTTTCCCTCCATCCCAGGATGCTCCGTGCCCATTTTCATCTTCCATCATTCCCCCCCCAATGTGACCACAACTCCATCAGATTCCGCCTGTCTTTTACACCTGCCCTCCACCCTTAATCCCTCCTTTGCTCCACCCTCCTCCTCCCGTCCCACATACACCCTATTGGTGGCAGGAGAGCATATAATTTTTCAGAGGAGGTGCTGACAGTTGACTGCTCTCTGGGCTATGAGCCGCTCTCCTCGCCCCCGGGTTCACGGAGTCACGCCTCCGTTCCACTCCAGGATTATGCAGATCTTAATTCCCTTCCGCTTACACCTGAAGGTGGCAGGGCATGAAATAAGGAAAGTGTTCACTGCAAATAAAAGTTTTAACTCTAGGAGGAGGGGGAGGGCGAGAGAAGGTGGGCTGAAGAGAGCTTGGTTGCTGGTGCAAGATCTGAGAGAGGGAAGAGTGAGAAATGTGGTGTGTTGTGAGCCAAACCGGGAGTGAAAATCAAACAATGTAGAAAACCAGGGTTTGGGCTCACCAAACACACCATGTTTATTCTTTCTCTGTTCTTTTGAGGATAGCATCATGCAAATTTCCTTATTTATTTATTTTTTCCTTCTTGGAAGATAAATCTGGGTGTTGAGTTTGTCTTACACTTTGTGGTTTGTGATGAAAGGCGGTTGGAGGTTGCTGGATTACAATCATCAACAAATGAGTACATACTCCTGATGCTGCTCTTCCAACCTCTCAAATACAAGAAAGAAATTACAAGGGAAAAAAAGCCAGAAATCAACACTTTAGGGCAACTGCAAAGCCACAGGTAGTTTGTCAGATTATTTGTGGTCACTGTCACCAAAAAATAAATCTTTTTTTTTTTTTTTGCAATACTTATGCTGCATATGCTTATGTCACCATTTCATATCAGTTTGCAGATTGAGAACCGGCAGAGTGATTTCGCGGTTGGAGAGTTGGTGCCAGACCAGCTGCGCGCTGCGTGCGTAAAAGGCTGGATTATTCAGAGCAGCGCTCCTCGCTTCCATCTAGAAGGCTGTGCGTTATTTTCCTGTCATATGTTGAAGCAATATATGAATGAAATTGTAACATTAATTACCTCGAGACTGTCTATCACTGTACCTCCGCTCCAGTATTGACACGCCTCACACACAATGGATCCTCATTTAAAGGAGCGCGCGACATGATTAACTTCGAAAAGTCGATTAAATGAAACACATGCGGTTTGATCTTGGACAGCCATCGACTCAAACGGCGAAAAAGTTCAGGAGAAGCAACTGTGGAGGGAGGAAATAAGTCGCGGAAAGAGATAACAGCAAACATCAGTGCGCCTCACCTGATAAAGCCTCCTTGGAAAAAGCAGAAAGACAAAACATACAGAATCCGAATGACCTGTGGGAGCATCCTCTGGCTCAGAGTCTCTCCTCACTCCCGCTGAAGAACTTGCAGAAATAATTTCGGAAATCAGCAAATCCACTGAGCAGCTCGTGAGACAGGGCTAGAGGAGGAAGGCATCGTCTCTATCAGTGATCCAAGCTGGTCTTTGGGGAAACTTCTCCCCCTCCCACCAAGTCCAGGGGGCTGCGCGCGTCCACACAGCGGGCTGGATGGACGCACGGCGCGGGTCCGTGTGCGCTGCTGTGGTCGTGCCTGTGTTCAAGGGGAGTGTCGGTTTGCGAGACTATATATATTTTTTCCTCCCTTCTTCTCTCAATTTGACAATGTGGTTTCACCTCCTTTCCCCTCTGTATTTCCCTCCCTCGCTCCCAAAATTTCAAAAGAGGCGCAGATTTAAAGAAACAGTAGCTTTTGTTTTGACGGCCGACTCGTGCGTAATTAAAAGTAATTAGGTTGGAGGGAGAGATGGCTGAAATAATGCGGATTGCAGAGCTGAGCACACGTAGTTCATGGCCAGTAGGGAGTGAAACACTAATACGATATGCAGTTCTTAAAGGCAGGATGCAGTGTGCTGAAAAAAGTGTATGTGCATGTGTGTGTGTTTGAGAGAGAGAGAGAGAGAGACAGACAGAGAGAGAGAGAGAGAGAGAGAGAAATTGTGTAACAATCCAGCCAAAAATCCAGCAACAATGCCTCCAAACCTCTTTGAACATTCACTGTATCAAACCTGCCTTTGAGCTTTTCCTACCAACAAAAAAAAAACAAACAAAACCTTTCGGCTTCCAAAATGTTGTCAATTTTACTTTTTTCTCATAATAGTGATACATGTCTTCATCTTGTTGAAACATTGTGCTGCCTGCAACATCTTCTGAGATGTGCTGTTGTAAAGCGGCTGTGGCTCCTTTGTTACAGTGTGGTCGTCATCCAAACCTAATGTTCACAGATCAGTCCTCTGTCTCATTCTGGCCACAAGTCACACTGTGTTTAGGCAAGACTCATTAAATCTTCAGCTTTGCACATTTTCTGTATGATGATTTATAATGATGAATATGCACTCTTTATCATTTTTTTTTTAATAATGCACAAGAATAAGTCTCAGCTGCAGTGGAGATCAGTGTCATGAGCGAGCACTGTAGCACTTGCCCTATTCCCCAGTCAGCTGGGTTACTGTATTCAACCAGAGGGTCAACACCAGGGGGTGTCAAACACATTTTAGTTCAGAAGCCATAGTTTCATCTTGAGCGGGCTGGATTGGTAAAATAGTGCTATAAAAACTATTAAATTTAAACTTTAAATATGTTTTGATTGTTGCAGCGCAGAGTATGTGTGATGAAAATCTATATTTTCCAAACCAAACCATTACAGCGATTGCAACAATTTTTCAACGATACCTTCTGGTGCAAAATGCAGTGAAATGTCTCAAAAGAGAAAAAAAATCCTTCTCGAATGCCTTTACAGAGTCACCTTGACTGGCTTTCCTGGCTTTCCAGCCAGTTTTGTCAGCAGTGAAGTAGCCATCTTTCATGACCGTGTCAGTCACATCTCAGCTCGGATCTTGGTGTTGTGCTGTGTCTGCTGCTCCTGAGAAATTTGTTAAAAAAAACAGTGTTTTCTTTGAAGTTATTGCAATTTGCTTAGTGGTTTGGAGTAGGCTGGCTAACGCCGCCTGAATCACAAGTGAGATTCAGGCTGGGAACCACTTGTTCACTTTCTCGTAGGGGAGGAGCAGCTTAAAATGTTCCGCAGCTGTTGATTGGGCACTGCGCATGTCTGTCAGTCTGGGGCTGTTGAAACCCAGAGCCAATCGTGTCAGTTCTAGCCGCAGACAGAACTGCAGAGCGACAGCAAAACCAGGAAGAAGAATAAGCATTGCTGTGTTTACTTCTTTCGCAATGGCGCCGGACTATTATTGCTGTTTGTGTAAAGTAAACATGAGGGAAAGTGGACCCCGCATTTATGCACACCCCACAGATATGTCTCTGTGTGTGTGTGTGTGTGTGTGTGTGTGTGTGTGTGCAGTCGCTTAGTGCGCTCATCGTCTAACTGTCCCTCCCCATCCTGTGATTGGGTCCCGGACTTAGGGACAAATTCTCCTCTTGGTCGCCAGACTGCCCTGCAAATCGAAATGGAATGAGGGCGCAGGCAGGATGGGAGTTCCCAGGCTAGGTTTGGAGGGTCATATTGGAGCCTCTTTCAGGCCAGTTTTGTTCCACGGGCCTGATGTTTGACACTTCTGATCTATGGCCCGCAACTTGTCCTCGAGATTCCATAACTAAGAAGTTCTGAAAGTACTTCTAAATCCTTAAAGCGAAGTTTGTATTTCACTACACAGGCTACTCAGCCAGCCAATTTGTAGCAATGTCACAGTCTTTTCTATTTTGAAGATCATTCTGGTATGCTTGCACATTTTCTACACAAACCCATGGCAAAGTTGTGACTTGAAGAGCCAAAGTTAATTAAAGCATCAACGTAACATCATTAATTAGTGGGCAGACTGGTGATGGAACGGGTGACAGTCGCAAGTCATGTTACAGGATTCAGAAGTATCTCAGTGGTGGAGCTCTTTGCAAGTCAGTTTTGTCACTTTTACTGTGTGTGTGCGTGTGTGTGCAAGCAACTGTGCAAAAAACCTTCAGATTCCTTAAAATGTGAAATTGCACTCTATCAATGAAGTCTGTTCGCCCTTCTAATGTGTTGTTAAATTCACAGTACTGACATGTTGCGTCAATGCTTTGCAGAAAAGTAATTTTTATTATGGCGACAACTTTTTTAAAGGTGGTCATTAAAGTCACAGTTTTGACATATTGTGACAGCTACAACAAAACCCTCTCTTGTGTTTTTTTTTTTTTTTTTTGTACATTTCAGATTTTGCCAATTCCCAAGCTTTATCCAGTAATTGACAAGGCCTTTTTTTTTCAGGCATCTTAGCGCAGTGAGACATGTCAAACAAGCCCACAGCCATTGTATATGAATGGGCTCTTCTTTCTCCATGGGAAAATAAATCTGTTGGGTAGCTATCAGGCCTGTGCTTTCTCAGGTTGTACATCAGTGTATACACACTTTCAGCATCCATTAAGGCCTCGGTATATCAGGGATCACAGGGCAGTAGCACAATGTGACACATCACTCACAGGCTTTCACCGTCAAATCGCCTCCCCTGCAGTCACTCGTCTCCCCCACTCGATCTCACTCAGCTCATCCTGAGTTTTCCACTCAGGCAGAGGTCTTAGTGTTTCCTCTTCTTTATGCCAGGAAACACTGATGATTAGCCCTCACCTTTTCACAATTAGTCAGTCCCCTTGTTCCTTTTCCACTGAAGCATGGATATTAAATATGCATTTGGGTTTCTTCGTTCTGATGGAGGACTTAACATCACAAGTCACTTTGAATCTGATTGGCCAATTAGAATGGTTTTTGATTAATATCTTTGTCATGCTGTTTCTATATTTGGGTTTCAATCTGACCTGGTTATATGGCTGTCATCATCTGATTAAAATTAGAAGGAAATCTAGGGAGAGTGCTGGAAATGTGCAAAGTTCAGTTACATTTATGGTCTTTAAATTCTACTCATGTACAAATAAAAGCATTGTTAAGAAAACATTCTTCTATAATACCACTCAAAGTTAAGACATTTCAACTGCATTTAGTTCCATTTTCAATAAAATCTCATTCAATTTTCCAGTTTAAAACCAGATTTGTCAAACAAGTAATAGTTGCACTTTTTGGATGAAAACATGAGGCATTTGTTTTCTCAGTTTGCAGAAGAAATGTACAAAGATTCATATGAAAAGACTTTAAATTGTCTGTGTCCTCAGTAGAGACTTGCAGTTTAGAACAGGATTAGACCATGTAAATTGTACTAACATATGGGTACAGATGGAGACCTATTTGAGATATCATTAATATTATTTTATAGGTACTTAAAAATATTGTGATAGTCCGTAACATTTGTGAAGTGTGAAGTGACACTGACAGTACGTCTACCACTATGTCCACCAGCTGCTGACACCTGAGAGGCCAGCGCAGGCTTGAACAGGCCTGTAGTAAAAAGCAAATGTTCAGAATGGCATATATAAGTGATGGTGAAGCTAAAAATAACAAGGCGATGAATTACATTATTGGCAGCTGAACTGTTGAAGCTGTTCTTCTGTACTGTAGAGCAGCAGGGGACCTTCAGCGTGGCCGCTAACATCTGGGCTCGGACGGTATGCTTCCTACTACAGTCTGCTGTTACACATGAGGTTTTCTTGAAGGGCATCAGTGATCACACCACATTAGGATGAATAATAATGTTCCACACGACATTAAGATAGGAGAGGCTTGACTAGTAAAGTCATGAACCTGAGTGCTCTAAGATGTGGTACTGATAAATAAAACCCATCAGAGCAATGGATACGCTGGAATTATTGACTATTGACTGTTAAAAGAGTCGACTTTATTCTGTCTAGCTGAGTAAAGTGTTTAGTTAATACAATTCAGCCAAGAAGCTTCAGAGTGAGTTAACGCTTCACTCATAGAGCACATTTTCAACAACTTCAGCAGTCTCAAAGAACTTCATACTGTTCTGCATGTTTGTAGCTTTCTCTTGGTTTGCATGTTTTCTGTATTCTGATATTTTGCTGGATTACTGTGTTCTTGCCCTGTTTCCATAGTCATCGCCTTTTCAAAAAATTCCATTTTCCTTCAAAAGTGACCTTTCCTGCTGCTCAGAGCACCGTGTCACAGTAAACTGTCACCCAAAATACAAGGAAAGTTACTGTTTTCACTTGTAAACAGGGCCTAAGAGAGTCGTCCATGTTAGGTGCTTGATCTCCTTTGGCCCAATTTGAAGTTCAGTCTTTTTTCAGAGCATTTGCAAATGCAAATCAAATCACTGTCATTGGGATTGGAAGATAACCGACTCTCACCTCTGAGCACATTTATGAAGTTCAATAACAATCAGTTACAAATAAATAATTGTTCTTCCGTCTGCAAGAATAGACCAAGTAAACAACAGTGCTTCAGTCCTAAGGACAATCGAGTTAGAACTTAGCTGAGTTGAGTTAGAAGCTCATTTAATTACAGTAAGCAGTTCAAGGGCAATTCAGAAACAATGGAAATTTCAGCCTTTTTCTTTTTCTTTTTCCTTCTGTAGCCTCTCAAACTGACCTGATGTTCCACTTGTATATTAATGGAGATGATTTCCCAAGACAGGTCCATTTCCAGACAGCTGTGGCGATCACTACCTGCACAACCCCAAGGAAAACCATCTTTGACCACCGCGCTGCTAATATATCCATGAACCACGCTTGTGTTTTATTCATAGTTACAAAGCAAACTCGACCTCTAACACAGAAACCTAAAGAGACTTCGGGAGATTGGATCTGATATTTCCTCTCATGGCATCACTTTGCAGACTTGCCTTGCGCATGCAGGCAGTAAAAAAACGGAGAGAAATCACTGTGACTGCGATTTAGGTAGCACTCAGGCACCATTGAGTTGAAAATGTTGGGTGTAATTCCCTCATTCTTTGCTAAGTTGCCGTCGTGTCAAGCAGTTGTACCTTGTTTGCGAATCCGCTTTCCCCCCCTTTTTTTCCCCGAGCTGTGTGACTTGTACCTTGCAGTGTTTTCAGCCCCTTTCTAACAGAGAAATGGCTGCTCAGCCTGGCACAAAATCCGAATCTCGTGTTTTCCCCTGAGGAGCAGACCTGTGGCTGGAGGAGCCTGTCTGTAGCGTAACCTCTTCCTTATCCTCGGCAGCAGAGTAAATAACATTCTGCCTGGCTGTTGGTCTGCGCGGATACAAAAAGCTTTGTGCATCGGTCCATGCTGTTTATGGCCTAAAGAGGTGATTATCCTCAAAATGTTTAGGGAAACTTACATGGAGACAAGGTTAAGGCGCCGCTGTGTCTGGTTTTATTTCAGCTTTCTGGATTCAACAGGACTTTAGTCACAACTGTCGGTCCGTTTCATGTACTTTTAACAGAAAAAGTAATTACTTGTAAAAGATCTTGAGGCAGATCAACTTGCTGGTTACTACTGTTGCCTCGCAGTAAAAAGACAAGGGTCTGATTACGAAGCAGGTTTTTTTGTGCAGAGTTTGCGTGTTCTGCTTGTACCAATGTGGATTTGCAGCTTAATTGGTACATGTTGATTGGTGATTCCTAATTATATCATTTCGCTGACCTGTTCAGGGTATATTTGTACCTCTCACCATGTAGCTGCGACTGACTTCAGCTGCCTGTGACTGCGGCCTGGAAAAAATGGGTTTCAATTTAAAAATGATTTATGGATTCATTTTGAGAAGACAAGTACAAATGATCTTTAACATTAAAGTAAAATTGTATTCGTATGTAGAATTCCTTCCATTTAGACATGTAAATACCATAAATCATCAACCATGTCATCCTTTGTTCTAACTAAAGTGAGAGCAGAATGCAGGAGCTGTTTGTTCACCGCTTATTCCTGACTTTTTGATTTGTTTTTGAAAATGTAGACACAAGGCTATTTGTTTTTCAAGTTTATTTTTGCCCGTTTTTCCAACATGACTCAGCCTTCATTGGATTTCAGTTCATTGTTAATACTGACTGTGTAATCTCAGGGTAGATTGTGTCAAAAAGGCAAACAAATAAATAGATAAAACTTTTGTAAGTCACACATGAGGAGATTTTCTGACTTCAGAAAAAAAGGTTGAAAAAGTAAGCTTTTTGATGTTTAGGTTGTTTATGTTCTGTCTGATCTTGTTGGGATTCCTTTTCTCTTTTTGTTATTTTCTTTGCTTAATCTTTAATTTTTATTTTTTCTAATATTTGAGATTTTCCTATTTTTTTCTGTACAGTCGATGGAATCCTGTGGCACAGTAATAAAACACACTATTCAAAGTGTGTTCTCTAAGACCATTTTCACCAGCAACAAACACAAGTGGCATTTTAAATAATAATAATAATGAAAAAAAACATTCTGATAAGATTTTCTAAAGGTGCAAGGATGGACCAAATCAAGAACTACCCACCATTCAATGAAGAACGTGCTTGGTCATATCTAAAGCGCCCTCATACATAAATATGGGCCCCAACCCATTTCAGAATAATCCTTTTGGCTTTTGCTGTTTACTCAGTCATGTTCCCCGCTTTGAAAACTCGACTTTAAACTTTACCTGGAAGAAAAGTGTTGCTTGCGTTGACTGATTACATGTAAAAAGTTTGTTTAATGTCATGAAGGTGGAGTGATAAAGATGTGCGCAGTGAAGTTAAACTCCAGACACCAGCGTCCGTCAGCAGACAAAGCGTTCATTCAGTTTGCACTGCCGGCCGAAGAAGACGTCCAGCTCAAAAGAAAGCTGACGGACACGGCTGCCTTAAAGTGAATGACAAGGCAATAGAGAGTCAGTCAGCCAAATTATTGAACGAATACAAAGTCAAAGTAGGTTTAACTCAATGTGAACTATACATGTGTTCATAGGCGAGGGACTCAAAGGCTCTTTCATGATTCTCCTTCAGCATCGTAGCAATGCATTCAGGAGGAATATCTCAACAAGACACTTCAAAAAACTACTGAAACATTTCTGAGTTTAACTAAGACAATGCGGTGACATATTTAAAGTTACTTCATCCAAAGAGTGCAAAACAGCACTGACCCGACATCTCCCATTACAAGATGAGCGCTCCATATTGCAGTAATAAGATAATATAAAACATATAGTCTATATTCTTCTGTATTATAGGAGGTTAGGGAAATATGCTTATTTGTGTTCCTGCTGAGACAAGACGAAACAATTAAATATAGTGAATATGAAACTGGAGCACACAGACAGTCGGCTGACGTTAGCAAAGAGTTAGCCGGCTTATCCAACAGTCGCTAATTAAAATCTTATATCTTCTTCGATCGGCCTATAAAGCATGTGTAGAAACTAATTTTGAAAAAAATAAAGTAAGAATAACTTTTGGACAAAGTTAGACAGGTTGTTCCTTTCTACTCTGTCTCTTGGCTTCAACTTGACATTTGACTTGTGTGAGTGTTGCTAGTATTTCTATCAAAAGGAAATTTTACAACATGGACGATGAATGTACTAAATAACAAATAATACATTTAAAATCAAAATATTCTGTTTAATTTAAAGGTCAACAAACATGTGAAGCTAGGATTTCCTCCCCCACGCATCAACTTCTGATCCAACCTGAACACAACATCACCTTGCCCCACCTGCCATGCCCAGCATGTTTCATGCATGCGGACGGTGTATCTTGGAAATCCTCTTCCTCCTACCTCAGTGGGCTCTCAGGCTTTGCTAGCCACCCTCTGTGCAGGCACTCCTCCACATTCAGCTGGGCCTCCTGGATGCGGTCGTCCCGGGGGACATCGAACCCCCACAGCTCCAGTGTCCCGCTTTGAGACTGCCGAGATGAGAACCACATCAGGCCTGAATGTTTTCTAGGAACTGCAGATGCTTCCCTAAGTCAGATTTCAGTTCCCAGTGGTGTGGCGAGAGACTGGATGTGTTGTAGTAGGTTTTATATATTTTATATATAATATTCAACAACTCAAACACGTTGAGATTTAGTCAGTCACATTGCATGTTGCAGCATAAAACTGTCCTGGCATTTTGCATGAACACATGCTCAATATTTGATATTAGTGAAGGAAAAACCATTTCACAGTTGTGTAAATTCTACAGCAGTCTCAAAACAGGATCTCGTCTCATTGTGAGTCTTTGTATGGGTTTAATCCAAGTAATTTGGTTTTTCCCACAGTCTAATAATATGCATTTGAGGGTCATTAATGTATTGGTGTCCAGATGAAGCCCGTTTAAAGCATAGTGTATTATTAATTTATTTTGAGATCAAAACAACATCTTCCTCACAGTGTTGGTCCTAACACATCCATAAAAATCCGATCACCGCTGGTTGAACTTTGGCCTAACCTACTTCTGATTCTTTACACACTCTCTTGTAAAGCCATGTTTACACATACTGCCATGCTCCTGTGTTGCCACTGCTCACCCAGAAGGGTTAATATTAGATCAGAATATGAAAATACATCTCCAAAACACAAAGCTTTAACTGCTGAGAGATAAATACAGATTGGTGAGTAATTCAGTTCGAAAAGACTCTTGCTCAAGCTTCCATTGAAGCAGACAGTCTCAGTGGAAGCCTTTATCACTTGACTGACACATAATTGCAGAGAAAACTCAATACTTCAAGCTTGACCAAAGATGCATGAACCCTGACGGGATGAACAGAAAATACAATATGTCTTGTAGCTTGTTTGTTGTTGTTGTTGTTGTTGTTTTCTTTGCTGATCTGCTGCCGGACCCTGACCGCTGTCAGAAGAGCATGCGTTGCCTTGATTCTGCCAAACAACTGCAGAGAGGTTTCTCTGGGCTCGAGTGAGAGCTTGGTATGTTTAACAGTGGCATAAATAACAGTAGCGACTGAAATGGAAGGAAAAGGTCAGCCTTTAATGACGAACATGCATATGGGGACACGGGTCAGGTAGGCCACCGAAGAAAAGGTCACCAATGAGGCTCCTGCGGGCCTGATCAAAGATGGTCAGGATCTTCTTTTAGTGTTTTGCATTCCAGTTGCGTTTCAGTTGCATTCAATGAAGTATTACGTTACAAGCAATGAGTTATTTTATCTCCGCTGCTTCTCACAACAACATTGCAAGCCCTTTGTGGCTCCACTCCTCCAAGTTTGCAAGCGGTGTGTTTGTAGAAGTGAGGGAGCTCAGTTCCAGATAAGAAGTTCCAACCTCAGCAGCGACTCTGTTCCTCTCTCTCACACAAGAGGAGATCACCCCTGCACCCTTTCCTGAAACTCCTCGCAGCCTTATTTCCTGCTGAAAACTCTGTCTGTGCCCCAGATAACGCCGCTTTTTTTTTTCCACCGCATGGGAAGCAAGACTGACTGACAACTCTGGACACAAAATAACCCTTTTAAAGCGGCATTTAGATTCCTTCCCACTCACCGCACGAAATCTCACGTCTCTTTTTTTAGTGGAGCAACAGGCGAAGAGAGTCTGGATGTCGCCTCTTTTAGTCAATGTGTTCTCTCACTTTGTAGTGCTCTTTTTTTCCGTTTCTTTTTTATTGCTTTTATATATGAGCAAACAAAAAAAATCAACAATGATCATGAAGACCTTTTGGTGGATGCAGAAACATCACAGAGAAAATATAAAAGATCCACACCTTCAAAAGAAACACCTTCAATTCAGAAAATAAGAAGGATAAGATCAATTTAAAAATACAAAAAAACAGTGGTCCAAACAAAGATCACTTGAAATCCAGTCTGATAGTAGAGACATAAGTAATCAATTCTTTCCAGTTGTCAAGAAAAACCTCCTTTTGTGTTCTGAGATTAAAAGTTTAATTACAAAGATATTGTGCATAATATTACAGTAATCCATCCATCTACATTGGGTGCTTCAGCCATTTTTTGGTTATGGACTTCTTATAGGCCACCAGTAACATTCTCAGCAGATACTGTTGAATAATTTTATAATATTCTTCACATCATGCTTATTATATTATGTTATTTAGTATTATTCACATTGTGCATGTCTCTGTTAGATGTAGTGTGCTTGTGTACACAGGTGTGGAAAAGACAATGTATTGTTTTAGGTTTGCCTGCCTGCCTTTTTTCATTTTTACGGCAGCTGGACGGTCTGTTTTTTCTAAAGGCAAAAAAGCTACATGTAACTTCGCCTCTATGTTTCCCTCTTACGCAAATGGGGCTCATTTGACAAGGAATGTGACACTATGAACAACATCTGGTATTCGAGAAGGATGGATTGAGAATTAGTGGATCCTGATAAGGATTCAGAAGAGGTCACGGACAGGCACCTTTGCAGGGAAGGGGGAAGAAAGGCAAATGACAGGTTCACAGTTGTGCTCTTATAGATGTGTACAGCCACCATGGCGTGTTACGGAATGGTTTATAGCATGTGTGTAGTTTAACGAAAAACCATATGAGATACAATGTACTCCCAGAAAACAGTATAAAGACAAGGAGTGGAGAGCGGTCCGTGCGCCAGTTCCAGACGGTCACGCTGGTTGCCGGGGTTTTTAGCAATAAAGCTCTCTATTTTGCATTCTGACTCCGACTCCGCCTGATTTTTCAGAGAAAAACCACGATTGAAGACTTCAAGAACCAAGAATGGATATAACTGAAGATTTTAAGATTTTTCCGGAAAATATGTTTGTGGGTTTTTTTGCATTGCAACTGGCCTAGGATACTTTTTAAATAAAAATTCACAACAATACTAATCCTATTTCCTGTACTCCAGTTCCTCCAGATCAACCAAATATAACAAGCTGAAACTGAAAGTTACTGTTGTTGAAAACACCGTCTCACAGATTTGATGTATGCTCAGCCAAAATGGGGTCACAGCAGGGCAACTCCAAAATAAGTGAAAATGATTTGCCTCTTTGCTTCCACAGCATCTCCAACACGGCCTGGTTTGAATATGATTTCTTTTGATGTGGAGTGCAGAAATAGAGGAGAATGTTTTTCCATGAAGATTCTCTCTGAAGTTTGTTGTTTTCCATTGTTTGAAAATGTTCAGTCCAGTTCTTTTGTGTGATTCTGATGTTTCTCTTTCCCATCTTGATTTGGTATTAGATGTATTTTCTTTGTTGAAGACTCGCGTATACAGTCATTTAGAAACTGCCTCCTCACAAGGTTTGTCTTGGTGAACTTCTACAAATACCTGTAGAATCTTATTTTCACATTCATAATTGTTTCAGATCATTTTTCTCCATGCAGTCTCTTATTTGTAAGAATCTAAAGTGATCCTGGTTCTGTCAGCCAAATTTATCTCCACGATCTTGAAAACTCGTAAACGTACCTTTGCTCATTGACTGAACAGCATGTTCTGAGTCCAGCGGAGGTTCAGTTCCGTGAATCCCTGGTCATGTTGACTGGGTGTGAATTGTGGGTCATATGCAAAACATTTCTAAATTATTAATGCGTTTGTTTAATTGAACTGTTTTAATCTCTTGTTCCAAAGCTGGAATGAAGTAGTGATCCTCAGATTCTTCTGATGTTTTTGTAACAATGGCTCTCCTTTGTAGCGTTCCTAAATATATTGAAGTAAAACCAGCACGATTACATTTTTGGCTCTCTTTATTCAGTTTAACTTTTTTTTTGCAGTACACACAGTAACATTTTATTTGATTAAAAAGAATGGCAAATTATTCACATTCCCATATACACAGTAAATAATTCAGCAAAAAATGGATGAATGCGTCATCGGCAAGGTCTCACAGAGTCTCTGTGTTGTGTTGAGTCTGCTACTCTTCAAAAACTTGCTCAAAAAAAAATCCATGTTTTCTTAGAAATCATTACAATATGCTTGGTGGTTTGGCCGGATTGGAGCCTCTTGTGGGCCAGTTTTGGCCCATGGGCCTTATGTTTAATGCCTCTGGATTAATTCATTGAAAACAGAACACAGTTTCAATGGATTGTGGGAGTTTTTCGCCATGTTAGAGTATAAAAGCTGTTTCTTGAGAAGAACTGACAGATCTGATTTTAATATTTATAATACCTTCTTTTTGGCACAAACCTTGAGTAAACAGCATGTATTTACCTGTGAGCAGAGCCTCAGGTTCAGTGTACAAACAGAAACTCTCAGCTCAGCCGCCTTTTCTCCACAGATCAATCGTAATGATTTGTGTACTGAGCAGATTGGAGGTGGTTTGCTTTGAGTCACGTTACAGCTATGATGCAGTGGGTTTTAATTGCCGTGGCTTTTACGACACAAGCCACCATATCAAGGAGTTGTAATCATGAAATACAACTATCGCAGTGCTGACTTGAATGTGCAGCTGTGTGCAGCTTTATGACTCCAGCGATGTGCAGCTGCAATAAAATAAGCTGCTCAATACTGTCTTTGTCCTCCTTTTAATTTACTGAGGCAAAACATATTTAATTGGCTGTGAGATCCTTCCTTTTTAAACTTGTTTTTTTTCCGAATCCTTTGATTGAAGATGGCACTCTTTAAACAGCAGTGGTGTGACTCGTATGTAGAGTGCATTTCGAAGGAGCGCTCAATGGCTGCCCTATTTTCCACGTTACGCCTGTGACACTCGAAGGGGTAGAGCGAGGCGACAGTACTGTACCCCGTGGCTTCCTTTATGTTGTGAGTTTGTGATGGGAATCAAGAGAATGCAAGAGCAATGCGGTAAATGCATTAAATTTTAATTAGCCAACCGACGCGGCGAAGATGTAAGAAATCTCTCAGTTCTCTTTTTCCCTCACGGCGAGGGATCTTATGGATGACAGGAACCAAATTTTCACATGTTGTTTAATGCCACAGTGAACCTGTTGTCTTACGTAATTTTAAATTTGACATGTTCCGTCACTGTTTTATTTAAAGTTCATTATAATGATTATACCTCACACCCTGCAGTACTGACGATCCAATCATCCATCTTCTACATCACATTATCCAATTTAGGCCCCAGTTTTGGCCTGATTTAGAAAGATCCTCCATAAAGTACAATGCATTGCATGTTCTTACAAATAGATTGTATCTTAATTTGCATTTGTTTTGCAATTGATCATCTTAAAAATAAAATAAAGACTGATATCACATGTTAGGAGGATGTTGCATGGTTTTTCCTATGTGCACGAGAACGATCTGGTGGAAACGATAGCGTTTTTATTCACCATGCAGTGAAAAGGATGAAGCGCTGAGCTTCCTCAAGTACAAAATTCAATGTGATCCCATGAAGGTGGATGTGTTTGTGGAGGAAGCTATCAAAACACATTGGCACGTTACAGCAAATAAGTATGAATTTGGCAAAAGCGGGAAAGAAAAAGGCAATATTCAGTTGATCAGTCCCAAAATCAAAGTTTAAGGCACAAACCAGAAAATATCCACAGTCTGCTAAAAACAGACATTCTCAGAACACATGTTGTACGTTAATCTATTAGCAACAGCAACTCCTTACAGTATTTTGCATATTGACATTGCACATATTCACAAATGAAGGCAACTTTAGAGCCGTGATCTATCCTTAAAAACATGTTTTTGAGCTGAAGCTGGAAAGTGGGGCGCAAGAAGAACTTGGCACAGAAGGATCCCTAAACTGGTGTCTCCCTTCCTGTGAGGTGACATTACTAACCATTCATCCACATGACCACAACATTGTATGTCATATTTCTGTTTTCTGGTGCAAAATACTGCATACAGTCATTAATATGGTTAAATCACAGAAAAAAGGTCTCAGTCTGGTTGCTTGGGCGTTTCTTAGCCACATCTGCATGTTTCTCATGTATTCGGACGGATTATCTTCCTGTATTTATGACCTCCTACAACATCTGAAAGAGATAAATGTCAGATGATAAGATGGCTAAATATGCAGTGGGTTTAAATTTGAGTTTGACTGATGTGTCTGTGTGTCTACCTGCTCGCTCTTCGATGTAAGCGCTGTGAGGGACTGCGACCCTCCACAGCCGAGATTTGAAGTCTGGGTCATGCAGTGCAACAGTGCTGCATGTTTTCAGCGTCTCCCTGCTCCAACACGCCCAACTCTAATGAACGCGGTCTCACCGAGCGCTGCAGAAATTGTGATAATGAGCCACTCATTAAAAGTAAAGGTATTGGAGCAGGGAGACCTTGAAAACAGGGCTGGAGCCCTCCAGGACTAAGATTTAACACGTATATTGCAACAGATAGACAGGTGAGGTAATTTATAGACTGGTTAAAAAAAGAAGAAGAAGAATCTTAATTGGCAAAATATACCAGAATTAACATTGTTTCCCTCTATTCATGAAGCAGTAGGAATAATACAGTTATGTATTTTCTTTTTTACTTTCTTGTTTTATATTTTTGTGTATGATATTGTGTTGTTTTTTTAATTTGGTTCCCTCGGTGGTTGTTTTAAAGGACTTATGAATGAAGTTGGGTTAGATTTGATACATTATACATTGTCATTTTTCCTCAGCAAACCGTGGGATAATGTGAACTCTGGTTAACAGCTGCAGTGGAACCACCATGACAGTTTCAATCCGACTTATCAAGATGACTTTCACCTTCAGCTTGTTAATATGTTTTTATCAACCATGGCTTCCAACAACAAGCAGCATCTTCTCATGATGAGATGCCTTCGTCTGCAGTTTGCTGCTTAGCGTGAGATTATCCGTTTTACATGTGAGTGGACTCATTCTTGAGACATCATTGCTTTAATTTGATCTCACAATACATTCATTTGATATTTTTTGACTGCTCTGCTGGTGAAGTAGCTTTGATCACTGTGAGAGGTGAGATTTCGTTTCTCCCCATGCAACAAAAACAATTCAGCAGAATAGGGGATGTCTTGACCAGAGGGAGGATAAACTCCCCCCCTCCCCCCCGGCAAACCGTAACCTGAATATTAAATTAAATACAGCCCTCTTTCCAAAACCAGCAACACCAGTACCTTCTTTTTTTATGTGTGTTTTCAAGTTTTTATGTGGTTATATATCAACAGAATAATCTGGCACGCTCAGATTGAGAAGCTGTCTTGACTGGGAAGTGGACTGTGATGCCTGAACATGAATAATGGTCCCACTTGCTCTTGTAAACCTGCACAGATACAGATACAGGAGGAGGCGCCGCTGGAGCAAATGCACCTGAAATTGGTTTAGTTCCAGTAAGTGGCTCGGACTGAGACTGATCTACAAAGACGTGAGTGATGTACGAGAGAGCAAAGTTTCTGTCTGAGATGTCCGCTCCTGCTCAGCACGAATCAAATATGCAATATGGAGACTTTCCTATTTCTTGTATCTGCTGCTAATTTAAATTAATTTGAGTGCTTGCGTTCCGAAAACACTTTCATAATTGATCAGTGGCTCTCAGTTGAAATACAAATTAGCTGCAAAATTAGTCATGGCAAAAATAGAGTCAATTAACATACGGTTAATTGAACCCTCTCTGGTCGGGATGTTTGAATCTTAACAGCTTCATTTAGCCGCTGTGGCTCTCACTGACGCCATATGACGCAGAGATCTTTCTCTGAGTTAATAGGTCTGAGAGGGATTTGTGCTAAGTTACTTAAAACAAATAAGTTAGAAGTTTTTCTGAGCTGCCAGAGGTGTCCACACAATGAGGGGGGAAAACCTGCAGAGTTCAACTCCACACACAGAGTGATGAAACCACCAGCAACCGCATCTTATCTTTTTTTAATAGAAGAGGTTGGCATTGTAGATTTCCATTTAAACAGAGAGCAGACCTCAGAGGTTACCTTACCCACACCTTTTGCTTTGCTCATTATATTCCTGCTGCTCAAGGCCAAAGCAGATTTTAAGGGGTGGGACGGGGGATGTACAGTTAACTAATGCTGCGCGTTTCTGAATAGTCTGAGGGGAGAACGAGGGGGGGGGAACCAGCAACCGTACGAGAGCGAGACAACCGAGTGCAGTAAATTGGGAGAGGATGATTCATGGTGCAGTATCAAGAATGTGCTTACGCGGGGTGGCACGGGATGTACCGGACCACCAGTGAAGGTTGTAGATATACAGGAAATATGTTTCATACTTTATACTGTCTGGTGATTCATCGTGTTTTACTTGGTCAGCGCCGGGGTCAAATTGCTTTCAACTTCTGACTGTTGCTGGAGAAAATATTTCAGACTTTCCTGAATTATTTTTTTCTAACCACTAAATTTGAGATATTCTGAGGTCAGTTTACCAGGTTAACCAGTAAGTTGCTTCTCTGCCTTACTGTTTATGTATCATCATGTGTCCTGAGAAGAGCAATCTGTGTGTAAGTGATGTGCTTGAAAGTGATTAATACTCCTGGATCACTGTGGCAACATCTCTCATTCCAGTCCACTTAGGAAACTGTCTATTTTGGAGTGTGTATGCTCTCCCTGATTGCATTTGAGTTTTCTGTAATTACTCAGACTTGATGCCACCAGTCAAAGTCGCAATAGTTTGCATTGGGTGTGAATGTGACTATTTGTGACTGTCTGGCTGTGTTTGCTGTTCTGAGCTGTTCGACCACTCTCAGCTGAGCGTATGTGGAGCTGTAGCTTTTATTTCATAGCTTTTATTTATCAAATTTCTTAAATTGCAAACTAAAATAATTTTTCTTTCTAATTTCTAATTTTTCTTTTCTTTCTTTCTAACTTTTCTCTTTTTCCATTTTCATTTGTTTTACCAGATTTTTATTCACACTGGCATGAAAATAATCCCTCATTGTAAGTACAGCAGGAGACCCAACAAGCCAGCAAACTACACAAATTCTTTCACACACAACCTCTGGCATTTTAACCAAAGATGATAAAACTGAATAAAAGCACATATTCGAATGCTTGAGTTGTGCACGCACTGCTACTCTCGTAATTCAATATTCTGGCAGAATGCTTCTGTTCAGAATAGCATCAATATACAGTTATACAAAAGTCTATCCTGGTCAATCAGTCTGTTTATTCATCTAACTTCGGGTGCAGAGTGTGAGGAAAGTCATGGCATTCTTTTCACTTGCATATTTATTGCACACACACACACAGCCGGCTATATACCTGCTGTGAGGTGAGGGTGCTGACCCCGACACCACTGTGGGACTCATCCATGATAATAAATCTGGAAATG
Source organism: Salarias fasciatus (assembly GCF_902148845.1). NCBI lineage: Eukaryota > Metazoa > Chordata > Actinopteri > Blenniiformes > Blenniidae > Salarias > Salarias fasciatus. The sequence goes on along the minus strand of NC_043746.1, from coordinate 19,824,094 downwards.
TTAAAATTAAATCTACCAGTAAAAGTTAAAGAACATACATTTTTTGGGATTTCCTTCGATTTTGAAATTTGAGAATAATGTCAAAATGTGAAAAATAATGCTTAAACATGATTTTAACTAGATTTAAACGACTTGTAAAAATATTCACAAGTTCACTTTTGAGCAGTATTGGAGTGGAACCTGCATGTTTCATTTAGTCTTTTTAAAGATTTATTCTAGGATTATTAATGACCTCGAGTCCAACCTGTTGCATCAGGTTCAGTCTGGACCTTAGGTCAGGTGGACCAGGGTGAAAATCTGGCTGCAGCAGGAGGAGAATCCACTGTAAAAACTAACCAAGTCCTGTTCAGCATGCAATGATTCACTGTCGAGACCCTTATAGAATGTTGAGAAGAACAGACAGTATTGTACAATTATTATTGAGGATGCAACCAAAGATTTAAATTAATATGTATGTTATTTTGTTCAGAAAAATATTTATTCGACTCCCAAAGTCTGTAATACTAGAAAAAAAATAATAATTTCTCTAAAAAACATCATTTAAATATTCATTCCCCCCACCCGAAAAAAGCATCAGATATTTATGTCAATAAGTTAATTAAAAAAAATCTCTTAAATCCTCCTATTTTCTCTAACTCCAAACACAAAGTAAAAACTGTAAAACAACAAAATACCAGGATATTCCTATTTTTGATATGTTCTTATGTGACGTGTATTTTTTTCTAACCTTGCATTGGGTTTGAGCGGTAGCTGCATGAAAGCACAGCACTCCACCAGCTCTGCTACTCTTGTGTGTATTTTTCAGAGTGTGTGATTCTTTGCACTCCTCATCAGTTTCACCCTCTCCCTGGTTATGAATATTTAAGAAGAGCTTAAGACCAACAGCCAGAGGCACATGGTGGAGGGTGAGAGAGAGAGAGAGAGAGAGAAAGAAACACAGTGTCGGACAATGCAGGAGGAATTAAAAGTTTCGAGGAGTGAGAGAATGGAAGAGAAATATTTGGGTCGATGTTGATTCTGTCAGGCTGGCAGGAGGCGGCAGGAGGCAGATATGACATGTTCTCCAGAGAAAGTAAACTGGTGCAATAGGTCATCTTGATGGAGCGTCTCCACACACTGCTGACCAGCTGCCGCCACTCAGGCTTTTATTAGAAACTTTTTTTTCACTTGCATTACCAGATAATGTCAGACTGCCCATGTACATCTTCTATCTTAATCACGGCTTCCATTTTATTCCTTTCAGCCACAAAACAACCTTAAACTGAAAACTCTGCCGCTACAGTGTCACAAAGCCACGTTGAATGTAGCGCAGATGGACACGTTGGGTGGGAGGAAAGACCCTGCTCTTCCCTCGGCCTTCAACCTTCACCTGAATTGTTTATATTGCAGCTGTAGTGTTAAAGTTACTTCACATGCAGACTAATTTACAAAAAATGTAATCCAAGTAAAGCCAAGCTGTCACACACACTCACACTGCACAGTTTGTCTCATACCATGTACAATATTTTAGTTTATTCTGTATTTTCACCGGGAAATACATCATTAATGGCTGGCCAGTGACCAATAGAAAAAATATTTGTTCATGGAAAAAAGAAAAATATTTAAATTACCTTGGAATTCTGAACCTTTGTTAGCTTTCTGCAACTAAGGTGAACAATGTGTTCATCAATATTTTTATATTTCTTTGTTGTCCCACTTTAACAACATCAAAAAGAAGTGTGTTTGGAGATAATTCATTCGTTGTAACAAAAATCTTACACCACTGGACAGCTTGTTAATCTGCCTACCGTAAAAATCACTCGGTAGACGTGTGTTACCCTCCTCCAACTCCTCTAATTTTTATGCTTGCTGTATTTCCAGGCAGTTTTTCATTAAATTTTTTTATGCACCACATATTTTTCAATATACATATATAAACCCCCAGTCCCAGGTGTGTAATTCCCATGTTCAGTTACAAAATACTTAAAAATGTGTTCATTAATGGAATCTTACTGTTCATGTGAACACAGCACATGACAGAGCCTTGCAGGGTTTTGAGTATAAGAAGTGAAATGTCTCTCGCAGGAAAAAAAACCCCAAAACATCGCATTGCACATTACAGTGACTTTCCCTTAGTCTGCTCTGACATTGTGTGAATACAGTGTGACTTACAGAAGAAATAGCATGAAATCTCAGTGAGCCCCCGCGAGTGGATTTGCCTTTCGATGGGAGAAAAGAGGATCGAAACAAAGACCAAAGACCGAGAAACCAACCGGCAGATGTTAAAATCGCCAGCGCATTGTGCTCACAACGGCTGGGACACGACTCATTGTATAGAGACAAAAAAGTCGATAGACATCACAATTATTTGTCATGGAAACACAAATTATGTTGAGGGAAAATCACATCAGTGTTGCCTCTCTTCTCAGTGGCGCGGATTTCCATTGACAAACTGCAGGAGCAACGGTAATCCACTTTCCGCTCCGCCACAAATGACTAAATTCCATCACCTACATCTTTGCGCTGCTGCAGTTCTGACTGCAGCAACTTAAGAATAATATATTTCTTTGATTCCCTCGTCTTCTCTGGTGGTGTTCAGGAGCTGGAGGGGTGTGGGTGGTAATTTGTACGAGTGGAATTTCACTCAGCTGGAGGATGGGGATTGCCCGTAGTGATAACTGCGTCTCCTTCTCTCATGCAGTCTTCATACATCAGTGAGTCAAATTCGGGTAATTCGTCAGCATGTTGGGGGTTTATTTTGCCAGCGCATCCACGGATGTAATGAAGGGGCAGGTTTTGGGTGGAGGAGGACGACGAAACAGCAAACTCTCAGGGAATGATCGACGCAGTTATTAGTTTGCGTCGAGAACTTGTCGAACGTCCATCACGGCTAATTATGCCTTGAAATGCAAAAGAGAGCACTGCATTTCGAAAATGATTCTGCAGGCGGTGGAAATGCTGAGCAGCATCTGGAAATTGAGGGCTGATTCCAGACTTTTTCAAATGATCATAGCCCCACATTTCAGATTCTCTTTTTGAGCTGCTTTGGTTGTTCTCTGTATCTATAATTCACCCTGTTGTGTAAGGCGCTCTGCTCTATATTGATGGGAAAAAAAAAGAAAAACACTTCTCTGTTCCCTTGTTATTCACAGACAAAATGAGACGTTCTCTCTTATATATGAATCCTTCTAATCACTCAGTCTGTACTCGAACATTTGGGTCACCCTTCTGTACTTAAGATGGCTTTGGCACCCTGCAGCAAACGTCTCTATTGTAGAATAAACCACCCACTCACGAGGGGCGATAGATTAAAAAAAAAAAAAATGGAGCATTTTGCTTCACTTGTCTTCTTTCTGTTTTGTTTATGGTCTATTAAAATTCAAAAGTGCTCTCTCTGATACGTTTGCCTCAGACGACATAAACGTCTTTGTTAATGACAGTCGCATCCAGCTGCCAGGCTGTGTGTTTGCCGAGCTCGCATCTTCATCACAATTATCACTGTCCTGCTTTGAATTCCCTGAAGAGCGGTTTTCACGTGTCAGAAGTGCCTTTGTGGTTTTTATATCTCACAATTGACAGCTACCCTCTGGGACTCGTTTCACTGTAGCCTTTTTTTATTTCAAATTTCCAAAAACACTTCCGACTTCCCAAGTCTCAAGAAGTTGCATCTTTAAATGTGTGTCTCAGCTGGTGACAGGCATGAGGTGAGTCGCAGCTGATTTGGTATAAAAATACCCTACTATTTTTAATTTCTCACTTCTTTTCCCTCGGTGAACTCCGGCGTCAGCTTCATTTTGCAGCTCACAAAGAATTCCCGCTACTACCTTTCGGGCTGCAGAATTGCACGGCGCTCCACGCAGACGTGACTTCCAGGCAGTTTGCGCCCGGCTGTCTTGGAGGCCTTCTTTAAGCGGCGTCCTGCTGAGACACCTGCGGGATCTTCCTTTCAGAGAAACTGACAGTCAGTCACGTCTCTCAGGGCTGCTTGGCTCGCTCTCTGGGGAGGCTGCAGAAACAAAAGCCCATCGTGGCATGGATCCTGACAAAACCCAGTCACTGCAGATTGGTTCTGGCCTCCCTGCTGAGAGTTGCTGATCAGGCCAGGGAACTAACTGACAGCATCTTCTTCCTGTCCAGTAAAATGTGCCACTTTACTTTTTCTTCACTCTGACCAGAGGTAAAAGTTAAACGCTCCATACATATAAGTTCAACAATATTGTGTTTGTTTTATTGTATATGAAATATGGACAAACTACAGAAACCCTTGTCCTCGTTGTTTCCTGTTATTCTCTCATGGTTCTGGTTTTAGTTTTACAGGACGGTTGATTATATGACTGGTTCATCCGTGTGTGTGTGTAAGGATTTTCTCACACAGTCTAAACTCTTGTGGTTTATGCTAACTGGTCAATCTGAATTGAACAAATCAGTGTTTGATTGTCTTTCTGCGTTTTTCCTGATCTTGTACATCACAGAAGGATTTTTCTCCACCAAACAATAGAACATGCAATACCTGAAAAGACAAACACATGACTGAACAGTGTGGCGCAGTGCTTTCAGAATAAATCAGGATGACTGACAGATTACTTGATTGTCTCTGACCAGCAGCCAAATCAGTCTGCAAAAGTAAAATTGCAAGAATGTCTGACAAGCTGCATGAGCCTCGGTTGGATGTCTGCTGTGATGGAGAGAGAGAGCGATGGACATTTAAATGGTAATGTTGCATATATGTTCCAATCAATGCTCAGATGGATATACTTAAACTCTACATGGCTTTTCTTTTTTTCCCAGTTTGGCTCTCTCTGTCTTCCTGTAATAGATACAAACTGCAGTATAAAATTGAATAAAACAAATAACACAAATGCAAATTCAATAAAGTAAAATAAATGGGGCTTTTCTACAAGACCGGAGGAGTGTATCTAATCCTTTAATTGGACCAGACGTCCACATAGTGTCTTTTCCTCTCATTTTGTGTGACGGCTATATACTGTGGATGTCGAGAAGAAAGCCGAGGCAGAGAATGTAGAGTGAATAATGAAATAAGACTGGCACATCCGTACTGAATTTGACATTAGAACAAGGTCCATGTGAAATGACGGTTGTCAAGAAATATAGAATTTTTGGAATTACAAATTGAAGTTTCCCCCACAAGCGACCAACTAGAAGTTAAAATGTTTAATCTTCAGCGAGGACCTGTTTGTTTGCAGGACGTGGGGTGTGGAGCACAACGAGGGTCACTTAATGGATTTTATTTTTGTTCACTGCTGTGGTTAAAATGAAACCAGCAGACACTAATGGAATGACAGCAAATGACACTTGGGAGCGCAATATTGCTCCTCCTGTCTGACAAATGAAGAATTACACCAATAAATATGTTTAATGGGAACACAAGTCGCACCGCATCGAGGGCTCGCACGTCAACAGAATACTAAGCCACGTGCGAAGCCATAAAACAAAAGACGGGTGAAAGTAGTTTGCAAAGTGCTGCAGATGCACGAGGTCACATATGACTCAGAGGATGTTTCAACGAGGAGACAGAATAAGAGGAAAAGTAGCAATTACTTTCAAAACAACAGTGACGCCTTCCTTCACTCCTGTTCCATCATTACGGCTCAGCCCAGGCCTCCAACGCAACCACAGGTAGTTTAAGAGGCTTGAACCCAACCAGTTCTGGGGTCACATGCATCTCAATTTCATCTTAAGTGGGGCAAACTGGGAAAAAAAAGCCATAATAACCTTTACATTAAACTTTAAATTTTGTCTTTATAGCTATTGCCATTACTTGGCGTGCCTGGAGAAAGTTCACACAGGCTGAGTGGATGACTGGGCTTGCTGTTGCTGATCACAGCGACCTGTTCACTGCAGTGTGTCGGTGCAGATCCCCCGTCCATTCTTTTAATTTCAAAGACACAACTAACTTTATTTTTACATCAACTTTCCCTTTTCATCCAACTCCTCAGGGGGGATGTAGGTGCAGGTAGGTGAAGAGATCTGAGGCAGACACACTTTTTTCATCAAACTGGTGTGTCGTCCAGCGCCTGGCCCTCTTCAAAGAGCCAGAGAAACGCCCGCGAAGGCCAGTCGCCTCTTTTCGAAGGTCTGTTGTTAGACACCGACGTGTTTGAAGTCGTGACCTGGAAGCCAAGTCAAGACATGCCAGCTGGTTACTCTGAGCATCGGGTCACTGCTGTGTGTGCGTGTGAGTGAGTGGATGTATGGAAGTGGGAGGTGCAGGAACACAAGAGGGTGGAGATGAAGCAGCATGGGACGAGAACATTTTGACAATGATAGCTATTCTCACATAATCTCCAAAAATTTTGGCTTTGCTCCACATACTCTCAGCGGTGTGTACAGCACAGTTTGGGATTCAAAGGTCAAAGGCATTGCTAATCCAACAGCGGCGCGCTTACAGTGAGTGATACTCGAGATCCTGAGGAGGGGGGCTGTTCAATTCTATTTTTAGTTTTTGATCCTTGTTATGCATTATTAATAATGTTAATGCATTATTATGTGTTTGTGGAGTTAGTTGTGAATATGCTGTTCTGAATGTGAGCATGAAAAACAAATCACATCATACGTGGGTAAAATTCCCCCCAGTCACACTCTTTGACAAGATTATGGTATTGACAAAGGTTATGTGCTTTGTAGAGTCTCAAATGGTGACTTGTCTCTGGATGCAGGGGAGAATATGAGCCACATGCACCTCCAAATATCACCGAGAGCCACATGGGGGGCGGGGGGGGGCTGAAGGCAGCGGACGCAAGATGTAATCTTCCAATCATTCGGTATGCTTCATTCGTGCGCTGCTCCAGCAATCATGATGGAAACATCTTGATGAAGGATGCACAATAAAGATGCTGCCTTCCACAGTCATGAAACAGGACCCTCAGAGACCCGTTGGTGGATGGTAGATATGGTTAGTTGACATGTTCACCCCCAGAGGTGCTGTAGAAATTGGAGAATGTATGACGAGAAAGGCTTAAAAAAAAGAGGGGAAAAAAAGAAGGTAATCCGTTTCTTATATCTCTGTCTGTTTCATTTTATTTCTTTAAATGCAAAGCATTCCAGGTCCCTACAATTAAAAACTGGCAAAACTCAGCATCTGGAGAGGGATTCAGAATTTGTCACTTAGCTTCAGAGGGAAAAAAAAGAGAGAGAATGAAGAGAGTTGCAAAAAAATGAAGCATGGAACAGATTGTCTCCGTTCTCATGTTATTTAATCCTTTTCAGAAAATAGGCTCAGCTATTATACTAATCATACTGCTGACAGCTTCATTGCAGTTTTATTTCATTAACAGATTTTTTATTGTAAATCATCGTTTCCACTGTTGCTGTGTGAAATAAGGCAGTAAAATTTGACCTGAAAGCTGAGTAACCCAGGTTACTGCTGTTTATTCAGCCCTGACTGTCATTTATTTGTGGCCACTTCCATTTATACAGCAGCAGGCCCGCTTGTACATTTTGATCACCTTTGACCACCTACAGTGCCATAATTCAAATGTTTACCGAAACCTAATACAAGATTTGATCCATTAAGTTTTAACGTCACGCTGAAGCCACAATTCTTTTAGACGTGCATTTATCATTTACCATTTATCATAAATCACGGACAGTTCACTATAGCACAAAATCTATACTGTATGTGCTTCACGATAGTGAAAACACGTTTATAGGGGAGCCTTGTAAATAGTGTTGAAGGAGAGCTTCAAGGTTTTGTGTGTGTGTGTGTGTGTGTGTGTGTGTGTGTGTGTGTGTGTGTGTGTTGGGGGGGGCTCTGTTTAGACTATTTTGTTGTGGAACCCTGGCTGCCTGCCCTTGTTCACTGATGTCAGTGAATTAGTGATTTATCACGGATGTTTTTCAGCATTTTTCTCGCTGCTCATTAAAAAAAAACACGGTGACTGCAGACATGATCTTTCCATGAAAGAATCACAGAAAACAAACATCTACATGACATGTTACCTCCAGCTCTCCTTCTCCCCTTTAAAAAACAAGGAAGTTCGTTTCTCCACAGTGCAGTTGGATGCTGTACAGGAGCCTTAGACAGAATGAGCAATAACAGCTCCCAACAGATTGTATTATATTTTCTGTATATTTTAAGTTTCAGAACTCGTAAAAGTGACAGTGGTGACAAAACCGAATAAGTGAGAAACCACTCGCATGCGTGCTGCGTCTAAATTAACAAGCCCAAAGTGGAACACCAAATAACGTTTGCTGCCGATTAACTCTGTGCTTACTTGCCATTCACTCCATGTCACTTGAATTATCACCTGTAAGAACGCACAGTCCGGACAGCGTTTTGTAATTCTGCCATCTACAGCCGGCTGCTGCCAGATTCCCAGTGAAGCCAACCCTGCGAAGTACTGATATTAAGAGAAACAGTGAGTGTGTAGAAGGGGGGAAGTAGGTTAGAAGTTCAACTGATCAGTCAAAACCAGCCGAACACAAAAACAGTGCTGTTTGAATGAGATAAAAATGCTTAATGAATATTAAAAATACTAAATGCTGAACTTTTTGTGACCTGCTGAAATTACTTCACTTGTAAACAAGTTGTGTTTCCAACTCATTATTCAAATTTGCCTTTTAGAGCTGATACATTACAATGAGCTTAAGTTTTATCAGAATTCTTCCACTCTTGAGTTTAATTTAACGCCACTTTCAAACGAAGGACGCCGACAGCCGAGTCTGCTTTCATTCGCACTGTTGCTGGCTTATACAAGTAGTTTCCACATTGTTCGGTCTGTTTCACTTGTTTTTACCAGAAAATGTGTTTTATCGTGTAGCTACTTCTTGCCTTTCGCCCACAGTGGGTGCAGAGAGCAGCATGTGGGCGGTCACTTCATTGTTTGCTTCGTCTTTTTCTATCTTAAATCCCAGCTAGGAACCCAAATAGCAAATTAGTTTAGCTTATGCATGCTGCAGCGTATGCCTTTCATTTATGCAGCACAGTTCCTCAAAAACATATTACTTCTTTACAAAGGCCACGACAGCAGGTTTTCCATCTTGAACTATCGACCTAATTATTTTTTTTCTACCAAATGCCCTTCCAGCTGCAACAGGGACATTTTCTAAATTACAAGTTTTACTTGTTTTCTGTTTATTAATTTGACCAGAGGGTAAAGGTAAAGAGGTAGAGGAGCACTGCGGTGCAGGAAACATGGGGTCACGGACGCCAAAGAAAGTTACGTTATCCTAAAGTAACCACGTTGAGATCAACTGACACAAGAGTTCAGTGACAAAACATGAAACAAATTTAAACTAGCTGACGTCTGCCATGCAGCAAAATGTGTATTTTATTGAGCATACAACGGAGTAAAACGGCTTGGCTTATTGGAGGAATGGATCGCCCTCCTCTGGGTTCATCTTGACCTTGAGCGTGGAGGACCTGGGCGGCAGTTTGAGGCAGGAGGGCATCAGGCTTAAAATCGAGTCAACCCCAGTGAGAACTGCAGTAACTTGCGAAAAAGAGCGGTTTAACAGAGACTTTGACTGTGTTACAGACATATTTAATACGATTATAAAAAGGTCTTCAGATCTCTTCTTGCAGAATTTTTCACTCATTTTGTAAAACGTTTCAAACACCTTGGTCTCAAGTTCTGGCCTTAAATGGGTTAACTGTCTCCCTGGGCAGAGGGAGGCTGTGAATAAATATCTACTAATTGAGTCATTTTCTTAATGCCATTCCATTGGGTATCACATTGGTTCTCAGCAGCTCCTGCTGAAGTCCAGCAGAGTTGATGAGAAAATTATATTTGACCAGAAGAGTCAAACCCACAGAGTAAGAATGACAGAGGCCTCCAATTAAACCGGATCATAATCTCGTAAGCCGACGCCATCACCGTGATACATACATTAACGAGATTGGACTGCCTTACATTCACAAAGTGAAGAGGAATTATCACTTATCGCCGAGTGAGCGGCAACCTTGAGCGCCGAACGGGTAATCTTATTTTGCCCTTTGTGCAACACCTCAGATCACCCTTCTACCTTAATGCACAAACAATAGTTTTAATCGCAGGATGAACGTCTCAAGGGAAAAGAAACGAAAGCTTCGGCGATATAATGAGGGACGTGGTGTAATTGCCCTATCTCATTTTTACTTTAATAGGGTGGAAAACAACAAAGAAGGAGGAAAGAAATTAGCCTCCTTACATTTTTAGATGAAAGGTTTTTCGTCTTTGATAAATAAGGCTCACACAGCAAAAAGCAACAAAAGCTTCGCGCCATCAAAAAAAGCTCCGCATTGTAATAAATCCATTGTTTTTATACAGACCTACAGGTATCAGGAGCTCAAACCCAAAGAAACAAATATATTTTCCTGTATACCTTGAGTCTGACGATCTTCCAGACTTACCAGGAATCCTCTAAGCGGCAACACTTCTACTAAAGCGGCTTGCATAATTTCCCCCCTCTCGGCGTGGGAATGGCGAGGAAGGGCCGGCCGGCAATTCAGTGGTGAAATGGCAGGCAAAAAGAGGTTGCTCAGGGCAGACAGTGATGGATGGGGAGTGTCTGGAGCCATCGGCTTAGTGTTAAGCATACGCTGCATCTCTCTTTTGTCCCGCTGCCCTTTAAGGAGCATCAGCAGGCGCTCCATAACTCAGTGGCATATTGGAGGAGAGGACGGTGGGACACACCGCGCTGGTCAGTCCCGATAAAGGTCTGTGTCCTTGAGAGGTGAATAAAGAGTAAACAGCACGGGATGATCCCCGTCTGTGTCTTGTGGACACAGGGACGTTTGTGCATGCCGGTGTGTGTTTGTAGAGTGTGACAGAAAGAGAAAGTGTAGACCAGACGCAACCACGCATCCTAAAGCGGTCTCGTCAGGTGTAATCAGGATGGGTTCAAGGTTTTAAATGCAGCGCGACACAGGAAGTCTTTCTAATAGCGTTTCTTATTTTAATTACAGCATTATTGAATTCTGTTTCCAAGCAATGATAATCATCTAAAGATGTGTTTGAAAGCTCAGTACTTAGATATGTGTATTTGTATTTCAAATTGGCACAAATTTCTTGTCATTTTTTCACTGGCAAAGTGTTCTTCTACCAGAAACCACAAATTAAACTGTAAAATTCAGTTAACACAAGTTTTATGATTGAATCATAATTTATTATATAGATTTAAAAAAAATCTAATCACCTAGATCATAAAATGAGCTTTCATTTTCATTTGTGTTGTTTCAAGCGTACAGTTTCTCAACTTTCAAATTAATATTTGAAAAGTACGCCCTTGATATGAGTGCTGTTCAAAGAGAGAGAGAGAGAAAGAGAGAGAGAGAGAGAGAGAGAACATTAACGAGATATATGAACTCATCAGATGAAGAAAAACAGGTAACTTTTTTAAGTATCACTCTCAGCATGGATCTGATTGGATTTCTGCTGATCAAAGTAATTATTTAAACCACGAGGAGTCATAAAAACACATATAGGTACACTGGCTGAATTGTGATTGGAGTTTTCAGATATTCAAAAACATTTCTTCAGAAAAGTATTTCTCTTGTTATTGCTTGGTGTGATTCTGTAAAAATAACATGTCAGGTACAGTTTCGGCCGGTGACTTTCTGTAATTAGATTAAATATTGAAGTTTAGTAAAGCATAGTCACAGATGGAGAAATTAACTTCAGAGTAAAGCCAAAAAAAAAAAATAAAAAAATAAGTGAAAATAGCCAAAAGGGCCCAGCTGAACCTGGAGGTAATCGTCCAAGGAATGTTTCATCAACTTGTGCGCTCCCTCTCTCAGCAGATTTGCATTTCCTCCTCCTGTTCGCCTCATCTTTCCAACTTTCCCTCTCGCTCCATCATTTGATGAATGACCCCGAACAGCTGTCAGTGTAGCGACATTTAATGGCTTCTGCAATCACTGTGTCATGTCTGCTGTAAACAGAGCCCTCCGTACTCCTCTGTCATATCGAGAAAAAACAACACAAACGGTATCAGGGAATCACTCAGTCACTCAGAGCCCAGCACGTACATTTCAATGGATTCGACGTCCGCCCTCATGTAACCCTGAGGTGTGAACATTTTTTAGGCTTTTGGAAATATCTCAGGAATAACATCTTTGTCAAGATGTCTTCCTGATGTAATAAGCTTTTTTTGAGCTTATTTTCTATTTCAAATAATTAGTGCAAATAGCCTATTTTTTGGAAATGCATTAGAGTTGCTAATGTGTGTAGCTAACAGGTCAAGGCTTTTGTATGCATTAAATCACTATTCTCACTAGAACACAGGTTGTAAAAAACAAAAATGTGTTTAAATGAAATTCCATTTACGCTTCTTTTTTTTAAATGATGAAATAAGAAGATGCATATCATATTACTTAGTCTGTTTTCAAAAGCAAAAATAGTTTAAAAAAATAATTGAAACATTTAACTGTAATGTGTTGGGGACATGAATCAGGTTTGTTTTGTGAAATAATTAGTTCAAATAAGCAAACGGCAGTAGTGTCTCGGAAATACATAGTTTGCGTTGAAAGGAAAAAAGGGACTGTGCTGCCAGTGCCATGTTTTAATGCTGGAGAAAGAGAAAAATCAATGCGCACCTGCAGAGCATGGTGAAATCATGGCAGCACGTATACATCATTCTGATGCCTCAGGCTTTCTCCACCGCTGATATAATTATTTAACTTTTCAGTTCTATTTTATTAGCGTCTGCTTTGTTGTGAACCTTTGTAGTGATTTTACTAAAATTAGCTCAAACATTTCATGTTTCAGAATTTAATTTCATTGTTTAATAATAATATAACAATATAACAGTCGTCTTTATGGCAACTATGTTAACATGTTTGTGTTAAAAATGTTTGGTTCCAAATGAAGGTCTGTGAAGACTCTTGCTGTATATTTATATTTTTCAAAGGAATTTTTTACTATTTATATTTATTCTTAAAATTCTGCTTTGCATTTTAAAATCTCCTCTTTCTTTTTTTAGTTTGTAATGTAATAATTTCTGCTGTCTTTCCTGTGCCCCACTTGCTGTTTAAATTGTCTCTCGTTAAAGTAGCAGTTTGTCATATTGTCCTTTATTTAATGGAAGAGACTCAAATGAAAACATAGTGAGCTGCAAAATACAAAAATGTGTGTAATACTTTTGAATACTTACTAGAAAAACATGTACCACAGTTTTTAAAAGTGATTTCTGTTTCTTTTACACCATTAATCTGTGAAGTATTAAGATTACTAGGGGAAATCCTGCTTATAAGAGTTTGAGCTGATTGTATATTTTTAGGCCCCTTTTTCAATCATTATTTCAAGTATTATGCATGGGTCATATATGTTTCTCTTTAATTTAAGCTGTATATATAATTTAAGCTTTGAAAGATATTAGAAACATAAAATAAACATTTCTCATCGGTAAAATAGGGCACCCTTAGGTATCATGATGCCTTAATCCAGCTTCCACTGCAACACATAAATGGTCAACCCAGCAGGCTGCTTTAAAACCTTTTGGCTCAGGCTATTTTCATACTGACAATAAATCTGATATCGCGAATAAAGTCTGGCATCTTGGATATATTACATGAGATGAAGCAGAAAAGTGACTATTTGTTGAGTAGGTACTTTTTTACTTCACTGAGCAACAGCAACACCACAGAGTGTATCTGCAGGCCCGAGCGAGCGATCAGATGAAACCTGTTCGGTGTACGGCGTCCTGGAGCCGGTGTGGAGATGCACGGTACACAGCCGCGGATACCTGTGTCAGCAGGTCGCTGAGCCACAGGTCCACCGCCGGCATGCATCGGCACCGCGTGATGAATTGAGCGGTGACATCTGTCTGCAAATGCCGCAGCGCCACTTGGTCCCAACGGCGGCCGGCTCATCGCTCAGTGGAGATGTGGGCCGCGGTCGGGCAGCAGGAGTGGCACCATCTGAGGCTAACAGGCCTCGTGGGCAGAGGGGGAGTGTGGGACTCCGTTTGGGTACATCTGGGCAGCTGGCCGTCCTCGATCTGCGAGTGGAAGAGCCAGAGTCAGCTGAAAGTCCAGCTGTCACGTTCGCTGCAGAGAAAGGCTGAAGTTGAAACTTCAACAGCACGAGTTGGTTGGACTCGAAGCATGAAAACATTACAGAAGAAAACTTCCACAGCTCCACTCGCTCTCAATGTGCCATTTTACCAGGTGGTTTATAAAGATCTTTAAACGAAACAGTTGCTTTCGCACCTTGAACAGGTAACTTAAAGTTGTATAGAGTGGTATGAAGCTGTGTGGCGATAAACTCCCCAGAACAACTGGGCACAGTTAATGAAAGGTCGAGTCGAGAAACCGTGGCGTGCAGAATCACCTTCTCAGAAAAGTTGTTTCCCCCCGTCTCCATGGACATGAAGTGGGAGTATTTTCAAAAGGTTCCACCTTGGGAGTCATTCAAAAAGTTGCATCTTCAGTGGTTGATGGAAGTTTTTCCCTTAAAAGCGTCGTGTAAACAGGGCTGGAATCTTTTCATCTGGAATAAAAGGCCGTTTTCACAGAGATTCAACACCAGCTCAATCATCTTCCTCCAATTTACACTGAACCCGTTAAAGACCTCCTGGACTGTGTCTTCGGCCACTTTCCACT